>NC_137696.1:6245302-6792802 GCF_964034855.1 Anser brachyrhynchus | reverse complement strand
TTGTTGTGGTCTAGAAAGGGAATAGATTGTGGGGTAGTTAGGGATGAGAAGAAAAGGAAAAGTCTTTCCTATAGCCTTTATGACCTGAATGTGATGAGAAAGATTAGGGTTGACAGATATTTCCATAGCACAAAACAGGGGTGTGTTCTTAATTTGGATTTGCTAACCTGAGCTAGATAATTCAGATTAAATCAGATAAACCAAGGCAATTTGAGAGCCCTCACTGTTAGTTTAACCCGAATTGGCCAGCCCCAATTAAAAGCATGTATCTGTAGACTTGCGCCATGCTAGGGAGCCATACCTATGTTCACACTGGCTCTGGGAAACATCTCTAAACGTGCCATTTCCACAAATATTCCTGCCAGAAAATTAATTTGTTAAAATATTTGTTGAAAGCAAATATGGAAAGGGGGCTGGCACACAGCTGAAGCAAATTAATGTTAAGAATTCAAATGAATATTAAATCTCTCTTGCAATAGTACATTCCTGTCTCTAATTATGACTCTGGGTGAGTAGATGACTGCGAAGTCGCTCCTGGAAGGTGTACATAGAGCAATCAGCGTGATAACAGCCTTGCAGATCGAAGTGGGTGGATGACTTGAGCAGTATGGTAATGACATATGGAGCCTTTACTATCTTAGAGACAAATTCCTATCTAGCTCAGATCAATAGTGGGGCGAGCATTACTGCTTGCGGAGAAGCTCTGTAGCGCAGGGACATCTGGAGGCTGTGATGTGTTGGGAGATGCTGGCCACAGCCCTGCCAGCTCCAGGAGCACCTATTGCAGTAGGGCTGTGGTGGTTCCCAGGAGATGGGCCCTGGTGCTGTGTCCCCAGGCTTCTGCCCAGCACTCATGGCCAGCTGCAAGTTGTAATTTGTCAGGAAAATTGCTCCCACCATCTTTCTTCTACTGTTTATTTTTTGCCTGTTGCTCATTCGATACTCATGGTCTTTCATTTTATCATAGGTGTTTTTGGTTTATCTTCTTTGTGCTATTATTTTTGCTATTATTTTTGCTTCAGCCACTTTTCCCTCCTTGTTTCTCTCCTCTCCCCACTCCTTTCCTTTCCTTCCTCGTTATTTTATGCCAGTAGATGGTGGTATTCAGCAAGGTCTTTGAGTGCCAATGTAGCTGTTTTTGTCACTAGCTGGCAGTCCAGGTCAGCAGTAGGCAGAGCTGGTAGCATGTGCCCGAGTTTGTGGCTGGATGCCTGGCACAGGGGCAATCTACATCAACAAGGTGCACAAGGCCTGTTAGAGTTGTTCTTATTTTCTTTCTTGCTAGATATGTGAAAAAGCTGTCAGGTTGACAAAGAGCCCTAAAGAACACCATTATTTGTTGTGATGTATGTGATCTGGGAGAACCTCGAACACACATTTCCGTGGGGTTGTTCAACCAGATGGCAGAGGCTGATTTTGGTTCTGTAGCCTGCTTCCAGGCAAAAAATTAGGGCTGGAAATGAGAGAACCTATTTCTGAACAAGATTTATCACTGATGCAACAGTAGATCTCAGGTCCGGGTTTCCAGCACATGGTAATTGGAATATAAAAGCTCAGACCCCCTTTAAACTATCTCATGTCAGGCACCGAAGAATTGAAACCCGTGGTGCTTCAGCAAGCAAGTTCTCAGCGAGCCTCACCCCTACTTAAGGGCAGGGTTTGCAGCAAGAGGTTGGCTGAGGGTTTTCCTCCTATCATGGGTAGTGTAACGGGACTACACGTGCCTTACAGGGTGCCTTACACCGTATGTGATGTGAAAAGGCTTAGCCCAATACCATGACACACTGCTCTGGGTACAGGTGCAGAAAGCATTCTCTTCCACATCTTTGTTTTGTGTGCTTTATTAATTCTTGTGACATCTGTATTCCTCTTTGGAAATGATTATCATACCAGCACCTTGATGCTCAATAGACTCAACAGGAAGGCTCTACAGAAGTTGTAAGAATAACATTAAAGATCAAAACAGACATTTTCAAATTTGGCAGTTGGAGTAATACACAAAATTCCTTCTGAAAGAGGATGGGAACTGGGCTCTCTGGGGGCTGCAGTGCAGGCGTGCTGTCTGGGTGCTGTCAGAGTCCTTGTTCTGCTCCATGCTGCTTCCTGAAGAATCTAACCAGTGTTAGTCAAAGCTTTTTAAAAAAGAAATCTTTGGGTGTGAAGCTCTCCTTGCCTTGCGTCTCTTTGTAGTTCTTGCATTCTCTGCCTATCACTTTGCAGCTTTTTCCATCCCCAACCCCTTCTGAGTGTTCTCAGTTGGGAATAGAATTTACTTCATCTCTGAGTTTGGAATTTGGACTCCTTTCCTACAGAGAGCTTGACTCCAGCAGCAGATCTGAAATTAATTTGTTTTTTATTGAGATCATTGTTACTCAGGTAGGAGTAGCGAGCAAATAGGAACTAAACCGTTGAGGTGTGATGCTTTGATAAGCTTCTGGCTGGAAAATTGCTGATTCAATTAGGTGGAGAAAGCTGAGAGAAATCTGAAATGATGTGTGGTTTTGGGTGTCTATTTTAAGAGATTTTACAGGTCTCTGGTCTTCAAAGGGTTCTGAGTATTTACTTCCTATAACAAGTTGTTCTAAATATTTTACCTGAGAAACAAATGCTTTTCTGATCTGAGGCAAGAATCACTTTACCATGGAAACTTTAAACATAAGCCTTAGAGAGACGTTGTGTCTCACTGCAAGAGTTGCTGTGTTTTCAGTGCTCCAGCCTGTCACTGAAAATATGCTTATCTCTTCTTAGTATCATACCTGAGCAAGGTATCTTGTCCCAGGAAGTATTTTTTTTTTTCTTCCTCCAGTTGCAGCACACTATTGTTTCTTGTTCTAGCAAGGAGTGTTTCATAGCCAATGTGTCTCCTTCCCATTCTTTCTCCCCTTTGTCATTCCCTGGGGCTTTACCAGCCCAGTTGATAAACCTTCATCAGCATACTGTAGATTACCTCATCCTAAGATAAGAACTCAATACACAATTAAAATTCTATTTCTAAATAACAGTGGGCCAGGCTGTAATGCCTTTACCCTTCCTAAATAGCGCCCACAGTTCACCACTGGAGTGGCTTGAAATCAAAATGCCATTCCATGTGGGTAAGAATATCTGGGTTGAGCCCTACAGTCAAGTCTGATGGATTTTAATGCAGTATTACTTTTTCAGTACTTCTCATCTTTAATTTTCATCTAGTTTTCATGGATTTATTCCAAATGTTGCTGGCCCATTTCTAAAGTCCTTTGATTATCTGTAAAAGGCATGTTCTCCAGAATGAGCGATACCCGCATCTCCTAAATGTTAGCAATGTTACTGTCACTGTTTTGTGTCTGCATGTATTAGCAACAGCGCTGGTTTAGAGATGTCTTTTCCATAAAGAAAAAATACAGTTAAAAAATCCCTTCCTCCTATATTTTTGATGTACCCAACTTTTTTTGTGGGAGAGGGTTTCAAAAAGTTACAAAAGCAAGAACTAATGTAAAAGAGAATTTCAACATCTGAAATAATGTTTTGTTTTTTAATCAAAGATACTCTCTGATCCACAATCACCGTGTTTAGTTTAGGATTCTCATTGAAATTGAGATTTCAGTGAAAGCTCCAAAATTTTGTCAGCAGTTGAACTGAGTTAGCAGAAGAAGCCAACATCCTTCAACAGAAGAACCTTGCCCACTTCTAATCAGCAATGCTGGAAAAACTAGTGGATCTTGCAGAAGTCCCCTTCAATCAATGGAAAGGCATAATCAGCTCTGGACTTGCTCCTGTTTATGTAACCGTGGCCAACCTTGCCGCTGCTCTATCAGATGATCCCACTGAGAACAAACCTTCCTCCATGTGGGGTTGAAATTGCCCGTGGTGCTTTATAGCGCTGATGGAGCTGAGCCAGTGTTTGTTACAGTAATCTCTGCAGACATGAGGTTGATTTCCAAAAAAATACCTCAGGACAACTGAGAAACATTTCAGAAATGATGAGTCCAGTTCTTCTTTGAAAGAGAGAGCTGTAGCACCGGTAGGAAACTGTTCTAATTTATGTGCCCACTGAAATGCCACTCAGCACCCTGCTGGAAGCAGCAGACCCTGTTGTGGAAGCACGTGCCAGATACTGTTCCTCTCCCTTGTTCCCTGTGCTGGGTTAAGAGAGATCGCCCCAGAACAAGGGGCTGTCTGTATGAATAATATGTCATGGGCAGGTTCCTAAAAAGCTGTTAATTTTAGGATTCCTGGCTAATTGCCAGGTAGACAGATGATTGACTTTATAATAAGGACAGCTCACTTCAGCCACTGGAAATGTCAACTAGCGTTGCTAACCCAAAGCATTAAGAAGTCATGAGTCAAGCCTCTCAAATCATACCACTGGTTAAAAATGATGAGATTTTGTAAATAATGCCTTCTGGGGTTTTATTTGACTAGTGATTATTCAGGTTCATGTTTCTGTATTTCATTTGCTGCAGCTGTGGGAATTAGAGTCCTACTGTTCTGTTTTTTTCTAATAGCAGCATCTCCTAGATCGTCACACCCATGTCTGCACTTACAGGCTCTTCGTATAATGTAAATAGCATTGGCATAGAGACTTCTGCCTTCTGGCCCCTCAAATTTTATTCCAAAACTTGAGCATAACTTGCCCTGGAAGCTTTAAAGACAAGCATCTGGAGTAATTTGGAAGATACTTGGTTTAGACATTACCAGGTTATGGGGCTGGCAATTTCTTATCTTTTTAAATTAGTTCACATGGGATGAGCTAGAGATTACAATCTAGGAAATTATATAATCTGATGAAGATTATATGGTCTGGTGTAAGTATCAGCAATGTTAAGTGTGCCAGTAAATCCTGCCATGCTTTTTTATATTGTGTGTCAGATACCAGCACGTCACACTGCCAGCAAAGGCAATGAAGGGCACAAATTGCATCCAACATCTTTGTTAGATAATTTGCTGCATATCTACCAATATATATGTTAGATGAGTAACTGAGCAGTCCGTGCTAAGAAGATACTGGGTATGTTATGATATTCTCTCTCAGAGCCCATTTCTGTAGAACTTTTATCTATTCTCAGACCACACTCACCAGAAGTTTTGCCTGCCTGAGGAGTGTGGAAAGGATCCCTTGATGGGCTCGGAGGTTTTCCTGTGGGTGAACACATCTGTGGGTGAGCGCATCCTGCAGTGAATATGTTATGAATCACACGTATGTTTCAGTTCAAGGGGCTGACTGTTTCCAAAAGGATGTCTGAGTAGGCCTGATCTTGTGTAATATTCCAAGCTCATCAAATATAGGTTTCGGTGAGCGCTGGGAGACAAATAGCAAGTGAAGGACACCTGTAGGAGAATGTCCTGTGAGATAATAGGCACTCCACTGTCCCTCCTAAAAGGGATTCCTCGCTTTCTTTGACATTTATACAAAAGGGATTCCCTTTTCAGAAAGTTTCCTTTCTTGCTAGTTAGGAAAGGCTGAGCCGTGTGGGGATGAGGCTGCCCTGCAGTCCCAGCTCTCCCCGCTGTGCACCTCTGCACAAGGCGAGGAGCCTGCATAAACCACATGAAGCTGCAAGCTCTTTTTCCAATTTGGGGAAGGCAAGGGGAAAAGTACATCACTCCTCTGAATTTACTGGTGAAAGGCCAGTTTATGAAGAGTCCCAGACTTGCTCTGAGAACTTTTCTGGTAACCGAAAATATCCAGGTGGTGTCTCTTGTGTTCCAGGACTCTCCAGGTTTGTGCAAAGTGTAAAGCAGGCGACTACTGATGCTGAAGAGAGATTCACGCCAGCTTCTGTCCTTTCATCTGAAGCTGGTAAGGAAGCTCCTTTGAAAGGTTTTTTACTAGAAGAAAGAAAGAGTCTCTCTCAAGCATCAATGCCACCACAAGGAAAGGAAATGGCTCACAAATGCAAGACATCTCACATCTCCATCTCTTTCATCCCCTACCAGGAGCTCTACTGTACTTTGGTGCTTGAAGTATTCCTGAATGCAGCATGTGCTATCTTGCATTAGGCTTCCCTAGATACTGTGCCGTGAGGGGGACTTCGAGCACTTTTGACTAAAGTAAAGATAAAGGTTAGATGGTGGATTTCCTACCCCAGCCCCCTGGCACTTGTGTGTAAAGCCCTCTGTTTTGCTACCAGGTCCGAGAATGGCAGCAGATGGAAATTTGGGGTCAAAAGTTTTCTACGGGGGAATAAAGTAGGAATGCTTTCTCTCAATGTAACCCTCTGTGAAAACTCAAACCCCGTCAAAATGCATTGCTTTTCTGAAGACAAAACATCAGATTGTTTCATAGGTCTGTCTTATTGGAGGGTTCTTTTGCCTTTTGTTAGAAAAATTATCAGTAGAACATGACTGAACTTAAAAACAACGGAAATGCTTTTGTTTCTTTAAACCTTTTGGTAGAAGATATATTTCTCACTTTCCTTCTAGTTGGGACCAGAATCTCATCTACACTTCTCAGGTGTTACCTGTATCTAATCTGAGCAGGCACAGGGAGATACTTGGAGCTGTCACATTGGCAGATGTGGAGCAAACTCAGTGCAAGTCACTGGTGGGGGAAGGGAGAGCAAGACTTAATTTTAAGCTGTTTGGGAGAGGCACTGTCATTATGTTCAGTACGCATTAAATGCAAACACAGAACAGGTTCAGGTCTGTGGCTGGTGCTCTTAGGTGTGACAGCAGTACAAATGAAATAATAATATCAAGTAATCTCAGCTGGTCATTAACCCTGCAGTAAATGCCTGGTGCAGTTGCCAGGTAGGAACTCTCAGGGACCTCAGCTAAAATTGGCACCTTATTGTGCTAAGCACACACAGACACCTAATTAAAGGCAGTCCCTTTCAGTGAAGTGTTTTTTGGTATAGATGGGCAAGACTGATAAAGGAGGGGAGTAAGAAAGGATAATTATTCCTGTTTTGAAGATGGGGAGCTGAGGAGCTCTGGACACACAGGGACTTTGCCTTGGCTTTTCAGTGCTATCCTGGAGGCATGCCATGGGTTAGCTGGCTCCCATGCCCTTGCCCTATATTTCAGCCACAAGACCATCCTTCCTCTGCAGAAAGATGCACTGAGTTTCTCCTTGCTTAAATAGAAACCTTGATTTACATTTTCCTTGTTCCTCTTTTTTTTAAAAAAAAAGCTCCCTGACCATTTTGCTTTCTCTCATCCTCTCAGAGTGTTAGTCATCATTTAAAATACACACAATGATTAAAATGAGTCTGATCATGTTCAGGTACAATATTTCAGGGAGGCTACTTGGTATGACTCGCATGAGGACATGAAATGCCAGAAGGACCAGTGCAATCAACAGCAAACTGCAGTGCCAAAGAGAGTGGGTGGGGTCATGTGCCATATACAAGGGATTCATAAATGTTTACTATAATTTGCTGCCTGGTTATATTTGACCTCTGTGGGTTGGCACATGGACTGATTTATTGCATCCATGCTATCTTAATTACTAAGGACACAGCTGAGAGCTTTTTAAAATTAAAAGTGGCTTGTTTTCCTCAATTACTTAAGTGTGGAGGCTTGAGCACATATGCAGTTGTATTTTTCTATCAGGAGAGCATATAGTTCGTATAGGTGGTTACACCTGTTTGTGGTTCTCCCAGACTTTGGACGTCACTATGCGAAGATGCAGGCACTCAACTCTGGCTCATGGATATGCTTACTGAGACTTAGTAAACTTTTCTTCCCCCCGCTGCTGGTCCTACTTCAAAACTTTGCTCTTTGGGTCTCAGCTGGACCTCGAGGCAGAGTGAGGAGAGTCTCTGAAAGGTTGTTCGGAGTGTTTATCTAGCCCAGCTGGATGCAGGTATTACTGGAGACCTCATGAGAAGGATTATTCCAACATTTTCACCCTGGCTTCATGAACTAAGGGATACAAACAAGTTTTAAATAAGTATCCAAACTTGTGCTTGCTTAGCCAGACTCAGACACTGAAGCTTTTGATGCAGCCCTGCTACCGCATACATTGTTGGACGAATTTGAATGTGTGACACTAAGCAGTTATGTAGCAGGTCAACAGGAATTCACAAGTGCTTGGATTTAGTTTTTTTCATAGTTCTCATTTTGAAAATGTGTCTGAATAATCAGGTCCAGCTTTAGCGAGGTTAGTTTTCTGCCAGCTATAGCCCTGTCTTGACTTTTGCAAATTTAGGCAGAGATTATGAGAAGCAGTTTGCAATTCGAAGTTCCCTGTCTGGGACTTGAGACTTCTTCAAAGGGTCTAGCTTTCGGAGGCCCTGTTAGTGTATTTCTGTAGTAAGCCCCTATAAAATGCAGAGTCTGAATTAGTCTTACCTTTCTCTTACTTGTTATTGCATTTCTGTGTACAGATAAGGTACGTGGCCGTATTCTTGGATTCTGCATAGCTGCAGAATCAAGTCCGTATGGGCCTTATTCTTACGTCACGTTAGTTATGCTCATACATAACTTGGCTGCAGCTGGTGGCATTTTTCTTGACGTCAGATAGCAGTGCAATGCAGTGCACTCGTTTTCAGCGTCTAGTCCCAGGAGCTGAGCATCTTGTAAAGAATCTGAGAAAAGTAAAGCTTAGTAAAGCAAACCTATCAGGAGGCATAAAGTCACTCTAGAGATGTTCACATCTCCTCTGTAAGTGAAAGCAAGTTGTAAAATCTAAACTGGATGAGAAAAGTGGTAATTCAATTTCTGTAAATCTCCATAGTATCTCATCTCATCCTCATTCCATGCTTGTTATGGACAGCTTCATACAAAAGTGCATTTCTTTCTCTTTAACAGATCCTTTCTGGAAAAGCAGCTAAAATACATTCAAGCTGTTCCAGTCTTAAGCCCATCTTCTCTTCCAAGGCCTGGGGAAGAAAGGGAGAGATCCAAACATCACCGTGCTAGTGAGCTGCTAACAAAACTCGGGCTGCTCCAGTACAAAACAAGCAGTCTGCAGACAAGGGGTGTTTGCTTCCTGCACAGCTTCAGCGTGCTCCTGGCAGCACAGCATGGAGAGAGGAACGGTCCCCTGGTCACTGGCTGTGCCCCTGCGTTGCAACTGGGAGGTACGATTGCAGCACAGATAATCAAATAGCATCTAGCTTTAATCTTCACAGGGTTTAGGGCAGGCTGGGCAAGCCTGCCCGGGATGTGGCATACATATGCAAGAGCTGGTGCCTGAACACTGTGTCTCCACCGCTTAAGGTATCCAAACTAGCTAGAGAGAAGGTGGTCAATGTGTTGCTCTCACGCCTTTGGCTGCAAGGCGGACAAAGTCCTGGTTGCAAATTAAGGTGTTGTAAGTTAACTTGAGCAATAGGAATCCTCCATCCAGAATTACTACAGAGGTGCTCCCTATTCTGCACAAACCCCAGGTCCCACTGCTCTTGCTGCTGTGCAGACAGGCAGCAAAACCAGCTCTGGTTCCTGAAGGACTTGCAGCCTGAATGGGCGGGATGTCTCTGTACAGGCAGAGATGGGTCTGAAAACGGAATGGCGTCTTAAGGGTCACACCAGAAGGCCAAAATGATCTGGAAACTTAAAACAATCATTTTTCCTAGATCACTCACTGACAGCTAACATCTGTTTATAGAGCTATATTACAAAGGGGTGTTAAACATGGAAAGACCTGATCACAGAGGAGAAGAACAGGGGAAGGGCAAAAAACATCTGAAACTTGAGACTACAGAGGAGAGAAAACCCAAGTGTTGAGATGTAAATATGGATGATCTGTACATAGATATGCCTGGAATAGGGAAGTGCATCTGTAGTTGTACAATACCAAAGGAAGAAGAGAAGCATAAGAAACATGAAGCTTTCAAACATGCCCCTGTAACAAGTCAGAACTAACCCCTGGAGCAAGATTGGAGGGAAATCAGCAGCACAGAATCCCAGAGCCAGTTAGTAAAGAGTCATGTAATTAAGCTATGAGTCCAATGGCAGCAGAGTCCTGCATGAAATCATGACTCTACTGAAATCAGTGGCAAAACTCCCAGTGATGTCAGTGGAGCAGCTCCCAGCATCGGTAGCAATCTCTACTGGTTCTTCTCATGAGATTGTACATGGGTTGTACATGGTACTGCAGTCTGCATAAAAAGCAAAGGCTAGTAATAGGTACATATATGCACAGAGGGGGCATTTTGTCAGATACATGACTTTTGATAAGGTGTGTTTCTTCTGAAGTCCTTGCTTGCTTTCTGCGAGAAATGCCATTGTCATATCAAAAAGGGAAACTCCTGAAAAGCAGCAAGTCTTCAGCTGAAGTAGATGACCTTTCTGGAAAGGATCCGTCTCAAGAACCTGACCCATGGAGTCAAAGCACGGTTTCAATTCCCGTGGGACACCAAAGACACCATTTTGAATCACAATATTAAGGAATGGGCTGGAATACTGCAGTGATGTTTTACCTCCACGTCAAGTTTTTCAGCACAAAACCCTGTTCTGTTTTGTGAGCGGTGCAGAAGCTGAACTCGGAGGTCTGTTTGGACAAAACCCTGTTTGTCCAGCTGCTGCACAGGAAAAATCAGCTTCTTCCCAGGACAAGCCAGCATCTCGCAGCCTCTCAGAAGGTGCATTTTCACCTCTCCAAGGGTAACAGCACCACAGGCTAAGTCTCTGGATGCAGGAATTGGACCCAGGACCGTCTGTTGTAGTCAGTAGAGGGGGACAGAGAGCCACACTAGGAGAGGAGCCCATGCTGTGCTTTGCAGCTTTGTTAGCAGATGGATAAGAAACTGAGAATTGCAGTGACGGTGGGTCTTTGGCATAGGGCCTGCATTCTGTTCTATGTTTTTACAGCGACCGAAGCACTGGAGTGTTGGTTTGTGAGCAGAGCCCCTGTATGCTTTGGTCTTACAGATGGAGGATAATAGTTCAACAAAGGAGCATTGTTAGGTACATCTAACTTAAAATAAAGGCTGGTTTTGCAAAGCAAATTCAGAGCCACGGCAAGCAACGCTTTTCATTTTATCTGCTGTTAAAAGGAAGATGCTTAAGGGCCTGTCTCCAAAGGGAAAATACGTGCTCACTTAATTGCATCTTTTCTGGCAAAGGGACAGTACATTATTATTATTTATTATTATTATTATTGTTAGACATATTAGAAAGAGCTATGTACTGTAATATCCTTCATTGCAACCGCATTGATTAGCACTAACTGAGAATCTAGTATAATATTAGCACATGGCACATAGGACTCGTTTGGCTTGTCCTGTTTGTTATTTAATTACACATGTATAAAGAGGCATAGCACCTGTAGAGATTCCCAGCACCTCCTGTTAAGCTGGGGCAGGAGCTGCAGTGTATGAGAGCAGTAACCAAATCCTGCAAGCATGTTTACATTTTGAACTTACCAAATCTTCCCAAGAGGAATGCAGGGTCCGGTTTCAGCCAAGGAACTGTTAGCAGTGAGTGAGAGTTAATGGATCAATCTGCTGTCTCTTGTCAGTGCTTTTACTGTTGACTTCTGGAATGTGTTTGATGAAAAGAAAGCAACTTCTTGAGACAGAAGATACAGATGTAGCATGTTAAGGTTGGGACCTACACGAACAATAAAGCAATGTTATCAGTGTTTCGCTTCCCCAGTGCTGCTTGCCAGAACTGACAATAAAGCAGCAGCGAAGCATTTCTTTTTTTAACTACCATAACTGCACATTAACCATTTGCTCTGATTCTTTTTGGCGACGCAGTCAGATGTTGTGTTGGCATTTTTAATGCAGGATGCCAGGTATTTAAATGACAACATGTTGCACAGCCCCCTGCTGCCTTTCTGTGGCCAGTGGAAGCTGCTTTCTGAAAAGCTGCATTAAAATGGATTTTGCAGGATTGTTCAGCTGCACCAAGCCTGCTCGCTGCTGGTGCTTTGCGTGCTGCCCACCTGGGCACTGGGTGAATCCGACTGGGTGTATTAATTCTCCCCACAGCCCTGCAAGGCAGGCTGGCAGCCACACCGCAGTGTAGTTCTGAGGTGTGGGGGCTACACCTACCCAGCAGAACGCCGTGCTGTGTGGAGATACCGTGGCCTTCTGTGAGCATGCTGGAGCTGGGAATACAGTGGTGAGGGCTCTCCCTGATCAGATTATATTCCGCACGTGGCCGAGGAGGAGACCAACACCAGGAGCTTGCCCTTCTAGAGGAGCCAGGTTGTTCAGAGTTGGCTCTGCTGTGCCTGTCCGGTCCTATGGATACCCTCACACTGTGTAGACATAACCTCAGAGGCTCAAACCCAAAGCCATAGAGGTACTTAGGCTTTTAACTCTCACTGAAATGAACAGGAGTTAAAAGCCTAAATACCTTTGGGGATTTGGGCCTAAGTGGCTTACAGAAAGCCTGTGGAACAGCAGAGTCTGAGATATTTTGACTCAGAGGTTAGTGCCTCCGATCTGAAATCATTCTTCCTCTCTACATCTGGTAGCAGTTTGCATTCACATTTCCCAGCTAGGGCCATCAAAAATATGCCCATGCTTAGGACAGGAGGTGAAGAATAATTTAGGTAATTGAAACTACAGCAGGAATGTGGTTCTGTCAGAGGGCTGCAGCCTGACCTGGAATTTAACCAGACAAGTAGGGCTCAGGGAAACTGCAAGCCAGCCCTTGCCTTTCAGGTGCACTGGAGGCAGTTAGTTTCTCTGGTAGAAGTGGGATAAATAGTCGAGCTTATGTGTCTGCTGAAAAGGAAGCCATATTGCTGTGAATGAAAGCAGGAGACTTGCCAAACACTTGCCTTGTTATCCACATGACTGTTTATCAGTTATAGCTAGAGCTGAGCCAATAATTCTTAATGGGTAATTCATATGATGAATATCTCCCCCTTACACTGTGTTTGAATGGTCTATGAACCAGCCATTACTTTCAAATATTTATTTACTAGTCACAATTATTTGTTTAATACTGTGAATAATTCATGGTTTGTGGAATGTTTTCAGGCAGTTCTCTGAAAGTAGCCAATATTCAGGCTATTTTGATTGGGCAGCGAAGTAAATGTCGCCTTTTTCTGATTACGCCAGTGTTAACTGAGGATAACTTGAAGTCAAAAGGCTGGATCCATCACTGATGTAATTTGGCATAGTTCCACTTTTTTTTTTTTTTTTTCTAATTGATTTCAAATGCCCAGTGTTAATTCACACCAACTTACTAGATGGTCTTGAAAAGAAGAATTGTATGAGGGAAGAATGACTCCCATGCCATATTGTCCCAGGACTGGCTAAATGTACTGCTTTTTACAGTCATACTTTCTTCATGCAAATTGCAATATGCATAAATTCAAATTTTAGTTTCTAAAACATCATTCAATATTAATATCCTGGTTGCCTTATCAATGAGTAGTTTTGCATTAAATTACACGCAAGTGACAATTTTTGCAGAAACAGACTAGAGTTCAGTTTTTATTTTATTTGCTGGCAGGGGGGAAATTGCTTTGAGGACAAATCCACAGCTTGTGCTGAGGTTAACCCAGAAAACATCCTTGTTCAGCATGTAGGACTTTTCAGACCCAGTGTTTCTCTTACCATTACAAAATCTTGCCTTATATAAGTCTCGCTGACGTCAGTGGAGCTTTGCCACTTGTATTTGCCTTATCAGATTTCCAATCCTTAAAGCTATTTTAGAAGGCATTTTAAACTCCATTCTCTGTGGTACCCTGCTAGTGATGGGAGAAGTCGAGCAAGGATCTGTTGGGTTGTGTCTCTGGTTCTCACCACTTGTCGTGGTCTCCAAGGGTTGTACATCAAGAGGATTTCGCTGGAATACCTCAGGCCTTATCTGTATCCTGTATCTGTCCCTCTCTGCCCCACTTCCCTTTATTACAGTAGCAAATTATATGTAGTGATTACTCCAGGAGAACCAGGGAGGGGCTAAAGGCTTGGTCCCAAGAAGATTTCAAGGTTGTTTCCATTTCTGGATCTCCAGACAGCATGTCAGGCTTGCACTCAACGTTGCTGCAGATTTCTTAGCTGGTTCTTTAAATATCTCTGTTCCTCTGTAGTTTTTATTGTCTAGCTATACAGCAAAATATTAAGCACTGCCACTTTGATTGCCACCATCGTGTGGCTGTGGTCTTGGCTGTAGGAACCTTGCATTCACAGCACACTGATTATGACAGTGCTTTATGGCGAAGTCTTGTGCTTTTCTTTCTTCTCTTTTGTCCTTGCTTTTTGGCACTTCTGGTCTGCTTATGATACAGCTCCTAGAAATACAAAAGCATAAAGAAAAAAACATTTCAGAGAGATCTGTTGCCTTTCTTTGCTAAAGAAGCACAACCTATTTGAATGTTAAAGAAGCTACTCAGACTAAATGTCCAGGTGCACGTCATTGCTCACTACACGTAATTTACTAATGAGTGGATCCAGACAAACAAACTGAGGATCCAGCATGCCCTCTGGCTGCCTATAAAAATGAGAACAGATAATGAAGTGGTGTGAATCAGGGCCTTTCTGTAGCAGCGAGGCATGAAAAAACTGGAATACGACAGCTTTTGCTGCTAGGTACCAAATATTATCTCAACAGTTCTGCACCCAACCAGAGGGGCAAATCAGTTGTTAGGTTATCAGAGTTGGCTGTTGAATACTTTTGGTGCCTCAGGTTTCACGTATCTGGATATCACTGAAAGTTTCCATTGTGAAATTTGTATATGTTTGGTTTTTTGGCCGTGCAAAGGTAAGTGTGGTTCTCAGAAAGGTATAGCTACTGACCTTTCCTTAATTACCAGCAAATGCAGGGGGTTGATGGATATTGCCATGCTGTTGGTCTCTTCTGTTGAGTGAACATTACTGAACGGCCTTCTGACAAACAGTGGTGTCTTTGTACTGCAGGCTGCAGTTCACTAGGAACACACCTGATTACACCAAGCTCTCTTTAAGCAGAGCCCTGCACTGTGTCAAAGGAAAATGTTTTATTGTAAGGGTAGGGAAGAGCAGAGGCATAGGAGAGGGGTCAAAGAAGAACAGAACCAACTGACCTGCTAAAACAGAGTGTCTTTGGGGATTTTTAGCAGAAAGCCTCTTTGTGATGGTGCAACTTCCAGTCAGAGAGAACTGCTGTGCCCCAAAGGTCTAATACCTTTTTGTACAAGGTCCATCCAGCCACCATTTCAAAGGCGGTAGCTCTCCTTCAGCCATGTACTCTTGTTACAACCGGATCCTGGACTGTGATGCAGGGCTCTGTCTTGCAAACACTTGGTTTCCGATTTATATTTATATTTGTATGACTCCTACTTCCTGAAGCACAGTCCTCAGAGACTCTGGCTTATGAAATTGTCCCTATTGACAGAGGGAGTGATGGAGACGAGGAGTGCGCACACACACACATACACACCGTGCAGGGGAGCTGACTGCCCATGCGTGGTGCGGCGGCACAGCGCGGTGCTCCCCAGGGACACTTGTGTTGGTCCAGCACAGACCTACCTCAGGGCTGTTACGCTGGACTATTACAGCAGTGTTAAATAGCCCAGGCTTGGCATTGCACCGACTTGATTGTACTGCTGTGGCTCTTGCTCTGTCTCTGTCTCAGGAGATGTTTGCTCCGGAGTCTCTGAGCTGTTGGTGGTCAGCAGCACACGTGTCCCCAGTCACTTGGTTGTGCCCAGCAGGGAAAGAGGACCAGCATCAGAATTAGGATTTTATTTGAGCTCAACAGAGTGCTTCTGAAGCAGGTCTCCTAGCGATCCTCAACTGACCTACACATCTATGTTTCAGTGCTGTCTTGGAGGGTGTGAACTGGGTTCCTCTGGTGGGGCACAAACCCGGTGGATGCTCGCTGGGACTGTACTGGCATGGGGCAACTTGTGCCAGCTGCTGCTGCTGCTAGACTGTGGCTTGTCTGAAGTAAAACCTGCACAGAATGGTAATGCATGGAGTGTGGGTGTTGGGTCTTCGACGCCTGTTGTTTCTTTCTGCATATCCATTCCTGCTGTGCTGCAGCACTTGCTGATATGGGTGTATAGATGTCATCAGAGATGCCCCAGGTCCAATCTCAGTAGATTGACCCTTCCTTCCCTCCCCTGGGACATGCCATTCAGGCCATTTTCAATATATTTTTAAGAGTTTGGGAAATCAGGTTTACCCCAGTGTGCCAGCCCATATGCTTTCAGTGATTTCTAAAAGTAAATACCTAGCTGGGTCAGATCTAGAAGCACAAATCCTAGACTTCTTGTCCCAGTGCAAAGCTTTGAGGTGCGTAAGGGGCAAAGGGTGAATTTCTTTCTTTCTTTCTCCCCTTGCTGTGCAGTATCTGATCGCATCTCGTGATAGTCCCCTTCCCCTTACTTGCACTTACATAATTACTAAACATCGCTCTTTCGTGCTGCTTCTGGAGACTGACACTGTTCAAGCATGTAGTTTAGCTCTCCTATTGACCCTCTGGGGGAAAGATAGGAAGAAACACTGAAATTAAACGTAGGTGGGGTAGCAGTGATAATTAGATTGGATCATAACTTCCACTGATCTAATTAATGCCACCTAGGTTGTGGCTTGTGTAACTGCCTTGATTTATTGGTTATATCCACAGTAGGCAAGAAGTTCTTAGAATGACGTTTTTGCAGAAGGCCCGTGGCTCTGATACACAGTGTGATAGAAGTCCTATTTGATGAACATCATGTGGTGTACTTACAGTGCACATAACAGTTTGCAAGATGCCTGTTCTGTGATGCCCTTTAGAGGCACTCTAAGTTGGCCAGGCAGGATTAACGATGTAGTCTGTACAGCCCAGTGAATTTGTTTCTAGCCCAAATCACTTCTTGCCGCTCTTAAAATTACGCTTTCCTACTGAATCTAGTATAATGAGCTCTAGGTGTTCCCAGCATTAAGTGACAGTAAAAGATGACTCTCTCACGTAAGTTCCAGTTTATGTATTTGTTTTATTACTCAGGATATGTCTGGATTTTACAGCTGAGTATGTCAGGAATTTAGTTACAAGTTGAAACCGCTTTATAATGCGTGGCTATAAAGATCAAAGGTTGCAAAACCAACATTGGAGAGCCAGGTCCTGTTCTTCCAAGGCTCATCAATCACGACTTAGTTCTGGCCCATCTCACATAATTTTCCACCATGTGCTGTCATTTGGACAAATGTTTACCCATAGCAGTAGACCAGAGACTCCCACAACTCATATGCTAAGTATTGCCATCAGTTCCTGACAGCACTTCTCTTTTCCTATTTACCTTGTATCTCTTTTACCTCCTCAGGTTTTTTTTTCTTTACTTCACAGTTGATAATTTCTGGTATGTGGCTTCTGCTAGTGGTACACTGGGAGTTCCCTTTGTGCCAGGTGGACAAAGATCGATATAAGACAATGATAAAGATTTTTCTTGGTTTCCCCTGGACATCTGCTGAAGACCTTTACATTTGTACTTGCTGGAGTTCGGCAACCCCCTGCTGGCCCCTGAAGCAGAAATAAGTCAGGTGAAACCAAAATAAAGGCTTTCTCCTGAGTCTGACCATAGGCTCCTATCAGACAGGTCACTGAATGAAGAGTCAAGGTGAACCAGACTGCTGTCAGTCTGCTGCACAGCACTGGGCAAGTTACTTTGGTTTTGTTTTCCCGTCTTTCTCTCTCGGTTGTGAGCCCCTCAGGTAAGGGGCAGCCTTTTGAATAATGGGCACCTGTGAGCCACAGCCGTAGGAGGCTTCTTGATGCTGCTGTAGTAGAAAAAATGGTTGTTGGGCAAGGCATTGTCCCAGCTTTGCCTGGGAAAACTGGAACACACATTGTGAATCTTCTTGTGAAAGATTCCTTGGTGGATATATAAGAACAACTGGTGGGCACTGGGATCACTTGCAGTTCTGGTTTATTAGGGCTTCCAAAATGAATTTTACCCCTAAAGTATTCAGTCTGTCAAAAATGAAAAAAAGATCCCTTTGGTCTCAGAGGAAATGTTTTGTGCAATCTGAAACAACAGCAACAACAAACATCATTAGTTTTTGATGCTTTTTAATGTATTTATTTCAAAAGAATAAAGTGAACTGAAAAGTAAAAGAGCTGTCTGAATGGAGAAATTCAGACTTATCTCCAGAAATATGTGAATTACATATTTCAAGAAAAATGAGCACCTGTATCATAAATTTAGCATCAAAATTTAATAGCTATGAACTTCAGGTTTTAGTTTTGTCTACACCTGGTGACAGAGTTTGAGAAAGTCAGCGTTATAAAATGTGTTAGTTGATTAGTATTTTTAAGGCCCGAATAGTTTTTGAACAAACTTATTGTGGTACTCCAAGGCGTGGATTGAGTTCATAGTCAATTATCATGTATGTTACAGGGTTGGAAATGAGAATTAAAGTGAGCAGCTGTTCAAATAACTCACTTGTTTCCTTTCTAAAATGTCTGTTTCTGTAGACCAGCTTCAGTTTTCTTACCCTGTGCTGCCCATTGCTTGTAAAGATTGCTAGAAAGAATAATGGTGAATTTAATTTGCTTGTTATTCACTGTTGTGGCTGGAGGGTCAGATCCATATTTGACAGTGAAGATACAGATCTTCAGAAATGATTGTTGAAGCTAGGTACTTGGGTTTTTTACTGTTTTGTCTGTGGATATCTTGAAGAAGCTCAATACAAAATATTGAGCTTTGTTTTTTTAAGGTGCCTGAGAAAAGAGTTGCAGGAGAACTGTTTCCTGTTCTGCTTCATGCCTTTGAGGATACAAGAAAGCTGCATCAAAAGGAAAAGAGCAAAAAACTAAAACAGGGAAGCAAGGCTGTATCATCGTTCTGAAGAAGCATTTTTATGCAAATGCATGTAACAGTTAAAATAAAGCTCTTGTTATGTTGTCTTTGACTTTTGTAACTGTTGGGGTGTGACAGGATTTAAACTTTTCATGGCATGCCAAAAATATTTCTTAACATAAAGGTACTTTGACTAGCTAATGTAATTATGTCCATTACTCACAAGGATTCCACTTTGTCCCGTACTTTGTCTTATTAATGTATTTGCTGCTAGCGGGAGCTGGGGCCAGTGGCGATACCAGCACTCAGATGTTTCTTGCTGCTGCTCTTCAGCCCTGGAGAGTCTGCCGGAGGTTTCATGGAGGAGGAGGGTAGGCGTCTGCCTCGCTGGAGGGCTGGGAACGACTGGAGCTCCTGGGGTGGGGTAGAGCCGGGGGTAGGACTTGAGCCAGCAGCTGCTGCAGAGCCGAGGGAGAGGACGGGTGAGCTGTGCTGGTTGAAAGCCCTGTGGACCCATGAGATGCGTCCCCAGCTGGGAGCAGCCTGTGCACAGATAAACCGAACTGAGACTGGCCAAGCTTGCTGGGCTGGCTTTGGTGGGGAGCAGCTCTGTGCTGGTCTTCAGGGGCCAGGTTGTGGTGGGCTCTGGAGCTGGTGCAGGGTGAAGCATAGGCCTGGTGGCAGTGGGCCGCTCTGCCTGGATTTCTTCCTGAGGCTTGGCCAGTCCAGCTGAGGGTCAGGCTGCGCAGCTTCAGGTGGGATTTCTGCAGACACTCGGCTAAGCGCGCTTTATCTTGCCACAGGGCAGACTTAGGCGGGTCATGAAAACCCAACCTAAGGGGTTACATAGCAGCTTGGATCAGAAGTCCCCAGAAGTTCCAAGGGAGCTGTTTTTCTGTCCCTCTTCTCAAGGTGGAGCCCAGGTGTCCAAGATACACATCCCTGCGAGCATAGCACCGTCCGGGTGCTCCTCTCCCTGCCCTCCTGGGCAGGGGCATGGGCAGAAGCGAAGACCTAGAGCCTCAAGCTGATTTAATCTCTACCTGCCTCTGTAACTATGCCTGGCTTCCTCTGACCCAAATTACCTAACTCAGCTGGTATTTCCTTCCTCATATTCCTGCCCTTACATCTACGCATCTCACCTGCTATAGTTTAACTGGCTGCAGTGGGGGAGTTGGGGAAACTGTGTGCTAAAGCTGTGCCCACCTCTGCCCTTCTCCCCGCCTGGCTTAGAGAGACACTGTGTAAATGGAATTTTTAACATCAAAAGTTTCAATTACAGCAGGAAATGTCAGGCCGACAGAGTGCGACTGTTCCAGGTTTCCCATAAGGAATACTCCCACCCCTACTATTTACCCATATGGAAAAAACAACCTCCGATGATATTTTTTTAAGTTCTCAGGTAAACGGAGCTGAATGGTATCATCACATACACGGCAGGCTTTCTACAGGAGATGAAAAAGTGTAAATCATAGCACAGGGCTCAGAGCCTTTACAGTGCCTTTTTCATGGAAGAAAATCCCGGGATACAGGCTAAGTGGGAAGGGGGCTGTTTGAGAGGCAGCTTAACCTCTAGCAAGTCAGCAGCCCTGGGGAAGGAGGGACAGGATGGAAACATTGATCTCAGAGTGGGAGGGCACGTAGAAAGCAGCGTACGTGCGGCACGTAGGCACACTGCTGGGAAGGTGGGCTTCAGGAGGAAAGCGTGGTGGGCACCTGGCTGGGAAGGGTGAGTGGTCAGTGCAATGACCAGCAGAGCCCTGCAGGAAAGGCCTCTGCGTGCAGTGGGCTGAACTGGGAGGCTTCGGCACCTCCTTCTGAAATAGGTGCCGCGTTAAGCATGGGGCTTTAGAGAATAGGCGTGACTGGTGCTGCAGGTGAGCAATATTAAAGAATACCTGCTTTTTCTTTGATGACTTCTTATTTAAATAGTGTTATGGCTGAGAAACAGAACATGGATCCTGCCCCCATAGGTTATCTCACACTCTTGCAGTGGTTCCCAAACATGGGGATCATGTTCATGAAAACACGGAATAGTTTAGGGCGGAAGGCACCTCTGGAGATCATCTAGCAGCAGGTCTTCCTGCTCAAAGCAGGTTGCTGAGGGCCTTGTCCCATCATGTTTAGAACATCTCCAAGGTGGAGACAATCTTTCTGGACCTCTGTCTCGGTGCTTGACCACTTTCCTGGTGAAAAGGTTTGTCCTTATATTGGAATTCTCCCTCATCATCTTGGGTGCACTCTCAATTCATCCAGAAAATGTACTCAAAACTAATCTTGCAGGTCACTGGGCAGTTCAAAGCTCAGCTTTAATTGGAAAACATGTAAGACTTTTACTGTGGTCTCAGAGACCTCCAGTGGTCTTGCTTCATAGTAGAGAGCTACTGCTGTGGTGGATGATACAGGGAGTTAATTCACTACCACTCCTGCAGGGACTCCATCATTTGCCTCAAGCAGGAACAGGTCACGCTTTTAATGACAGTGTTCAACCTGTGGGATTGTCTTGGACATACTGGTTCCTGCAATCACAACTAGGGCTTCCAAAAAGCCTGGAGAACTTTCGTGGTCACATTAAATCAGTACATGTGGCAAGGAATTTGTTATTTAAGTCACCTGCTCTTTTGGATTATTCAGTGTATCCCCAAATCAGGCTCGGTCAGCTCATTGCCCAGCAGAAGTGTTGTTGCTGTTGTTTTCAGAAGCATTTAAGCTCTCCAGCCTGCTCAGCAAACTGTTTCCTAAAGGGAAGTGTCTGGCTTCATGTGTGTGTATGCGTGGATGGGTGCTTGCTTACAGGAGGGGAGTTTTGAGTGAGGTCAGTTTGTAATGCCATGTGAAACCTTGTCGTGTTTCTCTGCAGAACGGCACAAGATCATAGCACGATACAACATATTTTGCGGATGTGGTGGTGCAGTACTTCTGGTTAGGACAAATGGGAACACAAGAATTTCATTTAAAAAAAATGGTCAGGTTTCGAAATGTGTTTTTATTCCATAGGAAGATGAAAGCAAGGCCTCTTGAAATGTCTCATGAAATGAAAATGAAAATGAAAGGGAAGGAGAACTTTTTAAAAATAGCTATTAGCTCGGTGGTTAAGGAATTCACCTGGGCAGAGGGACCTGTGCATCCAGGTCACTGCCCCCTATCAACCAGAGCAGGAGTTTTTACCCCCATCCCTGGTGGTGAAGAGGGCCCTGTCCTCTGCAGGGCTCAGGGACATTTGGGATGTTTTTCCTTACTCGGGGAGGTACGTGCCAACAAGGAGAGCCGGCAGTGGGTGCAGCTGTGGGCCTCTCCAGCTCAGCACCTCAGCCCTGCTCTGGCTCACGTGGCTGTGGGAGGACCCTTTAATTGAGCGAGGGGAAAAAAAAAAGCCGTATTCCCCATGATATAAATCTGTACAGCTTTAAATTGATGGGAGAAACTTGCAACTTGTGTAAACAGGCATAGCTCTGTGAAGTCACTGGAGTCACACCAAATTATATCAGCTACTGATATAACCCATTATTTTTAATGCTATCATTCTTCCATACAAGGCAAGGAAATGGGGGTGTGTGAGGGAGAATTTTAAACAACAACAACTAAAACAACAAACGCGCAACAGCACAAGATTTACATAAACTCATCCATCACTTTTCTCGGCCTCTGCATGGAAAACATCTGCATGTTACAAACACTTTCATGTCTAACATGCAGACTGTGGGCCCTCCTGTCCACTGAATGGCATATTCATGGGGCATTGCCTCTCTGATGTCAGCTGCCCTCGCTGGGAATAGGCAGGCTGAGTGTTGCTCCAAGCAGCTGAACACACACCACCTGCTGATCCCAGTGAGTTCATACTGCTTGTCTGCAAATATAAAATATTGGAAGGGTCACAGTTATTGTTCCTTTGGAGATACTAAAGTTTAGAAGCTGCCTCTAATGACTGATGTATAGTAGAGCATGATCTTTCCATGGAAAGTTGATGGCTGCTGCAAGATAAACCTTGTGTGGGTAAAATAGTCTTTCTCTGAGGAGCTAATGTGTGATGTTTGGTTAACCAGTGGTGCCGAATCCAGTGGGAACATACCCATAATTATACCGGGGAACCATGTCGCTTTCTAAGCTCAGAGGTCTGCTGGGCGAAAGGCTGACTGGTAATGCAGGACACCAGCTGAGATGTCTGCAAAGGTCCCTTTTGGGGCTTTTTGTCTACAGGTAAGAACTCAGCTAACCAGTTCTGCTTCAAGCCTTTGTGTTAGAGCAGCTCTGCCTGCACACACGTGTCTTCGTGTTCTCATTGCTTGTTGGAGGTGTAGGGACAGCAGCAGGGTCCCTGTGCTAGGGGCAGTCATAAAAGACAGCTTAGAGGCAGGCCAAATCAGTGGGCGAGGAGCACAGGGCTAATTGTGCAGTAAAACAACTCTGCTTTTAACCCACCACAGCAGCAGCAGCGGCTCAGCATCTGACCACTCACTTGGGATGGGATTCCTCTGACCCTGTGTGGACATCTACAGCCGATGCAGAGCTAAATGCTCTTTGCAGCTGTCGGGGAGTGATACTGATCTCCTCCTGAGGTAGGCATCTGCTGCAGGCTGGGCGCTTTACTCCCCAGCAGTGCCTATCTCCCTCCGTTAACTCAGCTGGGAGGTGAATGTGGCTGAGCTGATGTAGATAGCAGCACTGGTGGGAGCTAGGTGAGAAAAGGGCCATCCTTTGTTCCAAGGCAGGTGGTGAGCAGGCTGGCTCCTAGGAAAAAAACAGCAGCTCAGTGAGTAAAGGGTCAGGCAGGCACATCTGCTCGGAGCCAGAGCAGTAAGTAACACGGAATTGTGTATTTGCAGAACGCGTCCTGAAAGACTCAGTTACTTTTTGCCAGCTGCCAAGCTATTGCCAGGTGCAGACGTTGGTCCTGGGTTGTATTTAAAGACAGTTGTGTTGGAAAAGGCAAAGGCAGCCTCTTGGCGTTGCTGGAAGTGGTCAGTGTTGGACAGTCCGCAAGAAATCCTGTTTGCTGCTTGCTGCCAAACCCCACCTCCCCAGTGGGACCACGTTTAGCAATGACATCAGCGGCGATGTGTGCTAAGTGTCATGATGGCAACAGCTAGCACTATGGATGGGCTTTCCCCAGCGGGAGGACGTTTCCTTTTGATCTGCTCTGCAGATCCATTGCCCCTGATGTGTGGATCTGCACGCCTCGCTTGTTCCGCACGCTGACATCAGTGGAAACTCTGCGTTTAGGCAGGTGCAAAAGATGTGGTTCTTAGATACGTCGCAGCGGTACGGGCTCTGAACTGCTAATCTTGGGGGAAAATTCCCTGTCCTGTGCCTACCCCACAGTTTAACTTTGTGTTACCTAGCAGGAGAGGATGATTCTGTGACATATCCTCTTCTGAGATGGCTGAATTTTCTGTATAGTGAGACTCACTGCACCAATATGAGTCATTTAAAGAGTTCAATTAGTAATTTATTAAACTAATTAGAAAGATATTAAAGGCCTAATACAATGGCGTGCTACTCAAGGGGTCTGTTGAAGGACATGTAATGCAAGCTGTCATGTCAGATAGGCTAGTAATAAAGCAAACTGGTTCATTCAAAGGAAAATAGTAACTCTGAGGTTACCATCCTCAGCCATAAATAGGGCACTGTAGCAGGGCTAGTGCTGTAGGATGGCAGTGAGCAAAGGAGAGGGGTTTTCCTCCTATATTCCAATATAGGAATGGCAGTAGCTTGTAGGTTGCAGTTAGGGATGTAAGAACAGGGTCACTTTCTGTGTAACCCAGGCAATTCTGCAGGACTTGGAAGGCTGCGTCTGGGCTGGGGTTGGGTCAGAAGATCCCAGCACAAGCTGATGGGGCTGTGGGGCTGGGCTGGCTTTAAATTCCAGATTTGGGGTCCAGGTGGTCTACCACCACACACAGGAAAGGGCGCGTTGGCCAGCAGATGAGCCCACTGCAAACCCTGCAGCACATGTAGAAAGCCTTCCTCAGCCTGAGCCTGGCGAGGGGCAGCAGAGGTGAGGTACGGGACAGGAGAGGAGTTGCTATCCCGGTACATTTAGCCAGAGCTGCTCTTCCTCCAGCTTGCCTTAGACGTCGGTGCAGTCTAGTGCGCACTTCAGTCCAAACAGGCCTCCAAAAAGTCTCTCAGCACAGCTCTTCCTCAGTGGTTCCTCTCAAAATACCGAGATCTGAGCCCAAGCAACAGCCAGGCTAGCAGCCAGGGCTGCAAACAGCCAGCAGGTAAGTCACAGCACTGGGCACACTTGAGTTGCTTCGAATCCCACTCATTACGCAGCGATGTAGAAATAGCCTTGGCTTATATTTTAAAACTGTTTAGCCCTGACCCACATCCCAGTGAAGTCAATGAAATGTTTGCCAGTGACTTAAATGGGCTCTGGAACAGGCCTGCAATGTTACTCGTGCCTTCAAATACTTCCTTCACCTGTAGGATGAAAGTCCTCCTCGCGAGTCAATGGGCCTCCTTACTTCTTCCTCCCCTCTCAGTTTCCATGGGCCCCTAGCATGGGAAACTCAGCCTTATTCATCTTTGTATTTCCATGTCTCTGAATCAGGCAGGTTCTGGGTATGTTCCACATAGAAGCCTGTTATCTTTTCAAGTGGCAAAAAAGAGGGGATTTTTCCATAGTCACATAGTTTTTCCACAGAAATGTATTCATGAGAGTTAAACTTGCCCAAACTATGTTAATGTATGTGGTTGGCTTCTGTGCCAATTTTCATTGTGAATAAGACGCAAAATAAAAGGGCTCTTGTGTCTCCCTTTCCTCCTCCCTGAATCCCTCCCATAATTTTTGAGTTCATAAGCCCATTTTGTATGCGAATCAGATCGGGAGAGGAAAGGCAGGGGGATTGCTTTCCCTTACGAGCTGTGCCTTTGCTGTAAGCTACTGACAGACACACAAGAGTTGTGACTGAGGCGAGGAGGCATTAATACAATGGGGCTGGAGTGCAGGGGTGGTGTAAATCAGGGTAACTCCGTTTACCCCGAGTGAGCCTTGCTGATTTACACCAAAGGAGGACACGGCCTTAGCTCATCAGAGGCTCTCTTCATTGTTGCGTTGCTCTCCTAAGACACGTAAGGTCTGCCGAGAGGAACGGTGTCTCTTTTTGGTCTGCGGATGTTGGGACTGGAGCCTGACAGCCGCCCTGCAGAGCACGCACCATGGCTCACCACGGCGTACACAGAACACCAGCTGAGCTTAGGCAGCTCGCATAGCCAGATGGCTCTGAAACATTCATAATACAAGCTGTAGCTATTATGAGCCATTTCTCCTCGGTGCATGTCCTGACAAGCTGCTGTTATTAAGTTTCAGTGTATTTCTGTTAATGTTACCTACCTATTTTCATTCCTGCATGCTGTCACACTGAGCTGGTTGGCGTGGTCTTGGGAACTGGGCTTCAAGGCTCCTCCCTGTGAAAGTTGCCAGCTCATTTATTTGTTTCTTTCCAGTGGTTCAAGCCAGTGCGTTATTCAGAAACTTCTGAAAGAGCGGGGTTGGGTAAACCTCTGATTCAGTTCATTTGAAAGCACCCTTGAAGTCCTCCTCCACATCTTGCCCTCCTGTGGCTCTTATTTCAGAGGCTTGACGAGGCCAGTTTGGAGCCTGTTTCTGACAAACCACGGTGCTTCTGTTGGAAATATCCCTCAACTGGAAGGTCCCTGAGCTTTCTTGCAGAGCCGTGAAGTTCTCGTTTGGGCCCTGGTTCTCCCTGGTCTTGGCATCTCAACCTCAGCAGAGATGCAGGAGAAGAGGGGGGCAAACACGGTGTGAGGGTTACGGTGAGGTGGAAGAAGATCACTCGTGTTTTATCCTCCTCCCAGTATCACTCTGAAGGGGCAGTGGTCACTGGTCCAAATCATGCTCTCCCAATGGCTACACGCTTTTGCAAAACCCTTTAGCAAAACCCTTTTGCAAAGCCCTTTAGCTTTGTAAATGTTGGCAAGTATATGGGAGGTGTCAAGGAGCTCTGAGCACTCACTGCTTTTGATGCTGCCAGTGTTGTCTCCCCACGTTTAGCAACACAGCGAGCTGTGGTGCTGTCAGCCACTGGTCTGATCCCTCCTGGATGGATCGCATTGGAAGAGGTGGTTTTCCTGATAGCTGTAGGCTCTCTTCAGCCCACCTTTGTCCTGCAAAAAAGCCACCACTGCTGCTCTGGCCACGCAGGAGCCTGACCCAGCCAGCAGCACATAGGCCATGGGCTGCTGCTGCATGGTGGAGCATCCACTACCTGCCTGCACTGACCAGCAGCAGTGTGCCAAGCGGCTGTGTGCATCTGGGAACATGTGGTGTCCGAGTGTCATTTCTGACAAGGCTTCTAGCTTTTGGATGTAATGTATGTAAGATTAAAAGATGCACTAAGGAGGCTGTTTGCAGAACATACTTCCAGCAAACCAGTTCAGTTGGTTTGCCAGTTTATAGCATGTCTTATTGACCACCTGCGTACTGAGAGCTGTTTCTCTTTTATATGGCAGCATTCAAAAAAGTGTAATCTTGAGATTGGCTTTAGAAATCCTGCAGTTTTGGTACCTAGAGCTGGAGGGAATTTGCCTTCTGGTTTTTGCATCTTAGGCATTCAAGTCCCTGCATTCACAGGGGATACAAACTGACTGTAAGTTAGAGATGAGGTTCTTAGGTACATTAAAATTATTTGAGTGGAAACCAGTAGATGTGGTGTTATTCACTGTAAAGTTGCAGGAGGTGACCCCTCTAGAGAAATCCAACAACACCTGGTATTTGTAGTGATGATTCACAATACAAGCACAGCTTTTTGTTTGTGGGCAGCTGAATGGTTAAGAAACATCTACATTACCCCTTGCAAATATTTAGTTGTGGAGGTGAGTGCAAGACCCTTAGGGATGGGTGCTGCAAAAATAAGACGGCACTGACAGGTGCTTTGACTGGAGCAGCTGTATCAGCATCCAGCAGCAGTCTCTCTGGGACTTGGCCTCATGAGCCGAGGTGCAGTCCCCAAGGGCAAGCTCCCCTCTTGACTGATCTTGGTGGTTCTTATTCAACTGCTGCTTTTTGGAGAGGGAGAGAGGGGAGCGAACATGTGGTAGTTGTTTTGTATTGCGTAGCATGAGAAATTGCCATCACAGTTGCTGTATGTTTAGGTGAACCCATGTTCTCCCTTCCCAAGCTGTGAAAAGAAGGAAAATCTCTGGCAGGCAGCACCCAGCTCCGGGTGTTCAGGTACTATGGCAAGGCTGCGGACAGCGTGTTTAGAGTACATGATCCAGCTGCACAGGGAGAAGGGTTTTCTTTGCAGTCACGTGTAAATTGTTGTGGAAATGGAGAGTAATAACATTCTTGTTTCAAGAATTGTCACGAATGCTTGGTTTTGAGGCCAACCATTCAGCTTCTGTTATCTCTAGGAATCAAGATGTTTATCTGTCTAAATGATTGCAGTGTGTCTCAGGTATTTGAAGGTGGTTCTTCCTATTCGTGAAAAAAAGTATAAATAGAATCAATCTTTGTTTCCGAAACTATCAAAAGCTTATTAGCCTCAGGCAGATCTTTTTATCTGTGAGGAATAAAGTAGATTTGTCCAGATCCTCAGCCAGTATAAATCAGTTTAATGTCCTTGGCCCATTATTTTTCCTCATGCAGTTTCTCTTGAGTGGGATTTGGGCTGTGGATAAGCATCTCCTTGTCTTGATGCTTACGTCTTGGTGCAGTTTGAAGCTTGGCAGAACGAGCATCAGCCTCAGCTTTTGGAGAGCTTGCACTGGGTGCTGCCCTGCTCTCCCATATCTGCAGAGTCAATGGAGTGAGGCTGAGCCACTTGTCAAGTAGCCAGGCAAGGTGATTTCTTTGAGGGGGTCAGCGGAAAAATGTGGGCTTGGAAGGTGAGGGGGATGGTGGTGGAGCCGAGTTCAAGTGACCCCAGATGCAAGCAGCACACACACGTCTGCCTCTCAGTTCACTGCAAGGCTGATGCTTACGCAGAACTTCACTGAAGCTCTGGGGCTGCTGGGGACTGAGGCTTCCCAGCTGAGGTGCTCTGGCGAAGTGGAGCATGTCTCCAGAAAATCTGGCTGCTGCAAGGAATCAGCAATGTTTTCCTTCCCCAAAGGAAAACTACACTTCCACCTGCAGTTGGTCAGACTGATTAAGGGGCATGGAGCTGAAGGCTGCAACGTTCGTAGGGACAGGACCCTCCCCACAGCATCACGTCGAGAAGAGGACAAGGGCTGGTTGACAGTGTTTTGGGGTTATGGGCAAAGTGGGGCACTCTTGCCCTCATGAGGGGACAGGAATGCTCACCGGGAGCAGCGGTGACACCAGGTGAGGGGTCCGAGGGCCGGGGGTGCCGCCGGTGCCTGCACTCCCCGCTGCCCAGGAGCAAACCTGCCTGGGTCAGCACAAATGCGCCCGGCATTTCCCAGCCCCATGGAGCCCCTTCTTGTCCTCCCTGAGCAGGATCCTGCCTCAAAGCCCGGGCAAACCCTTATGTAGCCACAGGTGACTTCTATGGAGACAGAGCTATCAAATCAAAGCGGGTTGGCCTTCTGGCCGAGACATTCAGGTTACTGCAATTCTCCCCACACTCCTTCCTTTTTTTTTTTTATTTTAAGGGTGTGGTATATTTTGTAAGTTTTGTGTTTATCAAGAAGTTGATTGTGTAAATAAAATTGCGGCCTTGTGTGCCAAATAGCTGGGTTATGATTTCCTGGAGGGGAGCCAAGGCGGTGTGTGGGAGCATGCCAGTGTTAATATGTTCACTTTGCGAAGAAGTACGGCGTGTGTGAAGCAGCGAGGGAGGACACTCTGTGAGCCCTGGCGCTGGTTAACCCTTCCAGGCACTGTCAGCTCTGTGCCTCTGCCAGGCTTTCCCCAGCAGTGGCTCACATCAGTTTGTGCATTCACGGGCTGAGGTTCTTACCTGGAGCGCGGCCAAGTCAATGCGGGACTGCACAAGGCACGGGATCCCACCCTGGTTCCCCTCCTGGGGCGGGCGCCTGGGGTTTTCTTGAGCTGGCGCGTGAAGGCTGCATCGCAGAAACCTCAAAGGGGCCTCCGAGAGAGGCCAGGTCAGGCACGTGCCAGGGGATGCCAGGGCAGGGAAAAGGGCCTTGGGCTAAATGAGAATAAACTGCCCGACTGTAATGACTTTATTCCCTATTTACTACTAAGTGCTCTCCAAAGTTTACCCTGTTTCTATCCTGCAGAGGCAGGCAGTGTTTTTCTCCACTGGCTGTTCAAATAGCAGCTGAATCACTGAGCTGTCTGAGAGCACATTCTGTGCGGGATGCGCTGTGGAGGTGAAGCCTCATGGTACCGAAGGCAACGGGAGGATCGCTACCAGGCTTTGACAGCGCCACAGCTATGCTCCGGTTGTTTGCTACCTTTTCCCTACAAATCATGCAGTCCCTGTCTCACAGCTGCTCATACCTCCTTCCACTCATCCTTCGGTCACTGCGTTCCAAAAGTATTTTAAACGCATGAATGCAGCAAGTGTAACCTCTTGCTTTCCACCAAGGAGGAAGTCATGAGTCGGCTACTTCTGCAGACAAAGCAAAGTCCCGAGGAAGCATGAAAGGACCTCGTTTTGGCAAGCAGCAGGGAGTAGGGCTAGAGTGTTACAGTGGGGAGGGGAGTATGTGTGCGCGGGGAATTCTTGCAGCTCAGACAAAAATAGTGGCTCCCATTATTTACCTACCTAAGCCGGAAACCTGCTTGCATTTCAGGCATTTATTGTAATTCCTCACATAGCTGAGGATGATAAGCCCCGCTAACTAGTCATTGCATGCTGACTGAAAATGATAGTTAATGTACACCGTCTACCCAAACAACTTTCCTCTTTAACCCTTTCGAACCTGCTAGTTTGGGGGCTTCTTTTGCAGATAATATTGTTGCCAATCAGCCTCGCCTCAGCTCTCCGTCTTCATAAAATTCAGTTTAGTGGAACTCTTTGATCGCGGTCTAATCTATATGGGAGCCTTCTCAAAGCAGTTCACACGTCTAAGATGCAGTGACAGTTATGGCTCAGATTTCAAAGGAATCAAAGGGAGCCATTTGGCCGACTTCCACTAAATGTCACTGAAATTTGGATGCGTAACTCCTGTGTGTTCCACGAGTTGGCTGGATGCTGTGGTTTGATCCTAATGATCCTGAGCCGTAGCCCGGTGCAGTCAGTGAAATTCTTTTCTTTGTGCGCTATTTGGTATCATTCAGGCCCAAATGCCGAGGAGGAGAAAGGGCTTTGCCCTCCAGAGAGCGTACGGGGGAGTGTAAGGCTGAGCAAGAAGTGCCAACCTGAGGGATAGAGCTCAGGCGAGGGGAGCTTACCTTTCCCGACTGCGTTCATGTACGCATCTGTGTCTTTCTGCAGACTTGCCGTGGCTTTGCCGTGCACAGAGCACACTCGGCGGTCCTGGGCACGCGGTCCCGCGCGGGGCGTCCTCTTGGCAGCGCGCAGCGTGTCCTCCATGGGCTGCCGTGCCCGTGGGCTTTGCATGGCGCGCCGAGCTCTGGACCTGAGGTCACCTCTGAAATGCCTGTTGGAAACATTTACTAATTTCAAGAGAAGTTGGCATGGGGGAAGAGAGAGAAAGAGCTTGCAATCGGGCTCCTGCCCAAAGCTGTTTGTGCCGGGATGGGTGTACCACATGACTGCCAGCAGGATATTGTTCTGGGGATTTGGCAACGTCAAAGGTACGAGGTGCATATTGATGTTTGGTACCAAAGTTATATAAATGCTCCTTGCGCAAGCCTAGCAGCTGATTTTACAAGACGTGGGGGAAGACGCATCTTTTTCCAAGGGCGGGATTTAGCCCTAACTGCAATATCTTCCCAGCCATGATATAATAACAATACTTAAGAAGCATGTAGCTCTTAAGATCATCAAAGTGATGTACAAGCAGTAACTAATTAATCCTCACAACACCCCTGTGAGGCAAGTATTACTATCCCCATTTCACAGTTGGGTACGATGTGACTTTGGAAGGTCAAGTGACTTGTCCGGAGCTAAAGAGTATGCAATAGAGCTCATTAGCTGCTGGCTCACAGCCACAGCTCGGTGTACATGCCCAGCCTATTACTGTATTTTATTATGCAAATCCCCATGGAAATTAGAAGCCCAAAGCAAGCCACAGATCTAACCGTGGTGCCTTAGATCTGAATGCTAGATCCATTTTGTTTGACATCGAGATTGGATTTTGGATGGCAATGGAAAAAAACAGAGTGACTGTCATACCTGGAAGCCTCCAAGAAAAGCAGAGGCCATGGAGATGTTTGTCGGTGGCTGCCCAGTTTCAGCGTTGTTTGCACAGTCTCTTCTGAGGCTACCAAATAGTGCCAGCGACAGGCTATCACCGAAACCAGTAAAAAGGCAGAGGAAGTCCAGTCTCCATTCCTGCAGGTGTGTTACAAGCAGGGCATGGACATTGCTCTGCAGAGTCCCTGGAAGACTCTACAGCCCCGAGGTTAAAGCTGGCTGCAGGGGCAACCAGGAAAGCCAGCTAGCTGCAGGAACTGGGGTCTAATTCAGGCATAAAGCTTTTTTTCAGTCCTGGCAAGCTTTGCTCAAAAGCTGATGTTGTCCATGCAAACCGGCACTATTTGGATGATTCAGAAAATAAGCCAAGCCCTGTTTGGCTTGCACAACCACAGCTCTTCCGGAAATTGCCAGGGATTTTGTGTGTGCAAGGGGAGGAAAAGACATTCAGCGTGTGAAACTGTATGGGGACTGGTTCTTGGCTCCATGCTTCACAGACTGACAAGTGCACTGCTAGATTTCAGGAGGGTGTCATCCTGCCACCGAGAGTTATTTACACTAAGTCACCCTCCAGGAACTGGGTCACAACTTTTTCTTTCATGAGACTTGGCAGCAGTCTCAGGGGTTAGTAGAAGCAGAAGAGAGGATGCCTATGTGCAACGCCAAAACCAACTCAGATGCAGGGGGAACGGGGCCCTGTGCCACGGATCGGTGCGGGGCATGTCGGGCTCCAAAGGCAACAGGACGGGGCTTCAGTGCTTTGCAGCTCGAGCGGTTGCTGCTGGTCGCCCTGTGCACCCTGAACAGGTGTAAATGACTACCCAGAGGCAAAGCATGGCAGAATCGGGGCCAGATCTTCAGCTAGTGTCAATCAGTGCCTCGGCTTCAATGGGGCTGCATCAATTTGCCTTAGGAAAGGGTGTGATGTGGGAAACAGAGATAAGGGAACTCATGTTCTAGCACCCTATATCCCATATAATTGCTTAAATGAGAGCACAGCCCAAAACGGGTTTGCTGGATGCCGGGGTGGCGCAGAATCAATCCCATGTTTTCAGGGCAGGTTTATGCACCCGACTGAATTTATACACCCAACAAAACTTAGACACCAACCGGAGGGAGCAGGTGGCCAGGGTGGGCTCACTTTGGGTACCAGCAGCCGGGTAGATGTGGGTTGCAGAGCCTCTGTGGGGGGGCCTCTTGTGCTTGGACCGTGGCTCCGCATCTCCTCTGTGCCCCTGGCCCACAAGAGCTGGAGTGAAGCCAGCGCAGGTCTGTCAGCTGGAGCAACAATCATACCTTTGTCTTGCCGGGCAGATGAATAGATAGATAAGAGCGAGTTAATGGATGGCAGCCCCTTCCCCCCCAGACATCGGCCCAGTCACTCACCTCCTCCCCTGGCAAAACGAGGCCTCGGGGACAGAGAAGGAGCGCAAAGATTAAAACTAACCCATTGCTCTGGGACTCCTCGGCGAAAGGGGCTGATAAGAGAGGGCCGAGATCAGGAATCAGATTTCAGGGGTAACAACTGAATAACCAGAAAATGGAAGGATGCCGAACGGGTTATCAGAAGAGAGTGAGATGGTGAGCACGTCCCAACAGCTTCTCTTTTGGAAAAAAAAAAAAAAAAAAGAAAAAAGAGGAGAGGTGTTCCTCTTGTAGCAGCTACAGACACAAAGAGCTGTTCAGACCGCTTTGCACCCACCAAGACCTGGAAAGATGGAAGAGCATCCCTGAGCTCTGGTGGAGGTTTTAAGCTGTTAGCTGTTCCTGTTTCCATGCTGGCAGATTCCTGGGATCTGTAGCCCCACTGTTCCCTGTTCTTTCTGCGAAGTGAGCAGCACTGGAAAGACTTGGGGAGTAAACAGGGCTCATGCAGCAGGCTCTGGCTCAGGCTGGGCAATGTGGTTTCAATTTAGGAGCTCTCCTCTCAAGAGCCTCCATAAAGCAGCCTGAATGTAAAAGCCCATGTTCCTACAGCACAGGAGCACCGGGAGGACTGTCCCCTCCTCTAGAGAGGAGCAGGGTTCAACAGTGGAGGTTTCACAAAAGCTCTGCAAAGGTGAAGTTCACCCCTCTGCAGATCTCCGCAGAAGGGTTGTTGGGGGTGCAGTGTGATCCAAGCAGTGTATTTCCCCCACCAGAACGTGGGCCATCATACAGTATTTGTACAGGACAGACTATCAAGATTATCAATATCAGATTATCAGCACAGTGGGACGGAGGCATCGGGGTCTCTTCCCTTTTTTCAGGGGTGTAAAACCCCCAAGTTGTTCTATTTCACCCCAGTGGAGATTGCAGGGGGTTGTTAAGTCCAGGGGAGGAAGGCAGACAGCTGTGGCAAAGTTGCAGTTACTCCAGCATGTGCAGTGAGCGGGTTTCAGCCCGTTATCTGGGCGACCTGGGCAAAATTGTGAAAAAGGCTAAAAATGGGCAGGGAGGATCCTGGGGCCTTGTCCATTGCACCTGGCATGGGGTGACCTGGACTGGTTTTGGGTCTGTCTCCAAAAATAAAAGTAAGCCTGAGGAAAGGGAGGAGGAGAGATCTGCCTTTGAGACTTTGTTTTCTCATTCCCAAGGGGTGAGCCTGTCTACTTACTCACTTGGGCACATAGTACTTAATACAATTTCCTTGATAATAACAGTTCGGGGGCTCCAAAAAGCTGGCAGGTGGGAGCCAGATAAACCAGTCATGAAGGCAGACATTGACAGATGCTTGGATGGCCCTTGCCATCCCGTGCAGCCTTGGCATGGGGCTGGTGACCCCTCTCCCGCTGCTCTCTGGGACACAGAGCTGCCTTGGGGCTGCACCGGAGTGACATCGGGATCGTCTGCCTCCGCGGGTGTCCTTCAGATACCCATCTGAGAGGGGAACAGGCTGCAATCCTGGTGCTTTGCTTCTTTGCAACATGGGGTTTGGAGCCCACCTGGCTCCAAACTCCCCTGGTTTTGCACCTTCAGTGCTGCTGGTTTCCAGCATCCCTAGGCAGGCCCAAGGCTGGTGGGCACTGTGGCCAGGACAGAGGTCCTTGCCCAGTCCTGTGATTCCAGAGCTGAGGGTTTAAAAGCCCTTCTGGGTACCATGGGATGTGGGGAAGAATTGGAAAGCTAGGCAGTTTTCCTGGCAGCTACTTTTAAGAACTATTTTAGGCCTGGTTTACATGAAAAATTGCATTGATAGAATTTTTTGGTTAGGGAATAATTCTGGGGGAATAAAAGGGGGATATAGGGAATAAAAAATTTTTATTTTTATTTTTTTTACCACTGGTTATAGTGGGACTAGACCTCTTGTGAATGCAGTTATTTTGGCATTAAAGTGACCTACACCATACAGGCTTTCTTTCTGGTGAGAGCTCTAGTGCGTTCACTGTTCAGATATACTCCAAGATGCACAGCCTTTGTATGTAGATTAGACATTCATGGGAGAGACTTCATTGCAGCACCATGAGGGTGAGCAGGAAGATAATTACAGTCTTGCTTTTTATTGTTCCTATATAATGCTGCTGTGGATATTTTCCACCCCAGCTGTGGCTCCCAGCTTATTCTCTGCTGAGGTGTGGATTCTCCATCATGCAGGAGTCAGGGATACATGGCAAGATATCACAGGATGGCTCCTTTTCATGTCCATGACCATAGAGGGGCAGGTGGACCCATGCTTGCAGATCTTATCAGTGCATGAGGCCAGGGATACCATCCAGTTTTCTTTTCCTAGTTTTCTAAAACCAGGGAAGGGCCTGACCCTAAAGCTGGGTTCTTAAAGCAGGAAATTTTAAGGATTCTTGAAACCAGAATCTGGATTAAGGCCCCAGCTCTTGTGAGCAGTATTTTCTGTATCAACCAGCATGGTCAGAAATCATTGCGTTGCTGGCTGTGTGGCAGTGCTGGCTGGGCCCGGTGGGTGAACGCAGACCTCGCCCCAAGGTCAGGGGAACCGACCTTCTGGAAGCCCCAAACTAAGAGATCAATTCCTCCAACCTCTTTTCAGGTGAGATTTCCAAGCAGGGAAACAGAGGGTAGAAAACCAGACATGCAACAGCTTTTCTTATGCTGTGTGTTATCCTTCCCTGGTAGTTCTTGACAAGCTCTGCAAAATGACTTCATAAAACCTTTCCCTGAGGTAAGAGTATTCCTGCAACTGGGAGAAACAGAAATCTGTACTACAGCCCTGTGTGTCCTACATAGGCATTTCACACCTGATTGCATAATTACAGAAACATTGAAGGAATAAGAAAACGACATTCTTGACTGCTTCATCCCGTGTCCAGCAAAGATACCGTCAGGGATCTTACAGCTGACCAACCCTTTTGATTGCACATTTAGATCTGTGATTCCTCAGGGAGGTAAGAAGAGATAATAGCAGACACCCCACGTGGTAACTGGTAGGGCTATCAAAGTCCTCGTCTCACCACCTCTGTGGTACTGGGTCGCAAATCCTTTTGTTGTATGTGAGTAGAAGAACTAGCATGTTGAAACCTGTTAGCATGGCAATGACATTAGCAGTACTATTACTACTATTAACACCGCTACTGCTACTAATACGTTAATGAGTCATATCATTAATAGATTAAGAATGAATTATGTACTGAGGTAATGTATGTTACACTTTGATTTCAAGTGAAGGTCATTTGGAAATGTCATGCATGCCTTACTGTGGGGATGTATTTCCTCGTTTAGGAACTCCTATGCTGGAGAAACGTTTGGCATTGCTCCTGTTTTCCTAGAAGTTTTCCACAGAATTGCAGTTTGTTAAATGGTGCTGCTTATTTTGCTCGTGTTTTCATTAATGAAATTAGGAAGGACCTAATTCTGTATTTTCTGAGGTCCAGAATTTCTCATTAGTCTTGAAAGGAACAAGGAAAAACACACACAAAAAAAAAAAAACAGCTAGTTCTCAAATGTGCTTTTTAGGTAGTAGCTAAGAGACAGTGGAGCAGTCAGTGCTTCTTTCCAGCTCCTGCAATTTCAGGGGAAATTCCCAGAAAAGATCCTCTAGCTCCTTAGACTATAGCTGTGGTAATAGTTATAGTACCTACTGTGGTGTGGACAGTGCTCCTGCAGCATGTCGTGCAAAGCAATATTCCTCCGTGTCAATGGAACGATACTTGATTTATATTTGTGGTTTTGAAATTTGATGCTATGATTTAATTTTTGGAGGAAATCTGCTCCCTTCCAGGGGAAATTCTTGCTTAAGAAAGAAAGAAAGGGGGTGGGGGAAGAAAAAAAGAAGAGTGAGAATGATAGAGGTTACGATAGTATTGCGTTACCGATTGGATAAACTGACAAAACAGCCTACTGTGACTCGGAGAGTTTAATTTTGTACATTTTGGCAACTTCTTAAAGCAGAAAATGAGAGCAGTACTGTCAACAGGGCTTTTGATATGTCTCAGTGTTTATACTAGAGATGAAAGTGCATTCTGAATTAGGGTGGAAGGCAGCAGGCCAGATTCTGACTTTGGCGACAAGAGGTGATAAACTCTGCAGATTTACCCCCTGTGGCAGCGAGTAGGAAATGGTTCTCCTGTTGCACCAGAGGTTGTGAGATTTCAAGTTTTTTCTGTTCTGCTTGAAAGACACGGGATCCATAAAGGTTTTGTTTTTCTTGTTACCGCAGTAAACCAGTAGATAGCCAAGTCACTCACTTGGCATATGGGAGACTCAGCACCACGTCCCTGCTCTTTCTGGTTCAGGGTTCTGGCCTCCGGGCTGCTGAACTGGTCTCACTGTTAGCAGCAAATCTTTTAGTACTTGCATCAAACCTGAAATGACTCCTACAGGAAAGCAACATCCAAGAGCAGCCTCTTGCCTGGGGGTTGAGATATCCCTCCTGGGTTTAGCAGATCCAAGTCCAGCTCCCTGATCTGTATCAGGCCTTCAAATGTAGAGCTGCTGTGCTCCAGCTGAACGCCGAAACCAGCCCTGGGCAGGTCTGTTTGTGTGTCTTCTGACCAGAAGTTTCCTCCTGGACCAGTGGAAGTTTTACTGAAGCCAATCCATGTAAACAACCAAAACAAGCAGGGGCCGCGGGGAGGTGACAAACATCGGAACCAGTTCTGTGAACAAAGATGGGTTAAGACATGTTTGCCAGCCGTTCGGATCAGCCTCTGTGCCAGTGTGTCCTTTTGTTAAGATTTAATGGAAACAGCTATAAATTGTGGTTATGATTAGCCAGCAAGAAAGGTATCTGTCAGGCAAGTTCTGCCACCCTTACTCATGTGCGGTATTTCATTTCCCAGGTCGTCCTGGCTATTTTGCTGGACCATCCCTGTAAGGCTGTTCTGCCCTGCTCCTCTCTGCCTCCAGCAGTGCTATTAAGGGAAGGACAGAGCTGTGAATTCCCGCAGTCTCTGGTAAGGTACAACTTCCTTCCTTGCTCACAACTAATGAGAAAGGCTTCACCTCTTCTCCAAATGTTCTTGCCTGTTTATTTATAGAGGCCAGTGTCCAGACAGTATGGGTAATGCTTCAAACCAGCCTTGGACCTGGGATGTAGGTTGGTCCAGCTCAGCTGCACAGTAGAGTTTTTGTTGGGTGGAGGCATCTTAGTGTCCTGCTTGGGACATAATATCTTGCCTCTAAATAAATGGTCTGCTCTTCAGGGTAAGGTGATTCTCAGCATGAGTGAGGCTGGTGGAACCGGGCTTATAAAAATATCTGAGCAGGGGAAGAAAATAACTACTGTTTTCCAAGAAGATGCATTTTTCTATTTTAATTTTTGTAAGGCTGTGATAAAATAAATGTTGTCTATGATGTAAAGCTGAAGGGTTGACCAGAACTTCCTTTGTGGTCAGGCTCTTTTTTTATTGATTGATTTTAAGTCCTCTAAATTTGTCAGGCTCACAAGTGCAGCGGTGACTTAAGTTATAAGAGAATGTTTGTGTCTTTAAGGAAAAATACAGCGCCCCCTCCTTCCCCTTGCCCTTCTCAACCTTGCAAGGAAACCTACACTTGGACAGAATATTTTTTTCACCCTCAGTGGAAAATGTTGATTAAATATTCAGAAAAAATAGCAATTAAAATCCCCAGACTCCTAAATCCAAGGAATTCTTAATGGGAAACTGCAGAATATTAGTATAATTGCGTAATTTTGACTGAAAACGCACAGTGGCATTTTTATTGTAAAAGTTTAAAACTTTAGGAGAAATCTATTGAAAAAAACACTTTTCTGTTGATAAAAAGAGGCAGTTTTTCATGCATTTCTATACAAGCTGTTCTGCAGTTGAGTTGGATAAGCAAAGCCTTATCTATGTGGCTGTGTCTTTCCCCACGGATCTTTTCTTCCAGAGCCAGAAACCATTTCAGTTCAGCTTTTCAGTAATTCTTCGCACGAGGACAGATGTCAGGATTTGGGATCATTTGGGTGGTCAAGTCCAGTCTTGTCACACTGTGTGGATACTGCTGCTCCTTTCAGCCCCTGGGGGTCTGGTATTGAGCTCTCTCTGCACTTTTGGGGCGCATCTGTGCTTAGCTGGTTTTACTGGGGTAAACATCCTCCTCTTATTACTCCCCACTGGCATATTGCTTTGCTGCTGACTCAGGTTTGTTCCACAAACAACATGCAAGTGTTGTGTGCGGAGGTACAAAATATGAAATGGTCAGGTGAGATGACCAGGTTATGGCAAGTCGGCGACCTGAACAGCAAAGCTCAGCTGAACTCCATGTGATGAGGCCACAAAGTGCTCAGCCCTCAAATAAAATGCAATTACTCATCTTCCATCAGAATCCATGCCTACTTACATAGCTGGCTTTTGAATATAGAAATATATGGAATACAGATTGAGTATATTGGATATGAAATGGAAATCCAGGTAAGAGAAAAACAGCATAATGAACAGGGAAGAGCTTTGCAAATCAGTGCAAGCCCTGCACACAGTTATTTTTATTTCCTGGGAATGATAGCTGCTTCTCTAGTGCATTCAGTGATCAGTGCCTCTCAGGGTTTTCTGTATTTGTGGACTGATCCCTCTCCCATCTGACTGAGTCTTGCTTCTGGTTGGAGATTTAGAGCACAGCTGGATATTGGCAATCTTTGCAAGACTGGAAAGAGGAGAAGTGGAGTCAGGTTTTGGTGTAATGTGAGTTTATTTACACCATATAGGATGTAGACTTCTCTGGTTTATTTTCCCTCAAGGAAAGGAGATACAGAGAGGTTAAAGGTGCTCTTGTGTATGACTGTCAGTCAGTCAGCAGCAGAATCAGCCATCTAGGTTGGCTGTGGGGGTATTTCTTGGCGCTGGCTCAGTGATCTCTATTACAGGAGCTGAGGTTGGCCATTACTTGTCCACATCCCAGTTGGCGAGGGACCCTTATGATGGCCAGCAGTGCAGCTCCAGAGTAAATGAGAAGCTCACCAGGTAGTTTTCAGTGGCAGCAGGGAAAACAGTTAGCAGGAGGGGAAGAGATTGCTTTCCACAGGCCTGTGTTTTAAAGGGCATTCTTGGATGTGAGTTAACCTTTCCTTGGGTCTCTTGCCAGCAGGTGGGAACCTTTTAAAGTTGTCCTTTTACTGAGAAGGGCTGAATCGTCCGCCCTAAAGCATCCTTTAATGCAATTAAAACCAGCACTACTGCTTCTCTAACACTGGGGCCTCCGATACTGGGAGGGGAAGCGGTGGCTCCTCTTTGAAGTCCCACCTACGTGAACATCAGTGGCAGGACTTCAAAGGGAAGCTGCTATTTCCTGTTGGAGCTCAGCCCTGGTGCTCAGCACTGCTAACAAAGCAGTCGGACTGGTTGTGAAGGCACTGATCCAGCAGAGCACTTAAGCACATGCTTAAGTCCCTCGGGACTTAACCGCATGGTCTGCTGGGTTGGGACTCAACTGGGCTGGGGACTGGACCGACGGTCGGGGTTACATCTCCCAAGTCAAATTTTCCAGGGGAAGAGCCAGGTGAAAAACCTTCCACCAATGACTCGGTGGGTGCTGTGAAGCTGGGCTCCCCATTCAGACCCCAGTGGCTTGGGGCCCCTGTGCAGCAGCAGGAGGTGGGAAGTACCAAGAGAAATACTACTGAATGTGGCAAACAACCTGGAGACAGACAGCGGGTTGCAGAAACTATCAGCAAATGCTTGTAAGTCACGGATTCATGCTAGCCTGAAACAGCATTGTTGAGTTTAGCTCCAAGAAGCTGGCCAGGTGAGGACCTGACCCAATAAATAGAGTTGTTAAGATGGGAGTTTATTTGCAAGCAGGTAAGAAACGCTGAAGGCGCAATCAGTCAGCCCCACCTTTTGCTGAGTAATATTTTATTTTGGTATTAGTTCTTCTGCTGTCTGAGGAGCAACTTGCAGGCTAACGGATGGCAGAATGGGGATGTAATTTTCCAGCAAGCATTATTTGAGTAATTCGCATAATTTGCACCAACTTCTCTCAGTTTCTGTCCTCAGGCTACAGATAGACCTTGTGGTCGTGATCTGCAGCTGCTGCACAGGTGCCTCACTGCTAGCCCCGTTCCCAGCATGGCTTCACCCCCTCTCTGGTAGCAGCGCAGCCTGACAGCGTCTCCCCCATCACAACCTACATGAAGCTCTGTGGTTGCCTCACATGTTAGATATACAAGAAGTCTGGGAGACCATCCATGCTGGCAGCATGGCTCTTTGGGATTAGAAAGGCTGCTCTTCACTGTGAACAGGTGTATCGGGATTGCATGTGGTGATTGCATTTTGTAGGCTGTGGGAATAAAGAAATTGCGAAGCCTGAGAAAGCCCCCCAGTAGTTTCCAGGTCCTGCTCCCTGAAGTCCTCTGCCTGAGGTATCACAGGCCCCCAGGCCCCGTGGCGGACTGCAGTTTTCCTCTGCCTTGCCCCTCTCATAGGTTTGGAGTCCCCGGGGAACCCAGGCCTATTTGCTAATCCCAAGAAAGTGAAGTGAGAGGTGTAGTTCCTGGAGACAGTCACCCAAGACAAACTGAAAACGTCTTCATTTAGGTGATGAAAACACCTACCCAACTGTTAGGATGCAGTTTTTGGCCCAGCCATTCAGGTTCCCAGAGGAAATCTGTGACACCCCTTCACTGTGCAAGTGAACGCTGTGAAGTTGGTGCTGACGGAGGCAGCAAGACCCGCTCAGTGTGACCCCTTAGTGCCTCTGCTCTGTGGTTTTGTGTGGGGTCTGGCTGAAGGCATGATCACACTTCACCTGAGGGTAAAGCTGGCAACCTCAGGGACTTGAAAAGTGCAAGCTCGGCTTTTCTGCACCTCATGAATTCACAGGAAGCAGCTGGTTCACTTGGTTCGGGAGGGGGCTGGGCATTGTGGCTGAGGTGTGGGGGTGAGGCAGTGGTGCTTGATGCTTGGTTCTCACCTAGGTGCCTCGTGTGGCCCCGAGCACTTCTCGTTCTGGCTTTTTTTTTCTTTGGTCTCCCACCTGTAAAACAGACCAAGAGCTTCTTACACCCAGCTGGCTGCTAGCCAGTGAGTTCTTCAGGTAAGGGGTCTGTCTCACTGCATGTTGTCCAGGTACTGGCCTTGCTCTTGAGCGGGATTCTCCTGTAAAACGAATAAATAATAATGTGTGATGGAGGAAGAATGGATTTTGGAAGCCTTTCTTCCGAAGGTTGCTTGGATTCAAAGAAGGTGCATTTTGCTAATCTTCTTCATTTGTGTGGTTTCTACCCATGGGTTAACACAGAAGGGTTTTATCCGATTCAGGGTGTACATGCAAATATTTCTATTTGAATAATACTGGAGAATAAATTTAGAACTGTTTAAAGAGGGTATGAATACCTCAATCTGCTAGGTGGAAAAATTACTACTTCTTGTGGGTAACCCAACCTGTTTAAGTTGCTAAAAACATACCTGACTTAAAAAAAAAAAAAAGGAGAAGAAGAGGAAGAAGAAGAAATAGCTGAAAAGAGAGCTTTTTAAAAAAACAACTCTCTTCACATTTCTAGTTTAATATTTCAGCATGCAACTGTATTTTCATAACTGCAGCTTTTTTGGGCAGAGGTGGGGGAAATTAGAATATATTAAAGAACTCTGGAAACCACTTTCTATTTGTAAAACATGTTGCGTGTGTATCATAACACCTACAGGACTTGTAGCTCTGCCAGGTTGTGCACTGACTGCCAGAACTTTCCTCGCTAAATGACATTATACTACTTTGTGGGTATCGAAAACAAATATTTTGAGGGGAGGGAGCATTCTCATCCACAAAATGTTCGGCGTGCTTGCAATATTCAGTCGTAGTGTTGTATTTGAGGGCTGCTGTGCTCGTCAGCTGCTTACCATAAGTCAAAGGGTAGGTTTGGTGAATGTTTGCATGCTTTCCAGCTGTTTATCAGCAGGTATTGTTTGCAGTATGGCAGCCCCGAAGGAGACAGGGACTTTGTGATGCTGGGCACTGTATGAGGATGTAGCGGAGGACAGGAGTGGAAATGGAAAAGGAAGGTGGTTGTCATCAGAAGTGCAGCCCCAGAGCAGTTTTCCTCTCACAAGGCGGTGCAGGGAGGGACCTGGGATTGCCCGGCTGGTGGACGGAGCAGGGCAGCGTGCCACCACGAGGGATGTCAAGTGAAGCCATGGGGCATTGCAGCGAGGAATTCTTGTGTAATGGCTGGCATCTGGGGCTGGAAAGGGAGGCAGTGGGAGGGCTGCCTTGCTGGCCAGGCAGCTGCCGCTGCTCTGCAAAGGCTCTGTGAAGGCTGCGGCCCTGCTGCGGGGTGCAGACACGCAGCAGGTATCTCTAGGCAGTGGAGGTTACCCATTAACCCAGGGTCTTCCACAGGCTTATGGGTTTGCAGGGTGACACAGGGAGGCATCCCCTTGCCACATGAGATGAGCCCTGTTGTATCATATTGTAAAAGCCCCAGAAGAGGAGCAAGGAAGGCAACAACAGGATTAGAGGCTGCTGAGGTCTCCTTGGTTCAGCTGCTGGAACAGCCTCCAGTGGGCTTTTCCAGCTGCTTAGGAAGTAAAGCTGCTGTTAAGAGCTGCAGCTTACACCGAGGGCCATGGCCCAGCTGCAGCCCGGCGTGGAGCTGCTCCTGGGCCAGAGCCCGAAGGAGCGGGGAGCGCTGCCCAGCGCCGGCCCTCGGTGCTCCCACGTCATCGGCATGCTGCGAGCGGCCTTTGCCAAGCAGAAAAGCAGAGACATTCACTGACATTTTATATTATGTTTCAGTCGCACTCCTCTTTTTCTTTGTAATAAAAGCTGCCAGTGAAGTGTAAGCTAATTAGTAGTTAGTTATTAATATCTGGTTGCTTTTTAATCGTAGTGGACAGTTGTGATCATTTTCACAGGTATAAGGAATTAGCGTCCTGCTAAAAACTGACGTGCCCAAATCCACAGCTCTGCACTTCTCTGTGAGTGGAGAGGCCTGCTGGATTTTAGAAGCTGTTACTAGAGATGGATGATTAAACTAGAAAGGAAATGGAAAGATGCTTTGGAGCCAGTTAGGGAAAAATCTGCAGGAATGGGCTCTCCTGCCTTTTTTACTGTCTTTCTAGAAATGACATTATCTGGGATGGATGGGGTTGCTCCAGTGGCTTCAGGGCACATTAAAGAGTAATAAGGAGGGCATGGGGTGAGAAAAAGGTTCCTGCTGGGTTAAGGAGAGACACATGATAGCTCATCTGGGAGCAGAGAGGCAGGTTTAATAATGTCCTTGCTAAACGCAGTTAATAATTGAGGTCAGGGCCCTGGGTGAGGGTAATAAGGGGATAGCGTCCCATGTGTGGAGTGATGGGGTAAGGAGGAGCTGTTCAGAGAACGAATGATGCTGCTAGGAGTGCACAGCAGAGAGGTGCTGCCTCGCTTGGGACTGTAATGGCAGCAGGTAGTTCACAAAGTGATGTGTTTTTTTTTTTTCTTTTTTTTCCCTGTCTTGTCTTTTAAAATGCTCGGTAATTGCATCGCTTGCAGAGCAGGGGGGCAGCACAGAAACAAGTATGCTGGCTTAGCGCAGTCCAAACGCTGATCAGATAGTGGAGATCTGATTAAGACAACAGGCTTATCTCGCTCCATCTTGCTGCTGTGGTAATGTACAGCTGGAATTAGGAGCTAAAGGGCTATGGATGTTTCTATCAGAAGGATTGGTTTTAGGTATCTGCGTGTCATTATGCCTGCTGTACATTGGAGTGCCTCCCAAAACCCATCGCAGGCCTCCTCAGAGCGCCCTGTGAGGGCACGCACACAGACGTGCTGGGAGAGGAGCTCACGCCCGCTGCGAGGGATGAAATACAGGATGCGCATGTTCAAGGCATCACCTTTGGGGTTACACATGAAACCAGGCTGTTAAGAGTAGGGTAAATGCTACTTCTAGCTGCCCTTAATTGCCACCACTCTGAGCAATCCAAGTGTCTCCTTACCGGGGCTGCCTGCTGGGGCTGTGCTGTGTGCTGGCAGAACAGGGCTTGCTCAGCACACAGCTTTGGGCTGCAGCTTGCTGGGACCAGGCACGCCTCCTGCCTGGCACGGGGAGGGAAGGTGACTGCAACCCATCACAGTTTCTTCCACCTCATGGCAAGACTGGAGGGAGGATGGGAAAAAAGCGCTCTCTGATTACAACCCATGTATGTGCTTTGGCAGAGAGAACACAGTGTAATTGTGGGCCAGAATTTTGCCATTAAGTGGTAAATCCTTGAAAAGCGTAATTCTGCAGACTTTAGGCAAGGGAAAAGCATGTTTCTTGGGTTTGCCCTGAGAGCTGGGAGGACTGGGAACGTGCTGGGGGGACAGAGGTATTGCGGGGCCTTGCGGGTCTGGGTTCAGCTCCAGGCACTTGCACGGTTTCTTCTGCGGCTTCCCCCTGCAGTCAGCCTGCGCCTTTGCTGCCCTTCCCATCACTGAGGGGGGAAACCACCTCTGTCCAGTTAAAAGGTCTGGGAAAAGGAACCCCGTACTGGTCGATACATCGCCCCGCACAGCATCAGTACGGTGCCTAGCACAGGGAGGGCCCTGTGACCTGCAGGGACTCCAGTACCAGCAAGCCATAATAAATCACAAGTATCACACAACGTCTCTGACAGACCCTTCCTTCCTTCCTCAGGCTTGTACTCAAGGTATGGGGTAAGAAAAACAAAAAGGGAAAGAAATAGCCTACTACATGGCTGGATTGCATAAGTTTGGCAGTCTTTGCCTGAAAAAGGCCTGGTAGCACATGAAAAATGAATCAGTATGTGAAGGACTGGAACATTAGTGCGAGATCTAGCAGGCTGATGAAGGACCGAAAACACTGCCTGAATAAGTCATTCATGGCTTATCATCCCAGTAATCATTTCCTCAGAGATAACCGCTTTTGAGAAAGTATTAAACTGAACATGGCATGGACTTAAAATTGAAGATAGATCCAGGTCACGTTCTGCCCGGCAGTGAGGCTGGCTGGAAACGAGCCCTTTTGGGGAGCTCTTTGTGCAGGGACGTGTGCTGGGGTCGGCAGTGCCCGACAGGACATCCAAGGGATGCAGCAGCAAACAGTTCCTGCCACGTCCCACCGCTGCAGTCCTCCCGTGCTAGCAAAATGCCTGGCATAGCTTGTGGCTAGCTCGACCTTCCTTGCGCTCTGCACCCGAGCTTGGGCCCTGCGCAAAAAGCCAGCATGTGGTCTGCAGAAAAAGCCTCGTCCGCGAGGCATAAGTTAATCTTAATTGCTGTGTTTCCTCACTTTTTGGCTTGGCTTTGTCACCGCTGTAATGTTCTTTTAATGCTGTTATTGTTTCTTCCATACATTAAGTGTTTTACAAATGATGGATGGTCAGGGCTCTCTGATGTTTGCTTGCAACAGCTCAGTTACGTGTCCTGCTAAAATAGTAGCCAAAGGAGAAGATTAAGAGCCTGTGTGTACAGCTAAGATGGATTTGGGGCTTCTGATCCTCGGGCTGGGTGTTGCCTGTCCTCACAGGCATTTCCAGCCGAGATTACACTGCCGTACCCCGGCTGTAAATTTGCCTGCGTTACTCCGCTGTTCCCAGAGGAGAATCCGTCCCCACTGGTGGTGGCGGGTGCTCCCAAGATCACAGAGTCCCAATTGTCCTCCCTGTGCGATTCATTCGCCACATGTTTAAAAATGAATGTAGCTATGTGAATAAGAGGAAAAGTTCAGGCAGAGGAATAATTTATAATTCCCAATAATATTGCTTCTAGCTACTGCTCTGTAGTGCCAGTTCCTGCCCAGTGTGGTTTCAGCAGGTAACAGCTATAAAAGTTTGTTGACCTGAGAGGCTTAGTATCAACCATAGGTACAGTCAAAGTCAATATGGAGGCTGAAAATCCAGTGCTAATAGAAAAATAGAAGTCAATATTTAGGATGTGAGTCAGGAACTTAAAATAGGAAAGCGAAACAGATGAGGGCTGTAGCTGCAAGAGTGCTGGAGGTGAAATGTTTAGATCCAAGGCCCACTGCTGATTACTATCTTCCCCTCTAACAAGGTTGCTCATTCTGCTTCAGAAATTCATTTCCAGTGGCCAGGCCACCTCCCTGACCTATATTCCTCAGACTGCCATTACGTCAGAGCCTGCCTATTTGGGGTTATAAGTGAAATCCTCTGTCTTCTAGGTGAAATCCACAGGTAATTATACATCGGGCAAATATGGGCTGGGGCACGGAGAGGCCAGCAGAAGAGTTTGGCTTAGGTCTGTTTATACTGGAAAATCCCCTTCTAAGGCTGTACTGTTAATTCTTCGAGGGAAGGGGAGGGGGCATGGGGAAACTCCCCCCTCTTCTAGGCAGTAGCTGACGGGAACAGTGATTGCTCAGTGAGGCTTTTCCAGCTAAGCATCAGGTGGAAAAGTAACCAGCATTAAGTGGGGGTTTTCATGCTGGAGAGGGGCACGAGGAACTGAGAGCTCTTACCCACAAATGAAAATGATGTGGCCTTATTTACACTATGAGGTATGGGGAGCAATGCCCGAGCATGCTGCTGATGAATTTATATGCCCTTCGGCAGGGTGGTATTTTAATTTATACAAGTTCCCTCAGTTTGGTTGCAGTGGACGAGATCTCCAGCAGATGCAAATCCGTCCAACCCCATTAAAGTGGAGTCCATTTACACCAGCTGAGGATCAAGTCCACATCTTCTGGAATTTAAAGAAATTGCTGTCTGCCAGGTTCTCCCATTGCAGTGGTTCTCTCCACCGGCTTGGTAGCTAAGAAGGTTTCTTGGTGTCACACTGACATTGTTTTGCTTCTGTAAGAGGACCCCATCACATCCTCCTCCGACACATGCGATGACATTCCTTTGTTTTGGCTTTGATGTCATAACATTGTTTTCACAGACTTGCCCTGATCTTGTTGTGACAAGGTCAAGTCCCATTCAGCTCAAGAGGAAAGTATTAATACCAGGGTGAAAAACCCTGCTATTAATTAAGCTCTGAGCTGTAACTTCAGGCATATGCTGCCGTCCTTACTTTTTGCATGTAAAATGCTTCAGCCAACACAGTTGGTCCACAGTGTGATGCTAGCTTTGATTTTCAAAAATATGTGTACTCTAATGAATGATTGCTGGGCAGGAAAAAAAGCAGATGCAAAATCTGAACTGTGCTTGCAAGTAAGACCAGAAGTAGAAGGGAAAGAAGTCTGACAAACAATGCTGCAGTACAACACAGTTGAATGGGAAAATCTATTGCTGAAAGTATTTTTTGGTGAAATGTAAGGTTTCAACTGAAATATGGCTCTATGTAAATTTGAACTTCTAATTTTAAAATCCAAATGCTCCAAACCTAAAATATTTCAGCTGCAGCACAGTTTTATTGTAATATGGTTCCTGTTCCATGCAACCCCTTCAGACTATTGTGAACCTCACCAGGTTTTAATTTAATGTAATTGCAGACTTTTACAGTTTGCTAGCATTATTGTAATATCAAGTGTTTATTTTTTTTTTTTTTCTGACTAAGTCTCAGGCAATGCGGATAGTGAGCACTTCCTAGAGTCCATACATTGGGATATCCAATGTCTGGTAGCTATTTCACTTAGTATTTTAGGCACAGAAATCGAGAGACAGGGCGAGTAATGATTTGCCCATGGTCCTAAATGAAACCTGTTGTAGACTGAGTATGTAATGGGGTCGCAGTCTGATGGGATGTTCCCCTGGACCAGAAAACCTCCAGCCATCTCATACTCCCCTTTGCTGCAGCCTCACTTTTTGCTCGGGAGAAAAAAACCCAAACAGTTGCTGTTTGTCCCACCCTGGGGACTGACATTAAAATGGGTGCTGCACCTTTGAGCCGGGCTTTTTCAGCTGGAGACTTCCCAGAGATAAGGTACCCATAGACATTATCTATATGTAAGGGTGTATGTAACGGGCTCTCTTAAGGCTGGCAGAAATCCAGTTTCTGGTTCACAAGAAACCAGAGGAAACTACATTTTCTTTCCTTTTTTAACATTAGGTAAAGCAGCAGCTCTTGGGTCTGGCAGCTGCTCAGTTTCCCTTCTGTAGCAATTCTGCTTTGATGCCTTTCTGACTCGGAGGGCAAAATTAACCTGTTCCTGGTCCCCCCCTGCCCTTAGGCTCCTTGCTCCATCCCTGCCCAGCAACTTGACGGCCTTCCGCTGGTGTTGCCCTGGTGTTTGGGGCTGTGCTGTGGGCTGGGCGATGGGAACTCGCTGCTGGTCCCGGCACACAGTGGGGCTGCAGGGAGCTCCTGCTCTGTCCTGCCCTACCCACGCTGGGGCACAAGGCAGGGGATGCCTGCTTCAGGGCCACATCGTCTGCTGCTCCCAAATACACCAGCACTGCAGGCAGGGCTCTTTCTACATCTTTGCTCTGCCTTTGGTAGGGCAAAAGTGAATCAAACGCAGGATGTTGTGTAGGAAACTTGAGGCTCTGTGAGCCACCGTGTCTGATGGAACTTTCTTTCCACAGCGAGCCTCCCAGCTCAGAGCAGTTCCCATCGTCATACCTCTGGGGGAGTCCCATGATTTGGTAATATACAAACCGCGACTCAGTTTTAAACAAAACTGCTAACAAGGTACTAAACAAGACCATTGTATGGAGAATTGGGTATGCGTCAGATGCTTTGAAGATTTTAAATATAGTAGGTATTGTAACATGTTCTTACTACAATAAAAGTTTTCCTATCATCCGGACAGATTCAGCAGTGCAGATTTTAGAGGGACAGAATGTCCTAAATGGGCCTAAAATTGTTTTACTCTGCATAAACATGTCATGATTTTTAAAGAACTTAGGCTCTTTCATGGACAGAAACTTGGAATTTCTCCCCTCAAACAGTACAAAGCTTTCCATTGTGAGCTCTGACGAGTTAGGGAACGTTGGATCTTAAACTTATCATTCTTCAAGGCTGAATGTTGTGTGTTCTGTTTCTCAGAAGATCGTAATTTTGCAGAGGTGTTGCCCACTAATGAAGAAAGCTCAAATCACTGCCACCTGGGCTCTTGTCACCTCTCTGTGGAGGTCCAAAGGAGGAATATTAAAATCTGTTTCCTTATTCCATTTTCCATAAAGAGGATGAAAAATATCTTGACAAGTGGATACGAAGAGCTTTGCAAGGCTGGTCTAAAAATGAGTTGGGAGACAAAGCAACAACTGCTTTATCGAACCTGTGACGTCTCAGAGTAGAAGAAGACAAAATTCTTCACTGCTACCCTGACACAAAGAAATGTATACCTGGACATGTTAAAACACTGACTATGTTTCCAAGATCTTCCTACAAAACTGCCTGTGAAAAAGGGAAGAGAAAGAATTAGAAAATAAAATATTGCTCCTGAAGCGGCTCTTTGACAGAGACACACAGACATTTAGAGGAGCGAGGAAGAGCCCCCACACTACTGTATGCTCCTGGGTAAAGCTGGGAAACAACTGTGGGCTCCTGGGCTCACTTGCTGCAGGTACTTTTGCCCCTGTTGCCCAAGCTGTATTTCACTAGTATATCTCAAGGAGGATGGGCTCTTAAATGATTCAAGTTGGATAAGTTTGGCTGCAATGGAAAATATGAATGCCGCTGTGCCTCTCTAGCTGAAGAACCATTAGCAAAAATAGATTAGCACCTGATTGTTGCAAACTGGACTGTGAACCTAAGAGGAGAAACTACAGGTGGATTTGAAACTGCATTTTAATTTGCCACGCTTATAAATAATTTAATGTACATCTCACAATATATTGAAATTAAAACCTGAAGTATGACATACAGTAAATAATTCAGAATGGCTCTTTCATCGAGTGTGAGCTAGGTTATTGATACTTCATTTCAGTTAGACAGACATCACCGTCAACTCCTGCAGGTATCTTGCAGCTGACTGATTTTGCTTGTGTTGGTCCCAGTGAAATCCTCCCTGGGGCTCAGCCCCACAGCCACCTGTGTGGCCGGCCACCCGAAGGCTCTGGGGAGCAAGCCGTGGTCCAGCCTGGAGTGAAACACACGCAGCACCCTGTTTCTGGCAGGCAGGAGCTGGTGTGACGCTGCTCCTGAATGCATCCCTGTGGTGTCGGGAAGCGTCTGAAGGAGATGGGGCCGTGCCTGGAAGCGTCCAGAGCGGTGCTTCGGGTGGCTGCACTTCCCTGCCTTGATACTGGGTGCTCCTCTGCATTCATGGGGTAACTGCTCCGGGGGGAAAGGAAATCTTATAGAACAATACAAAGGAGGCCATAGTTTCTTGAAGAAACCAAATATTGACATGTCCCGTATGTTAAAACTTCCATTCTTGAACCATTTCAAAGGAAAAATATTTACAAGCTTAGAACAAAATCTGGAGGTAGAGCATGTGGGAATCACGGGAGGCTGTCTTTAAGGAAAAGAGTCCGAGTTTTCTTGTCAGGTTTGATCAGGAACTAGCCCCAGAAATGCCAAGGTGTTGTAAGAACATTTTTCAGAGAAGCTAGGTTTTCAGCTTCTTTGAGTCAACATGGTTTGAGCTGAGCCGCATAGGTCTCCAGGCTGACTTGAGATTTCTCTCCAGGACTTCAACCAGGAGCACTAAGAAGCTGTGAACCAAAGTTGTGCTAAAGCAAAAAGTGTTCTACGTTATATTGATGCACAGTCAGACACGAAAGAAGCTCTGTGCTGCTGTACAAAAATCTAAATCTGTATTTATGGTCTGATTGTAATTATTAGCAAATTGGACTCCAGAGGTTATATCATCTATAGAGGCAGTAGAGAACTTGTGTAGACCTTCAGGTGGGCACAGGAAATTGAGCATCTGATGATGACATCTGGGCAATAAAAAGAAGAAATGAACGTATTGAAATCAGAAACAATCCACCTTCCTTCCCTTGCTCATAACTCCTTGACCACTCATGGTCTTCATGGGAAGTACCTTGCTGAAGGTAAACGTTTGTGGTGAGAGAGGGGTAATATAGTGGGCGATGACACTGTGCTCAATGAAACGCCTGTATGAGCTATGTATATGTGGCTGATGCCCGTGGAGCGTGGAAGTGTTGTCTTATCCCATATTCTTTCATTCTGCATCCACATGTCCGTGGGTGGAAGAAGTTCCTCACAGTGCAGAAGGAGGGCGGTGGCTTCAGCCTCCCAGCATTGGCTGGAAAATTGTTTCAAGCTATGTTTCAAGTAATTCTGATTACTGCTTCTCTTGGTGCAGGTGTGTGGAAGGACTGTTTTATTTATGATGTATCTACCGGTTATGCCATCCTGCTGTGAGGGCTGCCAGGGATAAGGGGCTTTTTGGCACGGGGATGTGAGTGGATTTCTTTTAATTGTGCCTGTATTTTCTCTTACTAGTAACTACGTGTTTTGATCAGTGTAGGAGGGAACCCTGCACCATCCCTTGCCGTGATCCCTAGCATTGATCCAGCTTCATATAGTTTATGTACCACCCAAATCTCCATGCTTAGGGTCTGCTATAGGGGTGGGCTATAGGGTCTCTGAAATCATTGCCTGCCAGCAGGCAGTACTGTGCAGGGATGTGGTAGCGATGGCTCTGGGTGTTATGATTTCCATGAGATCTGTTTTGGAGGAGGCCACTGAGCCCATGTGTCTGTGGCACTGCTCTTCACGCCATGAAAGCAGAATGCCACCTCTGCTGAGCCCCTGGTGGCAGGCTGACCTTCTCCAGCAGCAGGGTTTGTTCAAGGCAGTTCTCGATTGAAGTTAACCAAACATAAAAGCACAACATGAAAGGTGTGCAGAGGCCTGGGATCCAGCTCCAAATGAGGTTCCTGCGTCTCGGCATTAAGGGGCACCTGAGCACTTTGTGCTCTGCAGTGACTGCAGGCCCCGAAGAAGTGCCTTCACCTGCGCTCAGTGCACTTCTCTCCTTTTGACCAACTCAGCTGCTGCAAGGATCCAGCTGGCACTGTGCTGAAATTGCTTGCGTCCACCACATGCTCCAGCATTTGCTCTGAAGGCTGCTGCAGGAGAAGACACTTCTCCCTCGGCTGCGGGAGGATTTCAGTGAGATTATGAAATTTGTGCTTTGCAGGCTTTCCCCTGTTGGCCGCTTATTTTCATGGTGCTGCGGAAACTCCTCGTGCTGGCGCTGCCTCTGACCCCGTCGGTGCAGATCACATGGGCAGCATTCCCGGGGAGCCTGGGTCACTCGGTAAGAAAAATCACCTTGGGAAAATCACTCCTCTTTTCTTCATGCACCCGTACTTCTCCTCCCCCCCATCCTCCCTGGGCATGTCTCTCTCACTTTAAAAAGAAAGGAGGGGGGAAAAAAAGCTTTGAAGGCTTAAATCTCAGATGTGAGCTTACTTGAGCTTTTATTGCTTTTTTTTTTTTTTATTCAAAAAAGCTCATGTTCACTCAAAATGGCAATTACTTGAATCTAATTGGAACCATTTTCTGTAGCTCCAGACTCATTGCTTGATCTCAATAATAAATGAACTTACAAAATATTTTTGTTACTAAAGGAATTGTACTTGGGCAGGCCAGATCATCAATCATGATTTCCTTTTGTAGGCCTAATATGAACCTCATTTGATTTTGAACAAAACAACGTTAGCTGAAATGTTAGCTACTGTACCTTCAGCGATGGCAGGGAAGGGAATGCGGCTCCTACAGATTCTGGAATCCTGGTTTACAAGTTAAAAATTTTAACTGAGATTTAATGAGTTTTGATTATTAGAAGAATTTACATGTAATTTAAATATAACAGAAAGAATTTACTTGTAATGTGGAAATTCCCACCCAAACCAGGACTCCACTGCGAAGTGCAGTGCATGCGCTCAGAGAAGGGACAGCTTCTCAGGCAGAGCAGCTCCTCGAGCTGTTTGCTGTGGGAGCACTGCTTTTGGCAGAGGAGATGGAGCCTGGTGCTGGGGCTGGGGCGAACGATGAAAAAACAGTGGGTGCCCATGCTTGGGGCACCTGAATTGTTGGGGCCGCGCTCTTGGCAGCCAGGTTTGTGGACTAAATGCAATGCAAAACTACACTGGGTACATGCTGTTAGGGTGCCCATGCAGAGCTCCATGGATTTTGGCAAGCCTGCGCACAGCTTATGGCACTATAGCTAGCTTAAATGTCCGTTGGCCTCTCTGTGGGAAGGGCTGTGTGGGGCAGGTGTCCTCAGGATCTGCTATATGAAATCACCACCAGCTGGCCAAAAGCTGATAGTGTGAATCCATGTTCTTCATCCTCCAGGTGATGCCCGAGCAGGGGGAATGAGGCACAGCCTTGGGCTACATCTGTGCTTTATTTATAAATAAAGCAGCACCTGGGAACACTTCTGGGCCCAGGGAAGTGTCTGGTAGTGCTGTCAGGACAGCTCTGTTATGCGTTTGGGCCAGGCCAAGAAGCTCTGTCCCAAAGGGTCTCCAGTCATGGTTGGTTCTGGCATTCCCGGGCCCATCCTCAAGCAGCAGTTTGAAGGCAGCCACCCCAGTGCGGCAGCCAGCAGCGAAGCAGGCTTTTCCATGCCAGTTGGCCTCCGTGCCCAGGAATGTTCCCAGGCACACTTAATTTACTAGAAGAGACGTAGCCTTAGAGGAAGAGATATAAACAGGGCTGTGGGTCTAGCTTGCTCCCGTGGAAGTTTGCCCTGGGCTTTGAAAGAAGAGGATTTTCCTTCCCTGGTAATGCAGCGGGGCCAGGAGGAGCATGGAGTGATTTCCTGTTGGAAGGGAAGGAAGAGAAGGGACAGAAAAGCAATACTGTTTTCATCAAGTCTTTGAGCTGTCGTGCAGACAGATACAACGTGCCACTTGGATATTGCCAGAATGGGGTTTCTAGTTAATGCCCTTAGTGTGGGTGTGAGCAATGCCTTAAACACAAATGAAGGAAGGGTTGTAGCTTCGCTAACCCAGGGCTAGACTAGAGATGCTCTGACCCCCAAATCTGCCTTTCTGGCCCCAAAGCCTTGTCTCACACTGTCTTTGCAAGCAAACTGTAGCGTCCAAAGCCATCTGTGCTGCAGGTGCTGACTTCCAAATGCCCGTGCCACACGCCACTGCCCCAATAAGGGTGAGATTAGAGTCAATTCCCAACAGTCTGCTTAGGGTTTTGTTTCCTGCCTTAAAATGGGATATGACATTGGGGTGTTTTCTGCTTCTAGGGTGTGAAATACTGCAGTAAGAGAAAAACTGTACAGAAAAGAGCAAACCCATCATTTAGCTGGGTTATTTTGCCTTTCCTGGTTTTATTCCATCATTTATATCAAAGTAGCAGTATTAAAAATGTCTTCGTCAGTAGCAGGGCAAATGCAGGGATTGCCAGCAGCAATTACACTACTCTTGAGGGATGCTGAAGAAAACCTTCTCTGAACACAACAGAGATATTCCTTCTGCTGCTCTGCTTGGAGACATTGGTTATAAATGATCCCCTTGGGGCAGTTCAGGCATCTCCTCTTGTGGTGCTTTCAGAAAGCCACAGAACAAATCAAAAGCCAAAGAGATGGAGTTAGACCTTAAAGCTGTCTGCTGCAGTAGCTGATACCTGGCATGTTGGGACTGCCAACGCAAAATATCAGCAGCACCTCTTTGGGATACTTAGGATGCAGAACTTACCTGCAGAGCACATAATTCAGACACCTTACTGCACCTGCTTCATTGCAGCATCACAGAGGTCGACCACAATGTGGCTGAGGTGCACAGCAAGTAAAATTGATGCACAGCACAGCAGCATGGGGCCCGTGTGCTACTTTGGCCAGTAGTCTACAGGGCTTGTTAAATGCAGGAGAGACATTTCAGGTAGAAGCCATCATTGTGATCCAGTGTAGAGGAATTTTTATTTCTAATGAAATTAGAATTTGTTATTTCTAATGAAAGAAAACATATAAAATATGCGTACAGCTGCCTGGACACACATGGCAATGTACTGCAAATGGCATTCACTCAGGGTAGCTGTGAAATCACTTTGGCTAAATATAAAACCTCTATTTTATTTAATCTCTCTATATTTTCATTTTGAGAGTTTTTAGAAAGTTGTTTTTTTTGCAGTGTTGGCCTTAGTAGATCCAGCTTGCTGTGTCAGAACCTGTCCAATACTGTAAATGAATGGAGGGAAGGAAAAAATATTATTTACATATTATTACAGTGATGCATTTTTTTTAATCTGTCAAAGTTCCTTAATATTAACATCCGACATTTCAGAAGTTGCTTAGTGAAAAAATAGATACAAAACGCTGTACTGTTTATTAAATTTATCTTGCAAGGAAACTATTTTCCCAGCAGCTGCAGAAATGAATGTCACATTCAGTTGCGCAACTTGGAATTTCAGCTTTCCATTGGTGTGGAGAGAGTGGCCCTAATTTTTGAAGGATTTATTCATAAAATTAATTTCTAGGTCCTTGGGGTTCTTCCCAGGCAGTGTGAGCATCTGAACCAGCGCTTACCCAATGCATTCAGTCTGTTTGAAATGGATTGAGGTAGCAATTTGGGGCTCACAGTGATTGTGTTTCTTCCCTGACTCACGTGCTGGCTGCCTTTTGTGGGGAACAAAGAGGGACAGGAGAAATTTGGGGACCTTTCCTGTCCCTTTTTCAACACCCAGTGGCTGGCGGGGCTGCACGCAGAGGCGTGAGGTGTGCACAGAGAGCAGGTGAGAAGGGTAGAGGTGTGAAATAAGTGAAGTTTTTCCATGGTTCCCCATGGCTTGTTTGTTTGTTTGGTATTTTGATTTATGTGAAAGGAGTTTATTCCATGGCTGACTGAAAGCATGCATTCAATGTTTAGTATACCTAGGTGAGTGGATGTGAATGTTTACTCAGTGCATTTGGGTGAAAGCTATATAGAAAACAGAAAACGTAAGGAAGGCAAACCAACAGGAACACGGTGCCAAGGCTATGTGAGCCCGCTAGGGAAGCAGTTCTTGTGCAGAGCGAGGGCACCGTGGGGTCTAAAGCTGCTCCCACTGAGGGACACCTTAGCAGGGGGTGACAGGAGCACGGCACAGCCTTGGGGTGCGCTGGGGTAGGTGGCAGGGAGGGGACTGGGGGGCTGCACCACTGCAGGTCGCGGGAGCAGGAGGGGAGCCAGAGCCGGTGCTCCTGGGACACGTGTGTTGGCCAGAGGTGGAGGGACTGGTGGCAGTGGGAAGATGGAAGCGTGGGAGGCGGCAGGCAAAGCAGGAGTCCGAGGGAAGGTCGTGGAAGGTGTTAGGGAATGTAAGGGTTGGTCCAGGCTTCCCCAAAGCGCCAAGCAGACTGGCTGTACATCTACCACCCAGCACTCTGTCCTTCAGCAAGGCTGAAGAAAAACAAAAGGGAGGAGGTGATAGCACAGCATGCGGAGTTCACTACTACGTGCATCTCTGCTGCAGCGACTGATCCAGCTTGGGAACAAACCTGTATGTCAAAATGATGACCAATACATTTGTTGTCCTGGCTGAGGTTGTAAAACCCCTCTCTCCCCAGCGCAGATAGTCTCCTGTAACGTCAGAGATTTTCTCCGTAGCTGAATGAGGCGATTTTGTTCCTACTAGGATTTAAGGGTTTCGGAAGAACTGTGGACAAGGCATGGCAAGAATTTGTCAGGCAACTATTGGGTAATGGATTTGGGATTGGGATTTTCAAAAATGTCAACATGAGCCAGCTACTGACGTCTTTCCGAAGTTTTGGGAATTTGTGTCTTTAACCTGATTATGCATCCTTGAAAATCTCGTTGTGACCTATATAGGTCTTCAGGCTTCTGTATACCTCTTAAAAAAACAGCCTTTCACCGCTCTCTGCTGCTTTTCCCCTTCTGTAAAATGGGGGTAGCAGTTCTTCCACCGCTTGGAGAGGAATGGGAAGGAGAAGTACTATGATGTCCAGGCTGCAGATGTTGCAGGGATGAACATGACGCAAGGCAACATGTGCCACTAATAATTAGTTCCTGCAGTTTGAGCATTCTTTCAGGACCGCCGCAGAGGGAGCTGTGCAGCACCGGAGCAGACGAGGGCCTGGGAAGGGTGAAAGGATGTTGTTCTCCCAAGACCCCCTTCAGTAAGGTTTGTAATGCACAAACAAATCAAACACAAGTTACAGGGTGCTTTTAGAACTGAGACTTGTTGCTGTCAGAGCTTCTCTGAAAACTGGGCAGAGCTGGGAACAAGGGACATAATTGAAAGCAAATAGCTTTGCTCCCAGTGTGAAGCAGGTGCAGCAGCTGATCACTTGTGCCGAGCACATGCCAAAGAGCAGGCACAAAGCTTTACTATTACTTTCCGTAGTCCTGTCTAGTTCTAAGAGGATATTTAAAAATTGGAATGATAATGACCTGAGAAAACATGACTTTAGACCAGAAAATAAAATTGCAACCATTCATTATCAAAGGCACACTGGCAAAGAAGTGTTAGAGAACAAGAATGCCTGATGATGCAATGTTTTTCATCCTGCAACTGAGCACAGAAAACCTTTTCATATGCCCTAAATCTGCAGCTACAATAAAGCCTTCATACAGACAATCTGCTTAAACAGAACGTCACGCTTGCCTTTATTTTATTTTAATTGCAAAACATGATCCAGTTTCACTGCTGAAATATGCACTTCTTAAGGCGACATGCGTAGCTTTATATTATCCTCCATTTTACTTGACGTCAATATCTGTGCAGTGATGAAATTATAAGCTCCTGAAGTGGACCATCTATGACACAGCTGTTTCTCTTTTATGTGGGGGAACGCCCTCACCTCTTTTTCTTCCTACCAAGACTTATATAATTAGAAAATCTCTCTTTGCTCTGAGTCTTCGGACTGGAATAGTCAGCATCCTGGTTGCTTCATGTGAGCCTGTACCACCAAAACCAACAGGAATTTTGCCACTTACTTGAGGGTGAGATTGAGCCCTGGGATTCCAGATATTTGAGATTACTATTGGCATTAACACACTATTGAGCCCCTAACAATAGCAAAGCCTAGGTCTTAGCACTTTTCCTAACAGGTCTTGCAGCGACCTGCAAGTGGGGGTCAGCATCACCATCCCCACTTCCAAGGTGGGAAAACTGAGGCACAGAGGGAAGGAAAAGGACACGTAGTGCTGAGGAGAGACCTGAGGTCTCCCGAATCATAGTCGGTTCACTGCCTACCACATCTTCCTAGTCTGACAGTCTCTGACTATTCATGCTGCATGTAATTAAAAATATATAAATGATGTGATGCTTAGGAATCTGTCAGGTGACGGCTCGCTTGTTCTCCAGGCTGTGCAGAGGTGCTTGAGCATTTTTTCACCTCTTGATGCTAAACGCATTAAGATGTTATCATGTTAGTCTCCCTTTTTCCTCTTTCGCCAGCAATTGTAGGAGTTACAACCAGTAGGAATTTGTCCTACAATACGACAGTTGTGCAGCCATGTGAACTGATTGCTGCAGCTTGCATTTGTGGATGTAACAGCGTTACAATTGTTATCATTCATTAGCAAGGGAGACATCCCGGAAGTGTAGAAAATACTGGGTCTGAGATGTATTTCCTGATAAATTCCAATTTTCTTGCTCCTATGACGGAAGGAGAGCCAAGATTTGATGAATGAAATTGCTCTGTTTCACAGTGAGTCTCAACAGCTTTGAAGAGCTGCCAGATTTCAGCGAAGGTGAATAAGAATGAAATAGACATTTCTGAATAAACTGCTTTTTCCCTCTTCAGAAACAAATGACCGTCTTATAAATAACCTTTTTGAGTGAGAATCCATCCTTAATGGAACAGGAGACAGACTGCACAGCAGAGACAACTGATGGATGTTAAAAGACAAACCACCAAAAGTCAAATACATCTTCAGAAAACAGCATTAAGTAGTATTTTAAAGAATGACCACACATCATATTCACACAGATGCCAGCAGGAAGCAGAGTCCAGAAACAGAAAAGCTTTCAGATAATCTCCACCCTTTATGAAGCCAAAACCTCAACATCACTAACACATCTTAACTCATTTTCAGGAGTGCATTTGATGCTGTATCACGTATATTTTCTATGCTTCAGCACAGGTTTTTCATAAGAGGTAGATTTAGTCACGAAAATGTACAAAATATATACTAAAAAGCTTGCTTCTATAAATGTATCGTGTCAAAAGTTCATCATACCTGGGGGAAAGTGGTCTAAAGTGGGAACTTTAAAGGTTCTCAGCATTGGTCTAACTGGTCTGCTGAAGTCAGCGGTAAAACTGTTGAATATCGACAGGCATAGAGCAGCGTGCGTGTTTCTGCAGACCCACAACTCTAACTAGACCAGAAATTGTTTTTTTTTTAGTAAGGATTGTCAGTAACGGCCAGAAACCCTGCTGAGCATTTCTAACCTAGGTCCTCCAGCTGAAGTCTTCTGCCCCCAAGACTTCTAAAGTCTTGTGCCATGGGTGGGCACAGTTTAATCAGGACAGGAGACACTGCCTGGTGGCAGTATATAAATGTCATTTAGTGTAATATTTTTGAGAAGAAAATGCTGTGGGGAAAAAAGACTTTCTTCTTGGTCCTCCGGGCTTGAAAAAGGGTGCTCAGGGTGTTGCAAAACCTACCCATACATGGGTACTTTTCCATCATTTCACTAAGAACACCTAACAATACTTAAAGCTGAGATCTATCAGCTGTGTTTGGATGCCTGTAAGGAGCACCTGGATCTGAAACCTTAGAAGCAGGTGTTGCTCGTTGAATACTCACTGGCTCAGAAAAAAACAACCCCAAACCAAAAAACCACTAAACCAAAAAAGAAGGAAAAGTAGGGAGCGGATACAGGAAAGAAAGAAGAAATTAATCAGTCCACTCAACTATACAAAGTTCAGGAGCAGCGAAATGAAGTTTCACAAAGGAGGTTAATAAATACGCATGGTCAGGTTTCCTAAAACCCAACATCTGTACCAGATATCTTCAGCGTGAACGCGGGTTTCTCCACCAGGAATTTAGCTGACGTGCAGGCTCGATCTGCAGAATGAAATGACGCTGTGCTGGGGCTGACTCGAGCTGATGCGCCACTCGCCTCCTTGGTTTGGTGGAGCCTGTGCGGAATTGCAGCACCAGGAATTACAGCCAGGTTAGCTTCAGTTTCATTATCTCTGGTTCCCCACAGCTGTGGGGTGGGAAGGGGACAAGGGTGTTACACCTGCCACGCAGCTTGACTGGGGCACTGAGTCTGGGTGGGTGCATCCTGGTGCATTCGCACTGCACCTGTGTGTAATGATGTCTGGTAAAGGTCCTCCTTCACTCGTGACCTCGACCATGTTGGTGCTCGAGACGTAGGAGGTTCTGGTGTAGGGGCCACGTTACAAGTGCTTCGCTGTTGTCTTCTGGGGCCTTGTGGAAACAAATGGGGAGACCAGGTCATTGAATAGACCAAGGGATGAAAAACTTGTAGGGGCAACGTCTCTCATGGCTAAGACAACAGATGACTGCGAGAACCAACTTACATTTAAAAACAGAGAGGGGCAAACCTACAAGAAACTCTCGATAGCAGGTCCAGGCCTTCAGAGCAACCACGAGCACACTTCTCCCTCCCAAGGCTCACCGTCCTGACACAGAAAGCTCCCAGAGATAAAGCCTTGCTGGGCACACAGCACAGCCTACGCTCGAGGCACAGTCAGTAAGTGTTGAGGCAAGAAATGACTTTTTCCTGGCATGACCCACTGCAGATTGAACTGGAATGGCAATTAGAAGTTGAAGCGCTCATTTAATGTCAGTGATGTGTAAACTACATTGCCATTGTTATTTTAGTGCTGATTTACATAATTGGCATACCCTGAAGTCACACCGCATGCACCTTCAGTTCATGCTAAAGACTTGCAGGAAGTCATAAAATTAAACATTATCTGCACTGGAATGCAACGGACAGGCTGCCGAGGTGCGGAGGGCCTTCATCTCACCGCGTGGCACCGCTCCTGCTGCAGCCAGCCGCGTGGCATTGAGTGTGGGGAGCGGCGGGCATGGGGGAGCCTCAGCAGCCCTTGCGGTCACATCGCACTGGGGTGTACCCGCGTCCCCACAGTGAGGTTTTGGTGATGGAGCTGAGGTCAGCCTAGCGCGAGAGGAAGGCCAGGAGGCCTCAGCCCAAACGCGCCCAGCTCCTGCCTCAAAGCGGCGGTTCTCCCATGCTGAGAAGCCCTGAGACAGAGGGAAAAGGCCGCTCCTAAACGAGGAGCTGGTGATGGAGCTGTCTCGGTTGTTATTGCTCTAAGTCCTCCTCCGCAGTATGTCGAGGTGTCACGGGCTGGCCGTGGCTTTTCCAAACGAAGCACCTGAGAGCTACGGGGCTGCTCCCCTCTATGGGCCGATGGCTTTGCAGGGCATCAGTCCGGGCTCCCCACACAACCCTGGCAGCAAAGGAAAGGCAGGGCAAAGGATGCAGCCCTGCCATGGCACCAGGCACCGCAGGGCCAGCCAGCAGTGACAAAAGGAGAAGGCAGTGCAGCTGGGATCGGGAGACGGGCCTGGGGGGCTGCGGGGCTGGGATCTGGGGGGCTGTGGGGTTGTGGGGCAGGTGCCGCGGGCCAGAGGGGAGGCGAGCGGCGGTGGAGCCGCCGCCTTTCCGCCACTGGAGGGCAGCCACATCCAAAAAACCCGCGGCCCGCCAGGGGCCGGACCCGCAGCCGGGGCTTGAGGGGGCAGGCGGCCGGGAGGAGCGGAGCGCAGAGGAGAGGAGGGAGGGGAGCTCGGCTCTCTGCCGGGCCTCGACGCCTCTCTCCAGGGGAGGGGAGCGGCGCGGGGAAGCCCCCGGGCTGCCCCCCGGAGAGCGGCGGGGAGCCGGGCACGGAGAAGCGGGGAGGCGGCCCCGGGGTCGGGGCTGCCGCCGGGGGTCGGCGCCGCTGTCGGATGCGGCTTGGCGGAGCGCTGCGGGGCCGGGAGGTGCTGCCGGTGCCCTGCGCGCCCCGCACCCAGCCCCTTGGGGGCGGCGGAGCCCGGGCTCACCCCGGGGCCGGGGGCGCACAGTGGGGCCGGGCCGGGCCGCGTCCTAACGGGACCGGGACCTGACCCTGACCCGTCCCCAGCCCCAGCCCCAGCCCCAGCCCCAGCCCCAGCCCCAGCCCCAGCCCCAGCCCCGTCCCCGTCCCGGGCCGGCTGGGCTCGGCTCGGCACGGCCAGGCGAGGGAGGGAAGCGGGCGAGGACGGAGGCGGGGAGGGCAGGAGCGAGGCCGGGAGGCGGCGCCTCCCTTAAAAGCCGTGCGGGGCCGCAGCCCGCTCCCACAGGGCGCCTGTGATTGGCGCCGGCCCCGAGCCGCCGGGGTCGTGACACCGCCGCCACAAAAAGCCCCGCGGCCCCGGCCGGCCCCGTCCATGGTGCGGCGCGGGGCGGGAGGCGGCCGCGCACCCGCCGCTGTCCCCTAGCGCAGCCGCTGCAAGCTGCTCTCCCCACCCTTTTTTTTTTTTCTTCCCTCCCCCTTTCCTCCACCCCCCCTCCTTCTTTCTCTTTTAAGGGAGCGGAGAAAAGTGAAGCTTCGGCTCAATGGTGCTGCGGGAGTCCCGGTAAATGTCCATCTGTCCGGTGCGGGTGATGCAGAGGACATTTTTCACAAGGAGCCTTTGAACTCCGTAGACACATAGGCACCCATTCACGGGCAGGCACACGCACACACACGCGAGGAGGAGGAGGAAGAAGAAGAAGCAACAACTTTTCGATCGCTGCTTTTAAAAGGGAGAAGCCCTTCCCTGGCCGGGACTTGCCTTCTGCCTCCCAAACCGGCTGCTAAAAGTATGTTTCTGGGGCGGACTGCACTTCAGGGAACTTCTGGTTTCTGCTCGGCAGCTGTAGAGGAGCAGCAGCGAAGTTCGGAGTAACACCAAGTGATGCGGGAAAAACACCCCGAGAGCAGAAAACCCTCCTGCAGACACAACCCCTGCTGCTGCACACAGGTATAGCTCCGGCGGTCGCAGAGCCGCTGCAAGCCTTCCCGCAGGATGACTCCGAGGGCCACGGCGGAGGTGCCGGCGCTCTGCAAGAGAGAGGGGGGCCGGGCCGCTAACGATAACCATAACGAGAGTAGTAACCCGGCGCCGAGTTTCACGGGGGAGAAGAACGTCCTGTGGGTTTGGCTGAGGACCTAGCAGGATTTGTATTTTCCTCCTTCCCCTTCTTGCGCTCCGCCGAGAGAAAATAACCCTGCCTTTCTCTCCAGCCCGGGGGGTGCGGAGCCGGCCCCGGGGCCGAGCCGAGCCGAGCGGAGGGGGCAGCCCGGGGAGCAGTGCCGAGCCGTGCCGAGCCGGGAGCGCAGCGGGGAGGTGGCTTCGTGCAGGGCTTTCCCGGCCCGGCCCGGCTCCCACCTGTGCCGCCCCGAGGGCAGCGGCCCGGCCCCTCGGTGCCCCCTGGCCGGGCTGACAGCGGCCGCCCCGGCCCCAGCCCCCTGCCCCGGTTCGTGCTGCGGGGCGCCCCGTCCCGTCCCGTCCCCTTCGGTCCCCCGCCGCGGGGACCCGGGGCCCTCCCGCCCCGACGGGGCTCCCCCAGCCGGGGTGGGACCCCCCTGCGGGCCGTGCCCCCCTTCCCACCCCCCTTTAACCCCCCTGCCCGCGCTGACTGCCTCCCATCGCCTCCTCCTCCTCCTCCCCCGCGCAGGTCCACGATGGGTGCCGCGACCCGCTCCCTCCTGGCGCTGCTGCTCTGCCGGGTGCTGCTGGGCGGCGCGGCCGGCCTCATGCCTCCCGGGGGCCGGCGGCGCCTCGGCGAGCCCGGCCGCGCCGCCCCGGCCGCGCAGCGCCCCGAGGAGCTCCTGGGCGAGTTCGAGCTGCGCCTGCTCCACATGTTCGGGCTGAAGCGGCGGCCCAGCCCCGGCAAGGACGTCGTCATCCCGCCCTACATGCTGGACCTCTACCGCCTGCACGCTGGCCAGCGGCTGGGGCAGCCGCCGGCGCTGGGCTACCCGCTGGAGAGGGCCGCCAGCCGCGCCAACACCGTGCGCAGCTTCCACCACGAAGGTAGGGGCGGCCGGGGGGCGCCGGGGGCGGTGCGGGCCGCGGGAGGGCCGGGGGGTGTCCCGCAGAGCCCCGCCGGGGGGGCCCGGTGCTTTGTGTCCGGGTTGGGTGCTGTCAGCCCCGCCGTGCACGACCGGGCGCTCCCGCAGCTCTCTCCGCCAATTCGAAGCCTCCCCGAGTTTGCTAATCCTCGCCTAATCCCCGTGGGAGACGAGCAAAACCCTCGGCAGATCTAGCCGAGGAGCCGTCGAGCCCCGGCCCCACGCCACGCATCCCGTCGCCGCCCGCTGCTGGAGGCCCCTCGGCCCTAAACGGCAGGCGCCCACCCACCCACCCGCCGAGCTGGGCACCCAGCCCTGGCAGCACCTATGGGCCCCCTGCCCCAGCCCTTGTCAGCGCCTTTTGCCCAGAGCAGCTCCCATCGAGCAGCTCCTCGCCTGGGCCCACGGAGCCGGTGGCGCGCGTCGCTCGCGTGCTCGTTGGGAAACGTTTCCCCAGGTTGTAATCTTTCCTAGCTGTTAGTCTCTAGTGCTGGCATGCAGCGGGCTTGCTGGAAAAGTCATGAAAATGTGGTTTCCCCACGCTCTTGAGCGCGAAACTGGGGTGAAAAAAGAAGTTTGCTAGGATGTAATGGGTCCGATGGGTAAAGAAGGTGGCCTCAGAGAAGTGGAGGTGGTGTTTAGTGGAAAGCCCCATGGTGGGAAAGGAGGTGAATGGTGAAACGTAACCTCTCGCTGTAGTCTGTTTCCCCACGTGGAAAGTAAATACTCAGCAGTGAAGGGGGAAAAGCCAGCGCGTGGCTCGTTCCTTTTAAACCTGAACACAGCAGGCATGGCACTAAGCGAGAGAGGAGCCGCAAGCGCAACCCTTACAGTTTATAGGCAGATGCAGGAATGTTTGAAGTAGCAGTGCTGTGACAGACTCTTTTTGACATAAAAGCTATTCTCCAATTTTCACAAAATGTAGAAAAAATCAGTGTGACTCCCAATTTTTCATTGAGTTCTCCCTCTCAATTCATGACTTATTAAAGCAGGAGTTTGGTGACCACTCAAAACTTCTGCCTTATTCGTAAGTTGTTTTATGACCACTCAAAACTTTTGCCTTATTTGTAAGTACCGGTCTGGTCCTGAAATGCCATAAAGCTAAGCCTTACCTTATACTGGAAGTCCTGCTGGAACCAGCAGGGAATGGTTATGTGACTAAGAGCTGCTTGCACCAGTTCCTGCATCCATTCAGAAAGTGAATCTTTCTCTGGGATGCTTAGCACCAGAATTAAAAGTCATGATTTTAGAGGGATTTCCCTGGGCAAACACTTGCCATCATTTCAATGCCTGTAGCAACAACATAGCCGGTAGCAACCCTAGATACATTGTACTCCCCCTGAAGTCCCATTCAAGTGTTTGTTGGCTGAAAGGGGAGAATGGCACGGGGTTTAGGGTTTTGTTTTGTTTTTGAAAACCTGTTGTTTCATCATCCCTTCACCGTCCATCCCCTTTAGCAGTTGAACCTTCCTGCCATTCTTTATAGTCCTTTCGAGCAAACAGTAGGGCATGCTTCGTGAAGCGCCTTTACAGATGTTGAGTTCTCTGTCTGTAATTAAGGCACAAAAATCCCTACATCAAGATTAAATAAGTTACCTAAATTGGGGAGTTACAGTGTTGAGAATGGAGTTTAAGGGATTGACGTTAGAGCTGTATTCTTGAAAAATGCCGAAATTAGATAATTACCCTAAATCCTCAATCAGTTTTAATGATTCTCATCAGGCCTCCGCTAACTATAGTGCTCGAGTTTTCTCACTGATGTCCTTGAATTCCAGCGGAATGCTTCATGTTCCTTGCCACTCATTATAACTACCTGGAATGCAAAGGGCACCAGGATTCAATCAAAGCGCATAACAATGAATGAAGCGTTCTTAACTTCGTGCTATACATGCTTGCATAAATAAACAGAAAGACAAGGGAGGCGGTATTTTCTGCCTGCGAGTCTTTCAGATCTTGTATGTCACATGTGCGAACTGTCATTTGAAAGTTGCCAGCAGCAGACTAACTGAGGGGTTTGGTTGCTTGTCTCAGTTCCTGATTTTTTTTTCTCTCTCTTTTCTCCCCGTCCCTGTTTAATCAAATTAGAAGTTTTGGAAGAACTGCCAGAAACGAGTGGGAAAACAGCACGGCGTTTCTTCTTTAATTTAACTTCCATCCCTAATGAGGAGTCTATCACCTCAGCTGAACTCCAGATTTTTCGGAAACAGGTGCACGGAGCCTTTGAGAACAACAGCAGCTACCATCACCGTATTAATATTTATGAAATTATAAAGCCAGCCACAGCCACCTCTAAGGACCCTGTCACAAGACTTTTGGACACCAGGTTGGTGCATCATAATGCAAGTAAATGGGAAAGTTTTGATGTAACGCCAGCTGTTTTGAGGTGGATTGCACATGGACAACCTAATCATGGGTTTGTGGTAGAGGTGGTTCACTTGGACAAAGAGAACAGTGCCTCCAAGAGGCACGTTAGGATTAGCAGGTCTTTACATCAGGATGAAGATAGCTGGTCTCAGCTCAGGCCATTATTAGTAACGTTTGGGCATGATGGCAAGGGACACCCGCTTCATAAAAGAGAAAAGCGTCAAGTGAAACACAAACAGCGTAAACGCCACAAATACAGTTGCAAAAGGCATCCGTTATATGTGGACTTCAATGATGTGGGGTGGAATGACTGGATTGTTGCCCCGCCGGGGTATAGTGCCTTTTACTGCCACGGGGAATGTCCTTTTCCACTGGCAGACCATCTAAACTCAACAAACCATGCCATTGTTCAGACTTTGGTCAATTCAGTGAATTCCAAAATCCCCAAGGCTTGCTGTGTGCCGACAGAACTGAGTGCTATTTCAATGCTCTACCTTGATGAGAACGAAAAGGTTGTATTAAAGAACTATCAAGATATGGTTGTGGAGGGTTGTGGGTGCCGCTAACACAGCAAATATATTAGACAAATACAAAAAGAAAAAAAAAAAAAGCTGACACTTTAATATTTCCCAATGAAGACTTTATTTATGTAATGAAATGGAAAGAAAAAAAAAACACAACTATTTTGAAAATATATTTATGTCTACGAAAAAGTTGGGAAAACAAATATTTTAATCAGAGAAATATTCCTTTAAAGATTTTAAATGTATTTTAGTTGTACATTTTATATGGGTTTAACCCCAGCACATGAAGTATAATGGTCAGATTCTTATTTTGTATTTATTTACTATTATAACCACTTTTTAGAAGAATAGATAATTTGTATTTATATGTAATCAAAAAGAAAAAAATATAGGGTTTGTACATAATTTTCCAAAATTGTAGCTGTTTCAATTGTGTGTATTTAAGTTGAAAAGAATACATGGAAGGTTACTATGGCAAAGTGCATAGCACATTTGCTTTCTGCTGTGCTACTGTTAAGGTCACAAGTTCAAGTCCAGAAAAAAGTGGATAATCCACTCTGCTGACTTTCAAGATTATTATATTGTACAATTCTCAGGAATGCTGCAGGGTGGGCTGTCCAATCCATGAGAACTGGCATCCTCTTTAGGTGGAACATTTGGATAAGAACCAGACGTTGCTGATCTAGTATAAATACTGCTATTCCCAACTAATTTGCAGAGTGAATATACGAAGGGCCAATAGAAGTCCTAGGGGAGGTGGGGGTGGGGGAAGACTGAGTCCTTTCTAGACCTACAGAAAAGTGAATGTTTGATGTTTCCTTTAAAAGTCCTTCCTTCAAAAGTCCTGGCCAAATATAAAATAATAAAAATTAAAATGTCATCATTATTTTTTGTGATTATGTATGCTAAAGAGGAATGATTATGGTATTTGTACTGGCCCTTGTCTTTAACAGCTGAAAAAGCGTTGCATACTTCCTCACCTCAGATGAAAGCTCACTTCTGTGGAGTGTAATAGTGAAATTAATCTTCAATTTTTGCCCTTCATACAGCAGGTTGTTGTCATATGCAGCCTCCTATCTAACCTCAGCTGACGGTTTTGCTGTTTTGCAGATTAGCTTGTCTTTCTTTCCAGGGTTTTGTGTTTGAAAGCTTTTTTTTTTTTAATTTTTATTTTTTTCCAAAAATGTTTAAATCTATTTCAGATAATAAATCACAGAACTCTTCTATGTCTTTTTGAAAAGTCCAGTCTGTAAGAAAACGTGGTTCGCTTGTCCAACCATCACCAGGATAACTTGTGCTTACATCCTTTTACTTTTTAAATTCTTTGTGCAAGGCGCAAAAGCGTGATTTGCAGTTGGTGAACTCAGCATCAAAGCTAATACTCATTGTGCCTGTTGTATGTTAAAGGACTGGTACGGCAGTCAGCTCACTGGTTGTGGAACATGGGATGAGCGTGCAGAGGTTGGGTTGCTTGTTGCATGAAAGTTATGCTGAAATAGTATGGCAGGGAAGTAGTTTAAAATGGCTTCTTGGTGATCCGCTGCAAAGTGCACCAAAGCCAGGAGCAGAATGAAATTGTGTTAGACTAGTAGTGGTAAGTCCTTGCCTATCTCAGGAGCTCTCCACCATGTGTAGTGAACGTGAAGTGACTGTGTGCTGACACCTCTGGAGACCTCAGAACCCCCTTGTGTTCCTTCGTGTCCTGATGAGTGGATCAATTTCTGGATTTGGTGAACCGAGGCAGCACGTTCTGATGCCATGTGTACGGTTGTTCCATTAGAGACCTCTCTAAGTCAACTGGAAATCTAATTCTGGCTTACCACTAGTATAACCTTTTATTAATAGAAACCTTCTCCTCTTTGACATGGCCCTCCGCAAACTCCTTCTTGTTGCCAGAATCCTCTGGGTTACAGAAAAGGTACTAGTAGACAGGCTTGTTGCTGAAAAGGGCAACTTGGTGACATCCTACAGGTGGTCTTATAGAAAAGTTCACTTCCTCTGCTGCTAATCATCAGAAAACAAAATAGGCAGAGAGGACGGAAAAACTAACCCTAACTTCTTGTTGGCTGCTTCCATTTTTGTCTTGTGAGCTCAGAAATATATTAGGCAAGATGCAGGCTTCTGTGGTGAGATAAAAACTTAATACATTCTTTGTAGCAGCAGTATTTTTAGTAACTAGTGGAGAGCAATCTGCTGCTGGGCAGTTTGGCTCTGTTCTTGTGTTATTGGTCATGCTGATACTACGTAGTAGCCTGCAAGTTTGCTGGGTGGTCAGCCTCTCATTTGTGTTTTCAAGAGACCAGTGCTGTTCTGTTGGTTATTGTGTTGTTTTTAGGGCAGGAGTCTCTTGGTGCAGAACTTTGGTTTGCCTTTTGCTTGTTAGGAAGGGCACGCCAGTTTTACTGGTGATGGGCGAGATGACAGCTGTCGCTTTGGAAAGGTTGCAAGGTGTGCCACAGTGAAGGTGCTGCAAGAATTTATTGGTTATTTTCCAGTTATTTACATGGTTGTGCCAGTCAAGTCACAGCGGCGCTATCATACTCTATGACCCGTTTTTTCAAAAGCTGGACATAAAATGCTGAGAAATTAGAGATCGCACCATTTCTATGAGAAGGAAAGGCTGGATCCCAAGCCTGCTGAAATCAGTGAGGACCCCATGGCATGTCTAACCAGATCCTGAGCTCCAAGGTTGCCAGGCTTAAGTTTCATAGCTCCTAGTCCAGGGAGTGCAACTAGACTGAGGGAGGCTTTTTCCAGAGTGGCGACTGCTTTACATCTCCTCTAAGGCATGAGAACACATTGATGGTAATCTTGTTTTAAAAAAAATTGGCTACGGCGCTTGTCTATGCATGAGCAGGAGCTGGCTCATGGCGTGGTGCTGCATTCCTTCTAAAGGCAAACTTCCTGTTGCTTGACAGAGAATTGCATCCTTCGTAAAACACACCGTGAGGCCAACGGGTAATTGTAAACATAGGAAGATCCACTCCTCTAAGCATTTCTATGCCCGCATAGTGTTAGTCACAGAATTGTCAGTTCCATACTGATTTTGAGGAGGAAATATGCATGCATCAAGCTCGGCAAGTCAACAAATTTCTGCAGAATTGGTTTCAAAGTATATCTTTTTAATTTCCTAACCCTTAAACTCTCTAGATTGGAGATGTGAGAGTGCTGCACTGAAGTTTGAGTAGGATTTTTAAAGAAAGGATACAAAACAGAGGCTTTCCTACATAGGTAGTAGAAAATCCTCTTACACCTCAGTTGGGTTCCTGGACTCTGCTAAATAGTGTTGGTGATCAGACAGCCCTCCTGAGAAATGTGGGCTTTCTGATATCTTCTGAGTCTGGTAATGACTGCTAAATAATCCTAAACACCAAAAGTATGCCATTACCAAAATACTCTAGAATTTATTTTAGTTTGTTAGTACTTATTAGTGTTATAGTGCTCTACAAGAAGCAGTGAGCTTTTTTTTTTCCTCTTAAGAGGAGAAAAAGCAGAAGATCTAGAAGGCAAAACTGCCTTTGTTACCCTATAGCCTGTTTCCCCTAAACTTGTTGCTTCTAGGCACTTAATATAATCTATATAGGCAGAGATTGTGATAGATAATGTCACCCTTTGTGCATTTCAGATAAGCATCTCTCTAAACACAAATGTGATCAGCATCTCTCCTTGTCCTTTTGAGACTCAGTAACAGCTTTGTCGAGTGGCTTGATAATTTTGCGCAAAATTCAGTTGGACTTCTGTGGTCAGCATCATGTAAAAATGACGTGGGAAGATCTTCAGTTGAGGTAAGCTCTCCCGAGAGCATTGGCCATTTTCACCAAGCAGGATCTGTTCTGCTGTGCTAACCTGGGCTCATCATAATCAGGCACTGAGACCTTTCCTGCTCATGTTGTAGTTGGGTTTGGGTGTCCACAGATTGTCATATCACCTGCTTTCTCCCCTGCTAGGCAGGTAGAGGTCTTGCATCGGTGCAATCAGTACTGATGAGGCTTGGAGAGGAACGTTATTTATTGTACTCTCAGCTTTGAAGATGGAGCTCATCTGGACTGCATTTATATTAGACACACTTTGCTATGCTATTAGAAGAGGATAATTATTGAACTATTTTATTATATAGCTATTCCTAAATTGTTGATTTTTTTTTTTTATTGATTTCAGGAGGCAGCTAATTGCCATATGGCAGCTTGATGTTAATGTTTTATGAAGATCAGGAAACAAAAGTTTATGAAAAGCTTTTGTATAGTAACTGCAGAGTTTCAAGAACTGTTTTATACTTCCTGACAGTGCAGGTCTGGCTTAATGGTTTGTTTTTATTGCTTAAGAGTGTAAACCTTTCTTTAGCCGATGTGTGGAAATTATATCCTCATCCCGCATTACGCATTTCTCATTGCTCATTACTCATTCCCTGCTTTCATTTCTGCCATCTGTAATCAGGGCTTTACTGTTTCAACTGCATGCAAAATGCTCCTATCCTTTGCACAGTAAGATATATTTCTTTAGTACTCACCCACCCCTTAAAAAAAAATGAAAAGAAAGAAAGAAAAAAAAAAGAACAGGAAAAATGGAGGAAAAGCCTACTCTGTCTATATTGTTTTTGTCTGTTTTGGGTGGAGTCTGTCTTAGATTCTGGTTGCTAGATGGTTTCTGTAGTAACAAGCAGAGAAAAAATTCAAGAGTGAAAAGGCACTTTTAAAGGTGCCATATCTTGCCTGAAGTATTATTTATCTAATTATGGATATGGAATGCTTCTCTTTTCCTTTACATTAAGGCAACCTTTCCCCTTTCAGTAGGGCACGCTGCTGCTATGAGAACTTGATTTGTTGTGTTCTTACAATGTGAGAACATGAGAACCGCAAGTCTTGTTCCCAGTTGACTTAAGCTGCTCAAAATGAGGATGAAAAGCCAAAGGCATTAAAATGTATTTTTAAAATGTTATAAACGGTTGTTACAGGCACAAACCACTTTGTTTTTTAGTTACGTAGGAAAAAGAAGTTAGGTTCACAAGCTGGAGTTTACATATGGTTGCTGCAAGGAGGCTGTTGGATAAGAGTGGTGGTCTTCTATTTTATGAAGCTACTGTATACAAGGAAAAAAAATCCCAGCTCCTTTAGAATATATATTTTACTCTGCTGTACTTCTATGTTTTTGTTTATTTCTCCTAAGAGATTTTGCAGGTGTATGAGAAAGTAACGGTTTGTGTGTCCACTACATTGGACTTGCTTGGGCACAAAAAGGATGCCAAAATTACTGTGAGATTGGTTCTTTCCTTTCTCTCTGGTGCTAGTCCTTCATGAGCTGTACTCCTGATACACTACTGCAACAGGCAGTAGTGGTTTCCTAGGGTGGAAATTTCTTCTCTTTGGAATCCAGGCACCTGTCAGGGCCCTCGGGGGTCTAGCCACCTTTGGTCCACCAGCCTTGTTCAGTGGGCACTTAGCAAAGCAGGCACACTGCTTTTCTCCTGCTTCTGTCTTATTTGCAGAGGGAAATTTGTCCCTGCCTTCAGCAAGAATTTTGGTTTGGGAAGGCTCTGAAGTTTTGCACGCGTTTGTTTGCAGCAGGAGACACCTGGGAGCACCGGGGACCATGTTTGTAACTTGCCAGCAATCTGAGGGCCAGAGCTCATTTGCTTCTGTATTTACATAGTGCTGTGAAGGCTCAGCTGTGCTGCCTGCCCGGGCTTGTATTGCCCTCGATAGGCGAACAGCGGCTGAGAGCTGTTGGTCTTCTCCAGAGCAATGAAACTTGCAGTGGGTCAGCTTGGCTCTTGGCTCGTAAGGCAGGGCAGCGATGGGTTTTGCTCTTCACAGTTCGTTCTTGTGGGGGCTTCTGCCGAACGTGTTTGGCTCTTGGTGTAGAAACTGGACTGGGTTAGGGCAGCGGTTGGGTATATTGGCTGAGCTCCAGGAAAGAAGCAGTTGTCTGGCTTTTTAGTTGGCAACAAGGCAGGGAAGAAGTTAGGGGTGAGGGAAGTGGGGGAAAGGCCTGCAGGCTTTTGAAGCTGAAAGTGTTAAAAGTTTCTGAAGTAACCTCAGGTAGAGAAATGAGAGCAGCAAATTGATAACAAAAGTTCAGGTTCCCACAACAGCTGGACTGTGGCAGATTTGCAGTTTAATGAGGCTGATAATCCCATTAGAGATTAAATTAAGAAGGTTTTTCTGGGAGATCACCAAGAAAATTATGAATATTGTACTGTAGCTTGGGTTGTAATGCCAAGGCAGCGGAGAGCTGACATGTACTTCTTGCACTGCAGGATGCTGCTTCATTCAGTGTGTCTCATTAAAACAAAGCATTCAACTCCAGCAGCATTTCACTACAAACAGAGGCAAATGTATTATTATTATTATTATTACTATTATTATTATTACTACTACTACTATTACTAGCATCATCATCCTGGAAACAACATGCAGATTAAAAGATGGAAATGCCAACCAGATCTGCAAGTGCGCATAGCTCTGCTGAGTTCATTCTCAGACAATCTGGCTCTTTTTATTAAAGCAAAGCCTCAGAAGGCAGGGAGAGCACATATGAAAAAGAATGTATTTAAGGTAACTATTGACATAACTCCAGTAGCTTGGAACTTCCACAAAAACATTTTTTTTATGGCATCCTGCACACCCTAGCGATGGGAAAGTGTTGTATGGAATAATGACTCTGTAACCACAGACTTCAAAAGTATAGAATGTCTGCGGCATGATGGAAATAGCTGTTTCCACATCAATAATATACACACAGGCATATTGAAGCTTAATTGCAAGGCCAATGGTGATGGGAGGGGAAAGGGGAGAGGATGTCTGACTGCCACTGCACCAAACACGTGGTCTGAGCAGAATGCCTCTGCTTTACAGCCAGAAACAATGATTCATTTCATTATAATCTTGACTTTTGCATTTTTCTCATGACTTATTGATAACTTCGTATGGGACTTCATAGACCACTGGAGTTACTGACTTGTTAGGAATTAGGAAGAGAGACAAGGTATGTATTATTTCTGATAAACATTGCTCACTGACAATTATTTTAAATATTCTATTTTAAGGACAGTTCTGACACAACTTTTCTGCTTGCATTTTCTCTTTTCCTTTGAAGGAAAAGATCTTGTACTTAGGAGGCTCGCTCTTTTAAGAATCCAGCATCCTTGTGCATTTTCATGAGAAGTCCTGATCCTCCAGCTGACATCATAGTATTGACACGAAGGTGGTTTTGATGTCACAAACTGTTGTCGTTGGACCAGATCCTAATGTGCATGCAAGCTGTTTTCCCAGCCCAGGCACTGTGAAAAAAATATAGGCCCAGTAGCTTTAAGTGGAAAATGAGCAGCTTTGTACTGCAAAATATTATTGGCATTATTGATTGTCTTTTATTCCTGTTGTTCAAGGCCTAGGTTACTGGAATGGCAGGCAAGTAATTTTTTAGGTACTGCTTTCAATGTACAGACCAGTGGCATCATGCAGGCTTACTTTAAAGCATCCAGTGCTGGAATCCTGTGAGTACACCGCGAAATCTGAGATCCTTACAAAGAAATTTCCTCACACTCTGGGGAAAAGCCTCAGAATGGCACCTTGAGACCCAAAAATCAGAAGGAAATGGAATTGAAGCTCTCCTTTTCTTAATTGCAGGTATTTTTAAAGTCCATCAACATTTTTGGTTACTTAGGTTTAGCAATAGCCTATGTTCTGGATGATGTTGTTGCTGAGGGGAGGATCAAAGACTAATTGATTTATTTTTCCTGGTCTGGTGATTTATTTTTATTTTTTAACTTTTTTTTTTTTTAAAGGAAATAGTTAATTGTTAACTACTTTTTGACAGGTTGGGCAAAGAATTCTCCCAGGTTTGCAAATGAAAAGATTTTCATCTTTGAAAATATAACCCAAATGTACCCTAGAGGGCAGAGTCATTTAGAGAGAGATCCTACACACCTGCTAAGTTACTGATTCATGCCCACTGCAGAGTTCCTTGGTGAGAAGGACCAACACCTGGGAAATGAGCGGAGAGTGTGGGTGGAGCTCTGGTGTTTGTTGGCAGCAAAGGTTGGGAAAGAGGTCTGTGACTCTCCCATGTGCAGGTTCTGGGGAGAAAAAAAAAAAAACGCTACCAAAACCAACCAGCCACCACCACCACCAATAAACAAACAAAAACCAAAACAAAACAAAAAAAACTTATTAAAAGAAAAAAGAACAGTAGTTTGTGATCAACTCTGTGTAACCCAGCAGGCCATTTTGCTGGCAGGTAGCTATTGCAGTTCTCACCTGCTGGAAGGTCTTAGCCCGTTTTTGCAGGTTTCTGAATCGAAGTAGTCTAACTTGTGTGTTATATCAAAGAAAATAAACCAGGTGCTGCCTTTTCCAACAGCCTCCTCTTCTTGAGACCTTAGCCATGCAGCGGGTTACTGCCAACTTTTCCATCTAACTGGTGAGGAAAGTTTGTTGTTCTGTAAGCCTGAGCGTCTGGGAAAGATCTGGAATGTCTTTCCAGCTCATCTTGTATGTGAATACATCCTTCAGCGTTTCAGACTCCAGTCCTCTCTTTTTTTACCCCATTCATCTGAGGGGGAGGGAAAAAAGGGTCAGATGCTGGGACACTTTGAAGAGTGTGCCTTTACCAAGCTTTGGTTTTTCTCTCTTCCTGGAACTCTCATTATATGATCCTGGTTTTCTGAGCCAATTGTTAGCCCAAGGCCAAATCCTTAACCTTGGGCTAGATAACAAAAGCACAGCTGAGGTGATCTCGACTACTTTAAAAAGGCTGTCTACTCTTTGATGCACTTAGAATAAGACGCATAATTCATTTTAGTTCCAAAGGTTGTTCTTAGCATGGGAAATTAGCAACCTCCATGATAAAGAGTCAGCACGTTGAGTGTGTGTGCGTGCTTTATGTTGATCTCTGTGCTGCATTGCGTTCCTCGTCCTAGAGGGTGTTGGTGTGTCTAGGGAGAACCTGAGATTGAATCCTATCTGGGGAGCTTTGCTTTATGTAACTGCATCGGTTCATTCGAAGGCCCAAATGCTTTGTGCCAACAATTGGAGGCTGTTTGGCAAAGGCAGCTTTCTGACTTACAGCTGGAAATGAGAGGAGTGCATAACCAGAGTGTATGCCCAAGAGAAATTAAGCTGAGGTCAGGTTTGTTAGTAGATATCAAAACTGGCTTATGAAGTGCAGCCCTCTTCTGTGCAAAGACCGCAGCGACACGAGAGAGGCTGACGAGTGTCATAGAGTGCTAGCGTCTGGCAGCACTGCGTGCACAAGCTCTTCGGTCTGCGTGGCGTGGAGGTTTCTCCATCAGGACCTTCCTGAACTTTTCTTTGGGAAAGGGCTCTTCCACCAGATGCTCTGCTGCTGAAGTCTTGGTGCTACTCTGAACATCTCTGAAGGTTTATTTTCTACTCTAATCCAGCACGCCTGGTGGCAAAAAGCACGGCGGCACTGTTGGCTGTAGTGTCAAGTGGGCCTTATCATGGAAGGTAGAGTATTCACAGCCAAGCCGATAGCAACAGGACTGGCTTTGGCAGCCGAACCTGTTAAAAAGAGATGCTGCTAGTCAAATACTGCATCAGAAAAATTAGCAGCAGGGCCACCAGAATAAGGACTGGAGAGACTGCAAACCTTACTCTGCTGCAGAGTCACGGTGCACTTGGGAAGGCCCCTCACTGTCTTTTTGTGCTAATCCTCAAATATAATCAAAATAATCCCCCTGCCTCCTAAGTGTTTTCTAATGATACGTACCTTAAGGAATTTAGAGATGCCCAAATGTACTGCTGTTTATCCTGTAGGGGAGAGATAGATAGCTACATTAGATGGCATTAAGGCATTAATAACAGGTTTCGTCCGCTGGTAACAGGTTTGCATGCGAACCAGGTCTGGCCAGTATTAAATTGGAAAGCAAAGATGGCTTTGTGATTAAGGTGCTGGAGTGGGACGCTGGAAATCTGGGTTCAAGTTGTGGGTCAGCCATAAACTCCCTGTGTGACCTTGAGCAATACAATTATTCTGAGACTTCAAAGGTATCTAAACAATTTGGACACCCATTTTCCAGTCATTTTAATTAACTGGGATGCTTTGAAATGCTTAGCTTTAATCTCTCAGTGCCCAGAATTCTCATTTGTAAAGCCAGGATAATAGTATTTCCTTGCTCACGAAGAGGATGTGCGTGTTACTGATTGGGAAGTGTGCAGCTACTCCAAGTGCGACAGACAGGGAGCTTGCAGAGGGTTTAGCAGGGGGGAGCATGCTGAATTTTGCAGGCACAGGACTGAAAAAACTGGGGGTGCTTGGTACAGGGCAAACAGCCTATTTCAGTGAGACTTGTTTACGCATGGGCATAAACTGGGGGATAGTTACTTACCGTGATATATTGCCATCATATTGGGTTCACAGAGAGATAAATACTGCTGCAAATAAACTCCAGTGAAAATATTTACTGGGGGGAACAGCTCATTTATTCAATATTTCATTTAGCTCCATAACAACATCTTGCCATTTTTTTAGTGTCCTGCCATTCTTTAATAGTGAATATTAAACTTTTACAAGATTAAATGACTAGTTATTAACATTTTCATTTCTGTAGCTTTACTTCATAACAAGCCATGCTCCTACTTAAACATCACCTACGGTTATGTCCCTTTGCCCAGTGTTACGTGGGTGTGTAATGAAAAGCCTGTAATGCACACAGGCAGAGGGAAGGGTTAAAAGAGCCAAGGGAGTCTTTAAATCCTTCATTTTCTGACTTTTGTGGGTTTAATACACAATCTTAACATTCCATTAATAAGTTTTTTGTTGTTGCTGTTTTCTTTTTTTTTTTTCCCCGTAAGAGATTAAAGGTTCCTTCAGATTTTTTCTTCCTTTTTCTCCTCCTTTGTTTTCTCCTCCTTTTTTTTCTTCCTTATTTTTTTCTCCTTTCTCTTTCTTCCCTACTCTCTTTGGCCATGTCAGTTTTGTGTTCTGGGCAGGCAGGAAATGAAAAGCTGTCCTCAGTAACCATTGATGCTACTCCCAGAGCTAAGCGAGGGGTGTCTAGGAGCTATCTGTCCGCAGAGGGCTGCTTTTCCCAGAATGTCAGTCAAGACAGAAAAATGTTCTGAAGGTCCTGGAACCTAGGTTCTTCACTGGCCCTCAAGATGACCATCACCCCTCAGCACTTTAGTAACCAGTGTGCTTTGCAAACTACATGCAGAACACTGTGCAGTGTTAAAAGCTGTCAGATTATCTGATCCTGCTTGTTATGATAGTTATTGGTGAGATGGTGGTAAATATACATTGAAATGAGGTTTCACTATACAAATATGGAGGAAAGAGATGGATGCTACTCTGAACAGCTGCAGCTGGATCTGTTGCAGTGGTGACTTCAGTATTAATCAAATCAGAGTCCTTTCCATTGCTCTGTGTATTGGGTTATCAGAATGACTGCTTTGTAGACAAGAAAACCTGTCTCTCTCTCTTCTTATGATGAGTAGCATTATGCTGGATTGTAATGGACTAACTTGTTATTTATCATAAGGAAGTCTCAAATCTGGCTGGCAAGATAAGCCTTTCTCTTGAAGTTTGCTTTTCAAAGCAACTGTCAACTGAGTGCTTTTGTAATGTGCTGACGTGTTTGCCTGCAGAATAGGTGAGCAAATATTTTTCTCAGTTTTATTCTCAAGACAGTATAGTGAACATCCTGAATTTTGAATGGCAAATTTTCCTCTATAAAACTTCACTGGAAGAAGATAATGAAAACTGTGGTTGTCATTTTCACTGAAAGCCAGAGTTATCAGAGTAATAGAATGGATTTGGGGTGGTAACTATTATTACTTCAGATTTTTCTATTACTTTGATTTAGCTTTTTACTGAAGTGAGCAGATAAGGAATACTGTCAAAGGATTACTTCATGTTGTGTACTAAAGATTTTTCAGAAGGATAACGATTTTATGATTAGGCCAAGTAAACATTTTCATGTAGTCTCACCTTGTGGAATGTGGTCTTCTTGATTTGGTAGATGCCTACCTTAAAAACAAAATAGGAAGGAATCACATCTAGATACCTAGCAAAAGTTAAAAATCTAAAGAAAACTGCCTGTGCATTTACCAGGAGAAAGTAATGCACTGAATTAACAGAAAAAGATAAAGCTAAGAATAAAATATGGCAATGTTTTTTTGTTTGTTTTTTGTTTTTGCCAGTGGCCCAATTCTGGAAAAACTTTAAATGTTCTTATTAGCTATTTTGTAGGCTAGGCCAGTGAAAAAGTTTTGGACAGAACTTAATTTAGTACGTTGTTATAAACTCTGATATCTGCCTAAGTTCATGAACCTTTTGAACAACAGCCCCCCTCATGCCCCTGGGGTTCTGGAGAGGGATTTATGGTTTCATGTGCAAAACAGTGTGAAACTTGGCACTTTTGCATCGCCTGAACCCTTACAAATCCAGAGCACTAAGCAAATCGGGCTGTGAGCTCACCCAGCTCAGAGGCAAAGTAAAGGTTTATGGAAACTCGCTGCAACTTGAACTAAATTCCATTTAAAAAAATCTGGCCCTTAGTTTCCCATCGTTGCCTTATCATTTACCTGGGGGAAATCCATCCTGCAGGGCAGTTGTGAAGGTAAATTCAGTAAAAATTATGAAGTGCTCAAATAAGGATGGTGGCAGTAGTGGTGTTGCAGGGGGATTTAAGGACTTCTGATATGTAGGAAGAAGGTTGATGAGCAGATTTGAATGTCTTAACAGTCAGTGTATGAACAGGAGAAATTCCTCGGAATTCTTTGGCAGGTAAGAGCCAGGACAGATCCATCATTAGGGCTGTCTGACAGGGTGAATGAGTCACAGTCAAATCAGGCACTCATTTACATCACCAGGCTTCTTCTGAGCTTGCGTAAACTGTGAGAGGCAATTCAAACTGAAGGCCAAGCTTGCCTTATGCTTACTCTGGTTTCAGTGGGGTTGAAAGATTGAGTGAGAATTTGGCCAGAAGTCCAAAAAACTACCTACTGCCTGATTTAAACCCAGCAAAGGTGCTACCTGCAGCCAGTAACCGAGTCCTTTAGAAAGTGAGGGTCAGGTTCCTGATGCTACCCTGTGGCACTTCTGCAGATCCTGTCTTTTTGATAAAAACTGAAGTCTCTGACAGTCTCTGACTGGGGGGATTGGACTGGGCTCACAAGGGACAGAAATGCTTCTTCCTTTACTAATTTCCTGGCCTTGCCCTCTGGACAGGTGCAATAGGCAGACTGGCTGGCTGGGAGCTTTCGTCACTCAGGTAGGTCGTGTTATGCCTCTTCCTCAGCTCCTGAAACAAGCCACTGCTGCTCAAATTGGCTATAAGCAGGCCCAAATTGGCTATAAGCAAACACTTCAGGCGTTAATTTTGTGTTGCGTTGCCTTTACTTCTACACTGTATACAGAACTCCAGAGATTGTCCACAAGTCTGAATGGACCTCGTTCAGAGTTGCTTGTAATTGCTGCATTTATATTATACAGATTCCACTTGTGATCCTACAATTTACTTACAATTATAGTACCATGGCTTACAAAGTCACAATAGGAATATTCTGCTCTTAACACAAGCAAAATTCCAGTTACCAAGAAGCGGGTTCACTTTTCTGATACTAAGCAACCCCCTTTTAGGAGATCCATAACCCTTCCCCCATATGCTGGAAGTTTGATGGCGCGTAAACCATTCAGGAGACTTATGGAGGGCATCAGAGACAACATTTTGGTGCTGGATGAGCTGACTGATGGAGGAACGGTGCTCAACCTGCTGCTCATGAATATGGAAGAAGTTTTTGGGGATGACTTGGCTGCAGTATCATAGGATGGTGGTTCAAGAACCTGAGGAAAGAGGGAAAGGCAATAATCACTCAAGACTTCAAGAGTGTGGACTTTGGCTTGTTCAAGGAACTGGTAGGCAGGATCTCCGGGGAGTCTGCCCTGGAGGGCAGAGAGACCCATGAAAGTTGCTTGGTCTTCAAGGACAGCCTCCTCAAAGCACAAGAACAGTCCATCCTGATGTTCAGGAAGCTGAACAGGTAAAGCAGGAGGCCAGCTTGGCTGAATAGGGAACTCCTGACTGATTTTAAATGCAAAAAGGAAAAGTATGGAGGTGGAAGCAGGGACAAGCTACCAAAAAGGAACATAGAAATGTTGACCAGGCATGTAGCAACAGAATTAGGAAACTCAATGCTCAGCTGGAGTTGGAACTCATGAGGCTTGTGAAGGGTGAGCAGATTATTTCTACAGGTATGTCAGTGACAAAGGAAGATGGGGGCCTTCTGCTGACTGTAGCTGGTGATGAAAGGCATGTGACAAAGCTGACATATTCAGTGTGTTGCTGGAGGCCTTTACTGGCAAGATCTGCTTTCAGGCCTCTGTGCATAGTGGCAGAGTTTGGAGGAGAGGTGGTACCTGCATTAGGAAAATTAAAGATCACTAAGATAGCGTGGCACTAACAAGCCCATGGAGCTGGACAGGATACATCTGAAGGTGCCGAGGGTCTGCTGGTGTTTAACATCTTCATCAGCAACCTGATCAAATGGGCAGATAGCTGCCTTAGTGAGCTTGCAGCTGACACCAGCCCCTGGGAAGTGAATCGATACACTAGCAAGTAAGGCTGCTGGCCAGAGGGACCATCGGAGGGACAAGCTGGAGGAATGGGCCAACAGGAATCTCCTCCAGTTCAACAGACAGGTGTAAGGTTGGAGACAGCTGAGGAGGGGTCGGGGAACAGGTTTGCAGGATCCTAACTTATTTAGCAAAGGGGGATCTAATCACAGTCTTCCATGACCCAAAAGGAGGGTATAGAGGGCACGGAGCCAGGCTCAGAGGTGTGCAGTGGAAGGACAGGAGGCAGCTGCCACAGATACCGACAAGGGGAAATCTGACCGAATATAAGGAGAAAGTTCTGCACAGCACCAGTGGTTTAGCACTTTATTCCCGAGGAATTGTGAATTTTCCACTTTTGGAGAGTGTCTGAACTTGACTGGATGTGGCCCTGAGCAACGTGACGTGACCTGAAGCAGGCCCTGCTGTGCATGAGCAGGAGGCTGGACAAGGGGACCTCCGGAGCATCTGTCTAACCTCTGTTTGTCTGTGACAGAGAGAAAGCAACGAGGAAGAGCAGTAGATGGATCAATACAATTGTAAAGAGTTCTTGTTTCCATATATATGATATTTTTGTTATATCTATATATGATGTATGGTTTGTGCTCCATTTAACAAGCAAAGAGAAAGAAAATATCATTTTTTTCACCAAAATCAGTAAAAATTTATATGTAGGAGTTCAGTTGCAGTACACAGAGTAGGATGTCACATACTTCTTAAAATGCTGTGGCCAATATCACTGAAATAGTGTAAGAAACAACTTTTCTAGCAGGCATTTTTTTCTCATAAATATCACTTTTGAATAAATCCTAACAATGGGTTTAAAAAGATTTTCATGCAGATAAGAGGCTATAATACCAGCTTCAATCAGAATTTTTACAAGAAAAAATGTGAAATACAGGATGAAAAATTATTTCAGTAGAAAAATAAAGGGAAGTATTTTGTATTTTTTACTCACAGAACCATTGAACCGTGGATGAACTGATGATATAGGGACACCTTCAACCAATTAGAATAGAATACAAAAATGACAGCAAACTGCAGCCACTGACACCTGTTAAAATTCAAGCCCATGCTAGAATATCAAGTTTATGCTGAAATATGTACCGAGTGTATTTTTGTTTTAAATATGACTTCTCATCCTGGTATTTGCAGGTGCATTGTACTGGAGTGAATGCAATCATTTTGTTAATTGCAGTTCAAGCTCATTAGGGAACTATAAAGGCAGAAGAATGAATGTAACCGTGCATTAAATGGTAAATGATTTTGGGGTGGGAAGCAGTCAGGTGTGTTGCCCTAGGCTATGATTTTCCCCAAATTAACATACATAGCAAAGAAAGAAAGAATGAGGCGGGTGGGAAGAAAGAAAGGCCACAGGTCACCAAAGCAAACCTCACAAACTTCAGTGACGCTGAAGGGAAATGTTAGCTGCTGAAGTGTTGAGAATCTAGCTGGTACTGGCTCATACCGGGCGACTTTTGGGCTGGTTTAGGTTCTTTCAGGCCGAACATGGTGAAATCCAAACCAACTCCACATTGTTCATTTAGTCAATGTGTAACTGAGCAGAGTTTCGGAAGGTTATGCTGCAACCTGCAAGACCTCTCAAACGTGCAACGTTAATGACATTTATTACAAAACCATCTTGAAGTAGCGTATGTTTGAGCAGACAGCCAAATGTTTCCCCTCAGAGTTCTGTTGGAAGATCTGTAAGCTCAGAAATGGGTTAGCACAAAGGTTGCTCGCTTCCATCTCTCTGCTGGGGACTCTCAAGCCAGCAGGGATCCGTGTGTTTCCCGAGCTGGTTGTACAAGCATATTTTGCCATCTCAGAATAATCATCTGGTGAAATAAAAACCTTGGCCAGCACTTCAGATCTGAATAACAATATATATATGTGTGTCTCAATATTTGGGTGTCTAGATTGAGATGGTTCAAAGGGTAATTTCTTTGGATTGCTGGGATTTAGGTGTTCTGGAAAATCAGGCTCCTTTTTGTTGTCTCTTTTTTTCCTTTTTGCCTTTGATTGAAGTAGAAATACTTGTTTTGGGAAAGGAGGAAGGTGGTAGGAGAACCAAATGCAGAACTGTAAGAAAATTTTCCTTTGGAATTTTTTCAACCAAAATTGCATTTTATGGAGAAACCCCTATTTTTCTTTTCAGTTTGTCAGTTTCTTGTCTGTTTGGGCCAAAAGCGTTTTTGCTTTCTACTGCTCTGGTGAATTGATTAAGCAGTCAACAAAGTTGAAAAGTTTCATGATTTTCAGAAAATGTCTATAGTACCTTTGAGGCAGTATAGGTGCAAATGGCCTAAGGTGGTTTCGTTGCTGTTGTTTTTTAAGTCTTGAGAAAAATAGCTGTTGTCTGTCCAGTCCTACAGATTCCTTGATGGGAAATAGAGAAATACCATTGTTTGCTGACATTTATATCTGGTGAGCTATATACTCCTTAGCTATTGTTTCATTGTATTTGATTCAATTTCTTTGTTCTTTAGACACATCCCAAAGAGAAAATAGATGGCTGTGGACAGTGTTCTCTCAGAGCTTGAACCTAATTACAAAAGCAATTAGTCTGAATTAACAAAAGTATGTATATTAGTCGTGAATTTTACTGGGAAAAATAATTGCACTTTTGTGGGAATCACAGCCCTAAAAGTATAGTGGGAAGGAAGATTTTTTTCTCCTTCCTTCTCACATATCTGGTGCTACATAAGGTCAGGGGAGAGCTCCTGGGGTGGACTTGGTTGAATCTTCTCCAGCAAATCCTCAGTTCTTTGAAGTCCCAGCTTTGGCAGCTGCTGCCAACTTTACTGTCCAATGTGAGACCAGTAAAACCAGATTTTGCTGGTAGGCCCGGTCTCCGAGAGGCCTTCCTTTTGTAGAATCAAATATAGGCAGTTATATTGTATTTAACAAGGTGGTTATTTGTTCCTAACAGTTTAAATGCAAAGGTTTGTACCCCTGTCTACTGTGCTTTTCTTATTCCCACGTAATCCATTTGTAGTTTACCTTTGCACATTTTTTATTTGCCTATGATGTATATATATTAGGTCTGCAAAGAAAATGCATCCAACTTTGTGAGTCTAAAATGATTCTCTGTTTGAGGTAGACAGGTGATAAGTTGTTCAACCACAGCCCAGTGAGGAAAAAGTAAGAAAAAAAAAGCCGTGCCTGACAGCTCATCAAAAGGAATAATCGTAGTAAAAGCAAAACAAACAAACAAACAAAAAAATGACTCTGGCCAGACTGATACAAAAGCCTTCTTTATTGGTGGCACGTGGGCAAAGATAGTGGAAATATTTTTAAAAATATTGCAGGAAGAAGTTTCAGCCATTGTACGGTTTTCTGTAATTATGATGGGTGGATCTGAAATATAAAACTTCCCAGAAGTTTGCAGTAAATCAGAACAAGCCCATCTCTTTGCTTAACAATGTCGAAATGTCAGTGGCAGCGCTGCTCCATGTGTGTGTGTTTTTGCACGTATGCGTCTATAGCATGTGGTTGATGCGGGACTGGCACTGCTAGTTTTTTTGGAAAAAGGGAAAAAGAAGTTTAGCTTGCCTTGAAACATTAAGATATCCTCCAATTTGAGCAGCTCTAGCACCACCGTGCTGTTGAGATTTGGCAGGAGGGTGACTTTCACTTCATTTTCCTGCCAAACCTGGCCACTTAATGAACATTTCAAATCTCTCAGCTTGCACGTGCTCCGCTGATGTTTAAGGGAAAAATACCTTCCTTGCAGAGCCAGCTCGGGCTGCTCCCCACAGCCCCCACCCGTGATGGGCACGTCCTCTGCAGAGATGGAGGGGGCACGGGCAAGAAGGGAGTTGCTCAGTAATTGTAGCTGTATTTCCAGGATGGGAGTAATCTCAGGAAAACCTGTGTCTCTAGCTGAGTGCCTCCCTCTGTTCCCAGGAGAGGGTTAGATGATTGCAGAGAGCTCCTCCTCCCCCTTGGTGCCTAGATGCACAAACAATAGAGTAGAAAAGAGAGCAGGGAGGCCTCTGTATTTTGGGGAGATAGTAGAAAACTTTGTGCTCAGCATATTTCCCTGCAGAAACCTGAAATGGATCTGGTCATTCCTGCATTTCACCCAGCTCAGCAAGTAGCTGGGAAGCCCCCAGACAAAGCGCGTGCTCAGCTCTCTTTTGCCTGCACAGCAGAGGACAAGGAGCTCGCCTTCACACAGGTTCTTCGTCAGCTTCACCTACTGGAGGTCTGTTCAGTAACTCCAAGGGTCCCAGCACTGCTGGAATTTGCTTCCAGTGACGCAGTGGATTTTCGTAGCTTTGTTTTGATTTCTTTGTTTTTGAAGTCAAGGAAATCACATATGCATATGTGTTTGTCTGTGTGCGAACTGTATTTAAAAACACTTAGGATGTACCAAAATTATCTTGCAACTTTAATTCTCCCAGGCCTGCTCCCATCATCTGTGTTATAATACAGTCTTTAATTAGACCACTACAATTACAGACCTGCTTGGGGAAAGAATCAGGGTTGTGCAGTAAAAGACACTATTGTCCGAGGATTTCTAACCCGCTTCTGGCAGGAATGGGAAGATGAACAGTGAATGAGGTGGGGGCTTGTGGAAAGATGAAAAATATTTAAGGCTGTTCAGATGTACACTAGGGAACTAGAGCTTTCAGTGCTTCTGCCAGAGTGATTCCAGGCAAGTCACTTAAACCAAACTCTTCATGGGTGGTCACCAATTAAGTGTTCCTCATATTCTGGGTATCTGACTTGAGACCCAGGGATCTGACCTGAAATGCTGAGCAGTCACAATTGCAATAGAAGCTCAGGAGAGCTGGTTTATAGCAAATGCCTTAGCACTCTGGGAAACAAAAAGCCTTTGGCAATCCCCAGCCTTTGCACCATCCCCAAAGCTATGGATCCTTCAGCTCGTCTTTCTCCTTCCTTGCTTTCCAGCCTGCAAAATGGGGGAAAGGTCACCCCTGCACTTCGCTGGGAAACAGTGAAGATACATTTTTGTGACGCGCCTAAGTAATAGCATCAAGAGCTCCATAGCAAAGCAGCTGAGGACATGGCTAATTCTGCCGCTGCAGCTGGGCTTGAGTCATGTGCAGCAAGGCCAGCCCAGGAGCACGCAGCGCATGCCGAGGCTCCCATCGATTATGGAACAGCTCTGCAGGGTCAGGCCCCTTCCCCGCCCTGGCCGAGGCCGGGACACGCACCCTGCGGTGAAAATAGGAGTGGGGTCATCCCACCACAGAGTCCGTACTCAGGCACAAGGTGCAAGAGGAGGTAAAATTGCTCCATTTACCATATCCCTGGCTTTTCGTCACTTTCGAGTGCTCGGCTTTGCAAGAACATTAAGTCTTTTCTTATCTGTTTTGTGAGTAGCAAACATCCCTGTAAGCCCCCCAGCAAAGAAATGTTTTCCTAATGGTCCTTTCAGGCAGAGCGCACTGCGTTAGTGGCTTGTTATTAGGAAGAGAACTTGGAGACGCAAATGTTGATCTTCTACTCCACAGCAGTTTATGGCTGGATAAAAGGTTTCTGAAAATAGGTTTAATTTAAATAAAACAACTATCTCCACTTTAATTTTTCATGTGTGAACGCTTCAGAGAGTGCTTCTGTAAACTTCATTACAACGCATGCCATTGCGTGCCAAATTACAACGTTCAGGATCTTTGAAATTAGGCATCTGTTATCTCTTGCCTGGGGTTTACTTAAGGAAAACAAGAATTCAAAACATGAATGCGCACAATCTTTACAAAAATACTGATGTTTATAGTTTGACCTTTACTTTCTAGTGTTTACCTAAGGGATAAGTATTTGGAATTATGCTTTGGCTTATAAATGTTTATCATCTAATAGGAATGATATCAGAGTTCTTACTAAAATAAAGAGTTCCCTGGAATAATTTGACCAAAAAAGAACCACAGTGAGGCGAAGAAAGGAGAAAAAAAAAAAAAGCTGAAAGAAGGGATTGGGTCTTGGGACTTGGTGGCATTGCTGCAGTTTGATGGAGAAGAGTCCTCACAGGGCAGGTGTCCCTGCAGTCCCAGCACCCTTGGGGTGGCAATACGCTGCTCCTCAGCCCGGCCCCGAGCTGCTCCTGCCCTGGGGTAAAACCCCAGGCCCTCAGGGTGGCCCTGAAGGTCAGCCCTCGAAGCTGGCAGCTCGGGAGGATATGGGGCCAGGCATGAAGTGTAGCTGAGGACTGGCAAATCTGCAAGTGGCTACAGCCTCGAGGAGGTGCAGTAGTCTCAGCGTGGGGATCTGCGTGAGAGGCTCGTGCAAGGTCCAGGAGTAGGAGTGGTGTGAGTGGAGGTGCAGGCTCATCCTGTGCTCTAAGCCTTTTGAAAGGTGCCTGGCAGTAGTGGGGCTCTCCCACAGCTGCTGTGTAGCTGTTATGTAGTGTAGGAAAACCTACACCACTATTTTTTGCTGCTAGATTTTGTTCTTTGTTTTTCTACAAAACTATTGAGAAGACTAGACTCTCCTTAGGACTGAAACAGGTGGAATTTCTGACTAATGTTCCTGAGAAGCCAGAAGAGGCTCAATGAGATGACGATGTGCTGGGGCATTGGGGCTGGACACGGTGTAGGAAGGGTCTGAGAGAGCTCCACTGTAGCTCCAGGCTCACGCTTTCACCCTCACCTTACAGTAATTGCTTTTCATGTTCCCTGAGCACCTCAAGTTGCTGTTGTCTTTGTACGAGATGCTTGGGTCTTCCCTTCTCTGAACAAGTGGTGCTCTTCGGTATGCTTTTGTCACATGGATATGGAAAGTTGGTAGGAATTCAGTTTAAGAAAGGTGGCTCAAAGTGCCATTACTGTGTCCTTTTCCCCTGCAGATACATACATGCTGAGATGATGTTTGGTTTCCTCTGCCATCAGTGAGGACACCCTGGGTTAGTCTTTGAAGGGTTTATCTTATTGATTCTGTTTATTGATGAGCTTACTGCTTGCCTGCCTGTATTTTTTCTTACCATTCCTGTATGGACAATTTTTCACCCCACTTTAAAACAACTCTTCCATCCATCTCCCCAAGAACAGCACCTAAGTATTTCCAAACATCACACAGCTACAAAGCTCAACACAGTTGAGCTGTTGACTCTATTGATAGCCTGGTGAACGTGGGCTAGTTTCAAACCACACCCAAGATCCAGCATGTTGCTGTGATGAAACAGAAGTTTATAGGAACTGACTTTATTGCCACTGCAGCATTTTTTTATTGCCCTAATGCTCCATTAGTGCGCAACAGTGCCACCATGAAGAGGGAAGGCCTGAACTCAGGGCAAAGAGAGCCAGCCCTGGTTTCTGCTGCATCTATTGAGCCCTGATTCTCATATCCTCTACAAGTGGGGGGGCTTTTGAAGTGATCTTGTAGCGGTTAGGGTTCTCGGGATGGCTGGTTTGGTGTTTTTTCATTTTTTTGTTCGTTTGTTTTCCAGCTGCACAGATCAGGCCCTGCATGTTTTTTAATCGTAGCTTTGCTCCAGATGCAAACTCTGTGATCTTAATGAGCTGGTCTCTGATTAGCTTGCTGTGGAGAGAAAGAGGATTATATTTAGAAGAGATCACTAATTTTCTTGAATTAGAATCATAAAATGGTTTGGGTTGGAAGGGACCCTAAAAATCATCTGATTCCAAGCCCCCTGCCATGGGCAAGGAGATGGTGTTCCCTGGTTTACTTTGAACCCTTCAGGCACAATTTGGAGGTAAACCACTACCTTGCTGATGAGATTTTTGCATTAGATTTTCCACTGGCACATCTGGCTACAAAAGCTGCAGGCAAGTTGAGAGCCACACATGCCTTGGGGCTTCCTTCAGGTGGTAGCCCCAGACTTAACCGCTTTGCTCCAGTCAGGGAGAAACGTGGTTGGTGTGAGGAAATGCCACTTGCGGGTAGAGGAGGGTGGCTGAGCAAGGTATGGCGAGCTCTGGAGCACTAGGAGCACCCGCAGTGGAAAGCCCACAGCTGCCAAATGATGGAGATGTCAGGGGACAAAAAGCTGGCATGACAACTGAGGTAAGAGCAGAGGTGAGGCCTAGCTCTTTCCTCGGTCCTAGGCTGGTCGATGTTTCTCCTCCAACCTGCTCCATCCCTCCACTTTCTGTGAGGGGTTTGATTTGCCCAGCTGCAGTAAGGGGGAGGATGTCAGACATGCACTTGCTGGAGATCACGGCCTTGACACTGCCCGAGGAGCAGTGCTTGCCCAGGGAGTGCCAATCCTGTAGGCCTTGGAGGTTTCCACGTGCTCTGGTGACACCAGGGCAGCCGTTGGTGACAGTGCCGGGGGCAAACCTGGCTGAGCGGGCTCTGCTGCTGGTGGGGTCACTGAGGATTTATTTAATGTAATTATTGTGAAGCTCCTGCAAGCCTGGATGGGTAAGGAGTGTGTACAAATTTCCAAAACCTCTGGGAGACCTTTGCATGCACTATTTCTTTTTTTTTTTTTTTTCTCCAAATTTATGGCAAGAGAACAGAATGTGAAGCAGGTCGACAAGTTTTCCACCACTGCCTCTGGCATTAGCTATGATTCATTAGCCCAGCCCTGAAGAGATGTTCAGAGGTCCAATAAAGTGTATTCAAGATCTTGTTTTGAAAGCTGTGCAGGAACAGGGAGCAAGAGGCTCTTTACAGTGTAATGCCTTCCCTTTCTCTTCAGGAACAGGGTTGATTAGTTATTTTTCCTGCCTGCCTTTGAAGCTAGTTTTTTAATATATATTAAACAGTGCTCAGCCACATATTTTGATGTGATGGGTTTGCAGGACTGGCGGTAAGGAAGACAGGCCCACCTCTGTCCTGTCCTCCTCCCTGCGTAAATTTGCTGCCACTGTGGAGAACATTTAAGTGTGTATAAAATACAATTTTTCAGATGGCAGTTCTTTGTTGTTCCCAGAGCACGTATTATAAAGAGCCACTGCAATTAAAAGGAAAAAATAGTAGAAATAGCATTTTAAAATACATCTCAGTATAATCTTCCAGCTTCTTCTGGGTAACTGAATTGTGTGTGGACATAAAGTCAGACTCACCATTTTTGATCCAACAGGCATAGAATAGGTAGAAAAGCAGATCTATTTCTTTAGGCTACACATTTCTCAGAGATTTACAAGAGAGGCAGAGCTGCTCATTAGCTCATATTAAGTGGCAAGTAACAAAAAATCTTTAGAGGTATCGAGTTAGATTGTAATCTCAGCTCCAAGAGACTCCACCAGCTTCGGTGTAGCTATTCCTAATGGATACTGGTCAATTAGGGCAGAATGAGCCCCATCCTGTTTTACAAGTATTCAATCACGGGTCATATGTATTAATAGATGATGACAATGCTAATTTGATGTGAGTGCTTGAGGCAGCCTGTGGATGGTCTGCCTGGAATCATGTGGCCACAGGAAAAGCCAAAATCCTTTGTTTTAGGACAGGCCTGTTAGACAGGACTCGTGTTTATTCTAGGCCATATTTTCTCTAGGTTGTGTGAGAACTCTTCTTCACACTGGTTGGAGCAGTTCCTCACCCAGATTAGTGGCCAGAATTTGGATTCAGGGTTTGCTAGAAGAAAAGCTTGATGGTATCTGGCTTGCTTTGTCCCTGGTCTTCTGGAGTATTTCAGCTATTTTTCCTCTGCTTTCAACACTGTGGTTTCTAAATGCCGCCTCCTTTCGCTGGCCAGTGGCAGATGGACTCCTTTTCCTCTCTACTGAATGAACTAGTAGACTGAGCAAAATCAAAGTGAAATCACGGCTGGACTACTGGTCTTTCAGTCAAAGTTACATATCACCTGTTAGGAAAGCTATCCGAGTGAAACCAGTATTTATGTGGAGTGGCTGAATTTAGTAGCTTAGCATCTGAATAGTGGCATTATTTTTTCATGCATGCATTCCAGCACTTCTTTCCATTTTACCGCCTTTCTAAGCAGGCCATTGTCCAGTGTTATCTCCGAAGACCACGGTCAGATAACACTGGACAGTGTGCTAGTACAGTACAGACATTGGCTGGTTAATTATCAACTCTCCTATCAATGCAGCTTTAACAAGGGAATGTGTCTTAATGGGATGGCTGGTTAGGAAGTCAGTTTGTTTCCTCATTCTGTAAATGTTATTACTGATTTTATGTCACTGACTGCATGTTTCAGTCCATATTTTGAGCCTAGTGTAAATCTGCACTGACTTCACTGCAGTTCTCCTGTGCCTATAGTGCCATAATGACACGCGTATGCACTGAAACTTGCTTTTTCTCTGCTTTTATTGTACCTGCATCGTGCTGGCATCACTTTCCTCAAAGATGATTAGGTCTTTTAAAAGAGGGACCTGCATTTACTCTGACAGAAGTAAGATCACTTTTGCAGCACCATATCCCTCCCCAGACTTTCTTGCCTGAGAGGAATCCTGTCAGATTTTAGGGTTGCAAAATAAGAGCTCCTGGGGTTGGTGAACGAGCCTTGCTTCATGGCTGCATACACTTTTCTAGTGTGTTACCTGCTTATCCAGGTGAATTAGGCTCCTGAAGTAATTCTAGGACAAAGGAGATTGTATTAGCTTTAAACTAGTGCAGTTTCCTCACCCTCAAAGCAATATAGTTCATCTCCTTTAAAACCTTCTGTTAGGTTCAATACTAGCCAAAGTCCATAAGTCCCAAACACGTCTTTTTGGTAACTTCTCAACAGCTGTGATTGCTGGCATCTGACTGGCGGAGGAGGAGACATCAGTTCAGACACCCATGGAAGTAACCCTTTGAGGTGCGTGAGGGGATGTTAAAGGTTTCTCATTTGTACGTGGGACTGACTGGAGACAGGAATGAGCAATATATCAGCTCAGAACATGCAGTTCTTTGTGGGGAGACTGTGCAGCCCAGTTTCATCGGCACAGCATTGAGTCTCCTGTCCCAAAGGGACTTGTCTTGTGTTTTCTGCTTTTTTGGGAGCATTCCTTCAGTTTTGGATGGAAGGCAGCATATATAGTACCTAGTTCCCTTTGTTGATCTGGGAAGAAGCTTCACCAAACACTCTTTATCCCAAAGCTTTTAATAAATAGAGTTTTCAAACTGAGCTCTACTCAACAGACATACGAACAGTTTTCGTTGTTGTTGCTAACACAGACTAGGAGATGGACTCAATCACACTTAGCAGCACCCTTGCCTGTAAGAGTTTCACCCTGCTGTCACGGACAAACAGTTTTTGAAGTCTATGCCTAACTCAGAGCAGAATTTACATACTTTTGACTGTCTGGTCTCCTCATCCGCCACCCCTCATTACTTATTTCTGGTATGCTTTTGAACTCCCTGGTCTTGTAATGGTACTGCAAGAGCATGACCCTCGTAGCTCCATGTACAGGTGAATGCCTCTCTCTTCTCGCACTGTACTGGGCACTGCCAGGCCGGGCTGTCCCTGCTGTCACCGTCAGCAGGGGGATGCTCTTTTACCTGGTAGAGACTGCGCTGTCTGTCAGCACATTTCCTGTTGCTGAGGATTAAAAGGACTGCTTACTCTGGGAGCAGATGGCCACCTCTCCACCCATCCTCTCAGGTATGGGGAGGCAGCCAAAAACTAGCTTAAAAGAGTAAAGTGTAACCTGTTCAAAGAACAGAAAAGAACATTTTTCAAACAGCTTAATGAAGCACTTATTAAGGACTGCCAGGGACAGATTTCCATTCTACACAGGATATTCATTAGAAAAGTAAACACCCTCCAGCACCATTTGTAGGAACAAAGCAGCTTGCATTTTATAACGAGGTGTTAATTTAATGAAGGAAGGGACTGGCAGGGGAGCAGGAGGCAGATAACCAAATGACAGACACCTCTTCCTGGGGGGACAGGGCAGCTGTGCCATCCTGCTCTGCCGTGGAGTGGAGGACCAAGGGCGCTGTATGCTACACTGCAGGCGGGGATGGTCCTGGGACAAGGATCTGTGGCGATGTGGAGCTTGTTGGCCGACATGTGGGGTTAATGGGGGCTCTCTGGTGCCAAGCATCTCAGCTGGAGAACCAGGGATCCCACCAGGGCCTCCTGCCTCTCTTTGCTACCAGGGTGCCGGATGCTCGCCGTGACCCCAGGGCAGGGTAAAGTAGCAAATCCTCAAGTGTTGAAAGAGCCAGCTATTTATTTATTTCACAAGGAAACAAATCCAGTGGAAAGATTTCGCATTTTTCCCCTTAAGATGAAACAAAAAATCCTTAGTAATTTCCTTTCTGTGGGAAATTTTCCTCTTTATTTTTCTGAAGTGGCTCCCCCCACGCACTCTAACAAAATGTCACAGCCTCTTGCAGAACAGAAATCTGGCAGTTCAACCTCCTCTCTGGTTAGGATGTCACTGGATTTGTGACTTTTGCTGGATAGAAAGAGCTGGACTGGGGCTAAGATGTGTTCCCCAGTGTGTCATCCCAAAAGATGCACAGCTCTGGGGTCACTCGCAGGAAGGGGGTGTGGAGGGTGCCAGTCTGCCTCTGCGGAGCGGGGAGAAGTGGCAGGAATATTTTGCTGTGCCAGTGGTGGGGGACAAAGGTAATCTGTGGGCTCCCAGGATTAGCCAGATGTCACCAAGGGAGGGCTGGGAGATGAAGGCGAGTTTTTCTGCGTCTCCTGCCAGGACTTTAGCTTCAAGCCCTTCCCTTATTTTCATACGTGTGTGTTTCCCACCAGGGAAGTCCTGCCAGAGCATTCAGCCTGCACAGTTGCTCCCCGTGAGGATGGGGCCAAAGCTAACCTGCCCTCCCAGCTCCGGGAGAATGGGAGCCACTGTGGTGCTTGCCCAGGGAGGAGGCTCAGGAGTTGGAGGAAAAGCACAAGAGAAGAGGCCAAGTCTTATTTAATTATGCTATCCTGTTTTTGATCAGGGCATACATCAGCGGAGAGGAGAGCGAAAATAAGGCCCTGGGAGAAATTCTGGCCACGAACCTATATAATCAGGCTGAGCATTGGCACAAATGAAGTCATTTCTCATGTTTATATTTTTACATGCATTGTACGCTCCCTGTCCTCCTCCTTATGTCACTGTGATGTGAAGGGAATTTCCTGCTCACGCACGGCATTGTTGTTCCAGGGCTTTTGTGAACATAAACCACCTCAAGTGGTAAGGAGAAATAACTCAGTGCTGGCAGGAAAAACACGAAGTTGAGGAAACTCCCACTCCCTCAAATCATTTTACTTCTGGTCGCTTGCTGAATATTTTATTAGAAGATTAGAAGGAGAAGTGGCCGCATTTAGCAGCTGCTGACACATTTCGGCACTCTCGATATGCAGAGGTCAGCTCTCCGGCGCTGTAAATCAGCCTGGCCGTGCTGTGGCAGCTGAGGAGGGGGCTTGCGGGACCACTCAAAGCCCTCCTCTCCTTGTGGACCGTCGCTCGCCCATCGGCTCTACAAGCACATGCCTTGTTTGAGTGGTGAGCTTTTCACTTGCAGTCTCTCACCTTTGGGTGTACGCTGCCCAGGATAGTGGGACAGGTGGAAAATACATGTCCCCTTTGGCTTCTGGTTCCTGATGGATAGAAACATGCATTTCTGTGGTTGTAGAATAAGAGCCCAGGTTTGTGCTGTGAGTGAATGGCGGTGGAGCACGGGGTCTGCAGCCAGCGCTCAGGTGCACTCAGCCATGGGGTCCTTGTCAGTGGGCCAAATGAGGAGCGATGCAAAATGGCTGCAGTTCTCCAGCGGAATCAGATTAAAAGCAGATGTGCAAAGGAGAACCCCCCTTCTCTCCTGCCTCCCGCGGTTGCCTCAGCTGCAAAGCTGTTGCTTAAGGGCAACAGAGCTTTCCTGCTGACGGCAGGCCAATAAAGCCACCCCCGAGCTAAGTCTCTGAAGCCAGAGGGCACAGCGTGGTTTTAACACCAGAGCTGTGAAAACCCAGCTCAGGCTGGAGGGGAGAGGGCTGTAGCTGTGGTGGGCACGTCTCGCCTCTCCTCTGCCCACCGGCAGTGTGTCCCCGTGCCGATGGCACTGCTTTGAAAGAAGTGCATGAGGTTGCTTCCTATCCTATAGGTACCACCACTGTCCTGCCTCGGGATTCGGGCAGGGCCACAGCCAGCAGCGGGGTGACAGGCGTGGGCCAGCAGCTGCAAGAGTGCCTGGGTCTGGCAGCAGCACTGCGAGTGAAGAGGTGGTGCCCCAGACACTGCGATAGCGCACCTCGTCTGCAATTACACTTGGAAGAGTCTTCAGAGTGCAAAAAAACAACAACAGAGGAGAAGGAAAAAAAAATGAACAAAAAGCCAACCCTCATGTAAACCCCAGGGCTGGAGGAATAAAAGTGCCAGAAAACATTTATATTGGGCTCCCCTGATATCAACACAGATGAAATGGATCCCCATGCTTCCCTCCAAACCGCAAGCTCTAAAGTGGATTCCAAATCCCATCCCCACTTTAATTTAAGGGCCTCCCAATTAGACCGTTGGATGCCTTTCAAAGCTTTGTATAAATTGGAGATTATGCATCTCGCAGCAGAGGCTTGTCTCCTCACCGGAGCAGCCACCGGCCGTAGCTCACAGCACGGCCTCCGGCGGGGAAATTCGGGGGCCGAACGCAGCGTCAGGGTGCAGGGCAGCTCCAGCCCCACTGCCCTGGGGCTGGCATCTGCCCCAGCAATTTGGCTGCTGGGGGGCTGGAAGCGGAGGGGCTGTGGGAGCTAGAGATTCCTCCAGCACGCCAACCAAAGTGGAAATATCTCAGGAGGGGAAAAAACATCCTTTCAGGTCGATTTGAAATGTGTTTGCTCGTCCCGTCTCCCCCAAGCAGGCATCAAACAATGCAAAACAAAGCAAAGCAAAACAAAACAAAAACCCTCACAGAATATGGCACAAATTCAAATAGTTTTGGTCAAGCTGTATTTTTCACGATTAAAGATTTTTTTTTGCTGTTGTTTCCCACACCAAGGATTCTCCTGTGTTTTCCTAAGAAATAACAGTCTTAGGTGGTGGAAGCTTTGTGTGGGAGAAGGAGGGATCGGGGCTGTTTCATTCCTGTGCGAACCTCAAGCGTTTCCTCCCGTCCCTCCTGCATCCTCCCTCCTACCTGCCCTTCCTCCAGGGCTGCACCCACACCCCGAGGCTGATGGGCCATTAGCGTTGCCTCCAGGACCCATCCCTCAGGTGAGGGAAGGCGGATGCAGGGGGATGCAGGCACAGCCGCCTGCCTGCGGGTACCGGAGGGTCTGTGCAGGACAGGCTTATCGAGCAAAAGGTCTCCAAAAGAAAAGGCCACCTTGCAGAGACTGGTGGTGGTCTTGAGTTTCTCCCGTCGCTGTCAGCTCCGGCGTTTCCCTTCTGCCCTCCCCGTGCCTCATGGCTGCTGGGCTCTCAGGTCCTGAGCAGGGGATGGGCCCCGTCCTGGTCTGCCTGGACATGAGGAGCTGCCACCACGTAGTGCTTTGGGTTTCCAAAGAAAATAACAGCAACAAGCTGGAGATGGGTAATTTTATTACGTTGTTGGAAATGAGGTCTGTAATTTAAATATTTGTCACCAGGCTTCTGAGCCCAAACTCTATCAGAGGGAAACAGGTCATTGTAGTGGCATTAACTGGCTGCAGCATGTGGAAGAATACAATAATTAATAATTAATAATTAATAATTAAACAACCAAGGTGACCAAGGGGATGGAAGGCATTTACTCGGGCATTTCCACATGCTTTTGAGTCTGTATCTCCCAAGGAACTGGAGGGAGTCCTGGGCCTGGCTCTGCCACCTATGGCCAACTCCTCACTTTTCAGGCTGATCAATATATCCCAAACACAGGCTCTGATCACAGAGTTACATCTTTTTGTTCAGCTCTTTAAAGTCATTTATCATGACCAAATGCCCGATTTGGCGCAGTTCAAACTAGGACAGCCTTTTCTGCTTTTGGCACAGGAGGGGAACACTTACAGAATGGCTCATTTGATGCTACCACTAACGCCAACTGCTTTAAACTACTGAGCCTTGAGTGAAGGAAGGAGGACAAGACTGAGCTGTAAGTCCTCTTTTTCTTATGCACATGACCATCCCATTTTTATCCTTCTTCCCCTGAAACATGAGCATTTTTCTTAAAAAAAAAAAAAAAAAAAAAAAAGCCAGGAAAAAGAAAACCATAAAAACCAAAGGATAAATTTGTGTCTCTTTTAATGTGAGAACCACGACATCACCATTAAACTATCAAATTATCCTCTGTTTAATTTCTATATAAATTTGAAGACTTTCTGCAGACAGCCAATAAACCTCAAGGTGATAGGACTTGTTTCTGCCTCCATTGAAGTCCGTGGCAAACCTCCCATTTATTGCAGTGTGTAGGATCAAACCCCCAGCACATAAATAATCAGGCACTGAAGGTGCTCTCTGATTCTTCTGTCCATATCTCTCCCTTCCTCTCAGAAAACTTATGAGGTCGGGCCCAACATTGATCTCATGCACAGGCTGGGAGCATCTTTCTTCCCCCCCCCCCCCCCCCCCCCCCCCCCCCCCATCCCCCTTCTTTGTGGGTTTTGATCTCTCCCTTTGAAATGGAAGCAAATTCCCTGCAGGGTGCTCTGTGATCACTTGCTGGGTGTAGTCGCATGCTTTCACTTCTTGCTGTAGGTGAAATGGCTCGTGTGCAACGATATTAACTCTCTGCTAGGCAGCCGTACGCAGCAGGAGCAGGACGCTGCTTTCCCTGTGTGTTCCTCGCTGCTTAGCGGAGCCGGCAGCTTCCCCCAAAAACCTCGGTAAGGCACCCGTGTGGGTAGTGCAGCTCTTAGAGAACACAAGGAGTACAAGAGGCGATGGTTCGGTGAGAGATGTGTCTCAGACAGACCTGTCTGTTTAGTTGGCCTGGGCTAGCTGGTCGAAATGGAAGATACTACCTCTTCCCGCAGAGCTGTGCATAATGTACCAGTTTGTTGTCAGTTATGATTTACTTGCCATAGACAAAAATGTCATTTCTCTTTGGTTGCACTGGAATGAGGCAGATGGAGAGCGTTATTGAAGAGGGAAATTGCAGTGATGGGATAAGTGTTGGGGAAAAAAAAAAAAAAAAGAAAAAAAGACTGTTTTAACAGGAGAACTCTGGTTAGGCCCAGCCCAGAGAAGTATGTAAGAATGTGCTTGTGATTTGCTTCCAACAAAATTTTTAAGCCTATACTTAACTATAAGCATGAGTATCTCGTTGCTTAAGGTTAAGCACGTGCTGAAATACTCATCTGGAGGTAAGCCCTGGCTGGCAGGACTGAAAGAAACAGAGATCACATAATCAACTTCCAAAGCAAGTGCCTAATCCTACCCAGTCAGCTATTCTGGGGGAGTTTCCAGGAAGGCAAAGAGGTTGCAAGAGGTGGATCTGAGTCTCTGATCTTACAAATTTCCTGGCAGGTGCAAAAGCAACTGCTCTGAACAATACCAGAGGTGTTTGCAGGATTGGCCTGAAGGCTTTGTCTGCAGCAGAAAACGAGGTTAACAGGCTACTTGAAACAAACAAACAACCCCACCTCCCTCCAGAAATTTCACAAAGATGTGCCTCTGTGGATGTGGTGTGATGTTAAAGAGATTTAAGTACGCCTGCTCTGAAACCATTGCCGTAGCTCTAGAAAACCTGTCTTTACAAAATTGCTCCACTGTATCAATCAGTTTTGCAAAGTCATATCCCAAAGTCCCATCTGTTTTGGGGATTCAGTTGGGGCATCTCTTTGTATTGGATTGTATCTCCTCGTATCGGATTTTCATCTTGTTTGAAGAAAAATGCCAGGTGACACTAAGCAGATCTTCTCTAAACGATGTTTGCTTATTCAGTAGGACTTTTAACTGGAAATCTTCCAAATAATTAAGCTTAAAGAATTCGTGCAGGTAAACTATGCTCTTTATTCATGAAAAAATGCACACACGCACACACTCAAGAACGGGGAAGAAAGGGTAAGGAAGAGCATTTGCTTATGGACATGAAATGCAATTGTGAAAACTAGTTTTATTTTAAGCCTTTGGAGAACATTGCAACACAAGTCAAAGTAATGCCATTTTGTACCACCTGTAAAATACAGGAACATGTTTACAGCAAGCAGAGAGGGAAGCAAATGCAAAAGAAGAGAAAATGAGATCACGGTGGGTCTGCTGCTGCGTACTGCCATGGTGGCAGAAGTCTGCCCGGGGCATTTGACAAGAAAGCTGGAAAAGGAGGCTTTGGATGCTTCCATGCTTCATCTTCGTCAAAACTAGGCCTAAGGTTCTGTCTTAATTTTGAAGGCTTCTGGCCAAGCAGAGCTGATGAAGCCACTGGATTTCTTCTATCTAGCAGAGACGAGGGGGAAGTGACTGAAGTGCTTCCAGGTGTTTTGGCTTCAGAGAAAACTCAGCAGAGTTTTTGGCTTGCTGGAGATTTGTGCACTATGTTCAGGGTTCGCTTGCACTTGCTGCCTTCCCGAGCTGCTCAGGCAGCTGGTAAGTCTGTTTTGCAGCCCCATGAGAGCTGATACAGCCGAGCTGTCCCACAAAGACAGTCGGATCAGTCTTATCACCCAAGACTTTGCTGCCAAAGCGTGTGACAGCTCTGGGAATGGCCTCTGCAGAAGTAGTTTCAACCTCTGGTTTAGCAGTAATTGCATTGGAGAATAAGCAAGATATGCTGGCCACTCATTTGTAAATCCCCAGCGGTGAGTTTGTGAGCCAGGCTGCGTGTTTCTCAATATTAAATAATGAGGTGGAATAACACAGGTGATCATCACACGGCATTCATGCGTCTGTAAGGCACTGAGTAATAAATGAGACCTACACAGCGTTTCAGCAAAGACCTCGCCTTTGGATTTTCATGGAGATGATGATCAACAGAAAAGGTAATGTGCTCAAAACAATAGAAGTTATCTACAAGTATGTTCAGGAAGGCCTGGGGCTTTCAGATGCAAATACAGAAATATATTTAACATCTTGACTTCTATTCTTTTGTCATAATACAAAGTGGAAAGACAATGTTTAGTAAATGTTTACATCTTACAAAGGGGAGTTTTGCAAATTGCATTGTAGCTCTTTGGGAGGAACCAGGAAAGAGGGCAGGATGTTAACAACATAAAAAAGAATAGCAATAAAACCCACCCCTAATATTAATTGTCTAAGAGGAAATGCATATATCTCTCATCAGGATATTTCAGACTCTGCTTTGCATTGCTGGAAGCCTGAGAACACTAATCGTTTTTTGGCATAGAGAACCAAGCTCTTGCATACTTGAAACATAACTCATTTACAGTTGTTTTGATGGATGCTTATAAGCAATATGGAGAAGCTCCCAAGTCCTTTCAGCTTGCTGAGCATCAGAGCTAAGAACGGGCCCAAGCCACAGAGTTCAGATGTGGATCTGGCTGAGCTCCTTGACATGGGAACAGGAGGGGACGGCTCCAATTGAACACCTCTGTTCATCTCTGGTCCTAAGGATGGCTGTGTTACACCACGAACATCTATCAGCAGGTTTCCTTGTGAGCTAGTAATGCACCTGAAGGGGTTCTCGAAGAATCATTTCCACCAGCACGGAGCCATGGAAACAGCTCTTAGCAAGGTGGCAATGGCTTTCACACCCTGAGGATCCAGGCACCGGTTGGGAAGGTCGACCAGTGCGGTGTGGCCAAGTGGAGAGGGGCACGTAAACACTTCCAGGCAGTCTTGGGAGTGAAGCGTAGCCCAGAGAGCTGCAGCCTGGTCCTCTTCCTCCCTGAAACAGCAGCCTAGAGCCGCCGTGCTCTGGGGTCAGGCACAGACTCAAACGCCAGACACAGGTGACTGGGGGAAGCACGAGCTGAGCTGCAGAACATAGCCACTAACTCTGCGTATCTGTGCGTACGGTGTGTGGAAGGGGGAGGAACAACAGGCTTGTGGCTGCAGTGAGATCCCTCATCACTGGCCAGTGCCAGACTTCGTGTAAAAGCCTCGGTGGTTGATGTTACTTAGACATAAGGCTTTGCCCCGTGTTCCAGTTTCTCCCACAGACTGCTATTCAAAATTTGGTTGGAAGAGAAAGATTAGCAACTCTAGCTCTTGTGGAGAACAATTTCTTTCCCCTAGACCCCAGCCCGCTTCTCCTGGTGCTGTAGAACAAAACCCTGAGCAAGGCGGTCTTCATGGGCAGTGCCTTGTAGCAACAGAAATGATTGCATTTCTGCCACATGGTTTTCATTTCATACTGAATAAAATCCTACCAAGTTGCAATGAGTAACTTTTAGGTTACATCATGTTGTGTGGAGTGAAAGAAGTGGGATTTATATACTGTGTGACTGTCATGGAGTCCTGCATGTATCTCCTGGTATGGTTTTGTATATGGAACGTGCAAAGCTCTCTGCAGACAGGCTGGAAATGCATTTGTGGGGATACTGAGGAGTTGATGCCAAATTCTTCAGAGCCATTTTTTTTTCCTCCATAGGCTATCTAAGTGCATATGCGCCCTCCTCCTTCCAGGTGAACCATAGACCTGGTCTTCATTTTCCTTCTAGTGGTGTTCTGATGATGTACTTATAGTGTACTTCTGTTCAGCACATACCAGCCCAAATAAAACCCTGCAGAAGCAATCCCAGTAGTTAGATAATACCAAATTATTATCTCTAAAAATGTCTTTCTGTCTCTTGTTGCCTTGCTCCCACTCTTCCTTCCTTTCCTTTCCCCTTCCTTTCACCTGCCTTGCTCCGAGCATCCATTTCCCTCCCCACGCCCGGCTGCCATTCCTTGGGCTGCACCTCTCCCACGGCAGCTGGCAGGAGGGCTGCAGGAGCCTCTTCCTGCTCCACCCTCACAGGAGGTTTTGGAGCCCTGCAGGGAACTGCAGGCTTATTGCTCACCGACTTGCAAGGGCAGGTGAAGTTCTCTAAGCTCCACCTAGTAGCAAGGAAGGTGGAGGAGCTGCTTGGCTGAGAGGCGTCGCAGAAGATGGGTCTGGAGGGAAGGAAGGCTCAGAGCAGCTGGGGCTGTGCGGGAGGCGCTGGCTGGGAGCCCTGGACACTGTCAGGGGGCCATCCACTTATTTGAAAATATTGGTGCTCTAGCACTCAAATCAGGCTAACTGTCCACAGGATTAAAAAAACAAAAACAAGAACAAAACCAAAACCAAAAGCAAGAACAAAACCAAAACCAAACCAGAAGGGACCATACAACAGTTGTCATTTTCACATTCATTACGTGTTAGCCTTAGCAGAAGCTCTCACCTCATGTCAGCCTGGGACAAAACCAGACGTGGGCGCAGAGTCTGGCTTCCAGGATCAGCCCTATGACACCAGGGAATGATTGGGCCCAGGGGGAGATAATTTTCTAGCAGCTGCCGCCTGTAAAGCAGCACCGACTGCAGCTCTTCAGCAATACCAGGACAGTGGTGACTTACGCTGGTCCTGTCAACCCGCATGGTGTCCGAGTCACTTCCCAGCCTTAGGAGACAAGCTGCTGGGGTTAAAAAAGGTTCTCTTTTGGTCAGCGTGAAGGCACAGGAAAACAACAAAACTAGCTGGACAATTTTCTGAGATGCTAATGACCTATCTCTACAGAGGTACCTGCTTTCTGTCAAAAAAAGGTTAGACGGTGACTATCATCTTCTTCTTTCCCCCTCCATTCTTCTTCTCTTTTTTCTTGCTGGAAAAAAAGAGTGTAAATTATTGAAAAAAGCCCAAAGCCTTAAGAGAGGAGAAAAGAGATGAAAGCCTAACAGAGTCATTTCACTTGACAGCAAAGCACTTTATTTTTACTGGTTTATTTAATGATGTTGCAAAAAAATGTCTCCCAGTACAGCTAAAGGGTAGTCAAAAATGTAATTAATAATAGAAATGAAATAAAATTCTAATAGTCCAGGGTGAATATTGAAAACACTCATATAAAACCTCCTCTGGGATCTTCCATGAACTCAAGTGAGCTCCAAGAGCCTTCTGCAGCACAGCCTGCTCGGCAATGCTCGGCCCTAACAAAAGCAGCAGTGACCTACAGGATCAGTCACCAAAAATATTTTCTAACCTCTTCAGTCCAGGATATATTTTTTTTCCTTAGTGATTGTTCTCCTAGCTGCTGGCCATGACTGGTCTTACAGGGACTTGCTCATATGGGGCTGTGGTAACGTGGCAGCTGGGATGAATAGGAGAACTGGGACATTAGGGACCTCTGGCATTCAAAGTGGTTGTGATTGAGGATTTTTTTTTTTTTAATAACATCAGGACAAAATTTTCACAAACTTCCAAACAAGTTTGAAGGCCTAACGTAGCATTTTTAAAGCAAGTGACTCCTTAGGCTTTGGACTCACTGTGATTTTTAGTGGGAGAATATCAAGTCAAATATTCAGGAGCATCAGAGTCCTTTAGCCAAACTCCTTGTGGGTATTTGGTAGGTTTCCCATCCCTGTTTCTAATTTGGTTTACACCCCAAAGCCAATGGGTTTTGCTATTTGTCTTGTGGGTGGGAACGCTTGTGAGAAGGTATTATCAGGTGTACATCCCAGACGAGTGATTTTCTTCTCTGAACTTCCCTGGATGCGAGGAGGAAATTCTTCTCCAAATCATCAGCTTGTTCTCAGGCCTTTGTTGTTGTTGTTGTTTGTCAGGCAGATCTACATCAGGAAATCTGAGCACCTGGAGAAGGTTCAAGCATAGACTGAGCTTCAGATCTCAGCTTGGACTCAGCAGATGTTAACAACAACTACACGCTCTTCACCGGGGCAGCTGTCCTACTGGTTGGTTACACAGGAAATCTCGTTTAGCTCTCAGGGACTGGCGTTTGGCTTGTTCTGCTCTCTGGCACACGCGTAGGATTGGTAACCCTGCCAGTGCAGGGCAGCCTTTGCATCCTTGGCTCCCAGCTGAGGTTGCTGGCATGGATGCTGAAGCCACCAGCCCCAGCTGTGTGCCCGTGTCTGTTCGTCCAGGGCAGGCTTTCCAGAGGCAGCTGTGTCTGTGTCTGACCCTGGTGGGAAGGCTGGCTGTCAAGAAGGGGTGCAAAAGGTATGAGGATAACTTCTTGGGATGAAGAAGCCTTGAGAAACCCTTGCTCCACACACAACAGGAGCCACATAAAATAGCTGGTTGTTTTTAATCAAATGGCATTTGGTACTAGCACCACGGTTTCTTCCTTCAAGAAGGATCGGTAGCCAAAGCTTTAACTACATTTCTAAATTAAATGTGTTAAAAAGCTGCCTCCAAGAGGCAGGGGGAGCCCGCGCCAACATTCAATATAAAGTTGGGCTCAGCGCTGATGGTTTATGGCTGATAATGAATTTAGCAAGCTACCAGTTAGGCTTTGATGCTAATTATTTTAAGTATCATAGGGTCTGATTCACAAGGCAGTAATCACGGGTCATTATTTCTGACATTATTAGGTTAAGTTAAAAATTAGCTTTCAGGCTCAGAGCACCATGTACTAATACGCTCCGAAACAGAACACCTGTGTGATGCCTGAACAGACAATTGAAGGAAATTAGCCCCTTTAATTAAACGAGCTGCAAGTGTGCATTGTTTGTTGTTACACTGACAAAAAATGGTATTTGCACCTTTAGACAGCAATTTTCTGTAGCTGAAATGGGACACCAGTAGGGAGAAATAAGCCTAGGTTTTGCAAAACAGCGGTGGCTTTCCTTTGATATATTGTGGTCAATGCCCCCACACCCTGAAGGGCTGAGTTGGACCAGAAGTGATTTTGTTAGCTGGATTCTTGAGCTGGGTTAAAATGGGATTGGCAGAGCTGCATCCATGTACTGGCTTTGTGTTTTAGATGCACATGCACGCAAATCCAGTTTTCTGACCCAGCTTCAATGACAGGAGACAGAAAGACAGATTTTTTCCTGCTACGAGCTTCCTACCGTGGGGTTCCTGCAGGCAGGCTCCAGCCTGTGCCTCTGCTACGTCCAAGCACACCGCCAGAGCTCGAGGTGGGAAGCAGCAGCTTTACCAGGCTGTGACAGCTCCCTTCACGCGCAGTGGCCGTGCCCCTGCGCCTCCACTGCCAGCTCGGGGGCAGGTTATGGCCGTGGCGGTCCCCCGACTGCTCCCGAGGCAGCGCAGGACCGCCTGTGTCAGGAGGCACTTCCCTCTGGCTTCGTGTCACGCAGGTGCTGTGCAATCAGCAATGCCTTTCCAGGTGCACTTACAGGTTTCATTTTTAATAGGTGAAGTTTTGAATGGGATGGTTATTTCCATAGAGACTATTCCACTTCCTTTAGCTTAGGTTATCCGAGGTATATGAACGAGAACTGTGTGTAATTGGGAAGGGCCTGGCATTTGCATTTCAATGGGACCCTCTAGCTATAGAATCCAGAGAAAAGCATCTGCAGGCGTGTTTGTGTGGGCTTTCGATCCCTTTGCATCTCACAAAGAATTGACACATACTTAATTCAAAGAGGGAAGGAAGTATGCTGATTTCCTCCTCTCCAAATGTAAAGTTTCTACACAAGGAAGTATGGAAAGTTTAAATGATTTGCCCAACAGCGTAGCCTGAAATAGGACACAGACACCAGCCTCTAATCCTTACCTGCGGCCATGAGATCGTCTTTCTTCTCTTGATCGTAATGAAAGTGCAGAAGCTGCTCACGCAGTTGTGCAGGAAGCCAGGATGAGTTGCTCCACCATGGGGACAGATTAGGGTTATGAGGGGCAGCACCTGGCATGCGGGGGCCAGGGAAAAGCAAATGAAACAGTCACTGAACCAGTCCGCCTGCGGCAGCCCAAGGGGAGCGAGCTCCTCCCCGCCGACACCTGGTTCTCCTCCTGCCTTTCGGACTTTGTCCTTTTGGGTAGCCCATCATAGCTTCTGGCGGGTTGCTGTTGAGCTCTCCGACATGCTGAGACGTGGTGCTGGTGAGGAGATGCCTGCAGTGTCCACACCACCTTGGGTCCACCCAGGAGCTGGACACTCATGGTTTTCCTGGTTTCGTTCTTGGTGGGTTTGGGGTTCTTTCCTTCCATAGTTTTCAGACACTCCGGAGTCCCCCACCAGACAAAATGAGCCCTAGTTCTGCAGTGCAAGTTTGGGTCCATGTCAGCTTCTGAAACTATCTTTCTATTTTACTCCTCTGTCCCTCTGAAATAGGGCAGGAGTTGCCTTTCATTTTGGATTGAGCCTAAAAAAATAAATGAATATGGATACCAACCCTATCCAAATACAGCGGAAAAGCTATCTTGCCTTACTAATATTCATTTACAAAACTAGCCTGGACTGTTCTGATAAAACTCTTGAAGATAACCAGCACAAAAAAAGGGACTATTCAAATAAATTCATGCCAAGGAAGCACACAAGGACACACAGAATATGTAACACCAGAACTGCAAAACTGAGCTAAAGGATCAGTGTTTGGGTTTTCTGACAATACCGGCAGATCCCAGTTTATTAAGTCCAGAAAAGAAAAATAGTGAGTGGTCCCAGGCTTACAGTAGAGGTGTCAGAGTGCTCCTTGGATGTGCTAACCAGGCAACAAACACTTTTTTTTTTTTTTTTTTTTGTTCCTTTGAGAGACAGAGTTGGGGAACTACAGGGCTGCAAAATTTGCCCACTGCTTTGGGGCTGAGCTTCGCTGGCACAACGAGCTGGCTGCCAGCGGTGTGCGCGGTGTTAACAGGAGTCACTCCATCACCCAGGACCTGTGGGTGGTGGGAAGTGCCGCCTGATGGGGCTGGGGATTAAATGTGGCGGTGCTGGAGGATAGGGTGTTCCTGTGCAGAGAGCCCTCGACTTAGGAATTTGCTCCTCACAAAGGTATGCCAATGCCCCGAGGCTTTCTACATTTAGGGTGTGAGGTAAGATACAGCTCTTTGTTGGGAGCTTTTCTCCTGACATCCTCACAAGCCAGGCAGATGTGTGGATATCTCCTTGTAGTTGCCCCTGGAAGGAAACATTGTTGGGATATCCTAAGGGGTAAACAGCACTGAGAGCTGAATTAAGAAGTGTTGTCTCTGTTTACTCCAGCTCCGTATGCACTGCTCACTATTTTAGGGCAAAGCATTTGTATTTTATTAGCAGTGACCTGTTTTCAGCATCGACTCCCAGCCCTGCAGAGGTGTCCTCTTTGAAATCCAGCAGAATGAGGCATTTGCCAGACTTCAAGTTTCCCTCCAGACCCCAGGTTCAGATCCCACCCAGACGGAGCTACCAGGAGGAGCTGGGGCTGGACGGCCTCGAGGCAGAGACGCTGAGCACGGGGGCTGATGCTGGCCCCCTCTATTCCAAAGGGCCGGGAAGCTCCTTGTGGTGGGGGGAGCTGGAAGTGGAGCCGAGCTCGGGGTCTTCCTGATGACCACAAGCAGCCCTGAGCTGACAGGGCAAGGTGAGCACACTGCACAGTCCCTGTGCTGCCACTCCTCTTTGCAGGTGTACCTTGTCCTTGCTCTCCTCCTCCCTGTGATGATAAAAGCTGTGTCTGCTCTGTACGGGCACCTTCTGCTTTCATAGGGCGTTAACCAGGCTTGGAGGTGACTGCTGCTCCTGGAGGTGAATGACAGAGGTCCTTGCCCAGCTGATGTTGCCTGTAACTCTGTGTCTCCCTGTACCCTCTCGTGGACTCGTTTGCTTTGCTTACCTTGCAGTGCAAGAAGATGCATTGTGTTTTCCAGTCTGCACATCTCATCCAATTTTGCGAGCTATAGCTGCTGCTGCTGTGTACATAAGAATAAGGATCTTCAGGTGCTTATTTCCAGACTTTTCAGGCATCTTTCTTTCACACGTCTTTAGAAAATGCTGGCATTTTCATCATTCAAGCTGAAATTTGTTTTTTGACAGGTTGGAGGGACAAAGTCTTGGGTCCAAGATGGAATTGAGGGAGGAGAAGAAAAGGAGAAGGGACAAAGACAGCAAGCAGATGCATGCACCCTGCCTTATCCCCTATGTCTGTGGCTGAGCAGACAGCCTGGTGTCTGCCATGCCCAATGAGTGGCAGTTCAGGGTGCAAGCGAGGACCCTGCTTGACTGAGATCAGTGGCCTTGGGTTTCTGCCTTGCCCAGGTACATGGCCTGCTTTGGGGGAGGATGGGATCCTTGCTCTCCAAAACCCATAACACAACTGACATTGCATGCTCAGAAATCCTCCTAGCTGGATTTCTTCTCTCCTAGCTAACGCTATTTATACCAACCTTTCTCTTCAGCTTACCCAAGACAAGATCAAAGCTCTGGGAGCAGAGATCTGTCATTACACAGGCTAGGAATTCTGTATTCCTACCTCAGATTTTGATTCAATTTGGGAGTTGTGTGGAATTCATCTAAAGCCAAGTGGTTTTGGATGTCAAAACCATAAAACAATTTTCCTGTTTCATGTGATGCGGGTGTATAATAATGTATCTGGCCTTGCCCCTAGGCTACCTAACCATGGGCTGTGATTCACCTCGGAGGTTTAGCTGCCCTTTTAGCAGACCTGTGCTCAGTTTCAATTTTTGTAATGAAAGCAAAGCCTGGCCAATTCTTCTGCCTTTCAGGTTCCACCAAGAGCACTTCCAGTAGTTCTGCTAGTTCATATTAAAATCTACTTTCTGCCAATACAACGCTAATGATCTGTACTTCAAGGGCAGCTTTGATGTGATGATCTCAAAGCAAATCAATTAAGGGTTATCCCACACCCTTGCTATGGATGGAAACATCGAATATATGGAGAAATGAATCCTAAAATCACTGGCAAATGGGAAGTGAAAACTGGAATGTCTGTCCTGTGAGAAAGTCAGTGTTTGTTTTCTTCCCCAGAAGACCACAATTTTGCTACAGTGATGTGTTTATGGAACAGATTATGTAAAGGGATAAAATATTCCCAGGAAGTGTCCCAGCATTTAGTTGTGCACCAGCAAACCAAATGGCACTACAGCTCCGGTGCCTTGTGCTCCCGGTCCTTCTGCACTGCTGGGGTTTGGGTGAGTCAAGACGCACGGTGCCAACCCTGAGACCAACAGCCTGGCTGCAGTCACGGGGGGTGGCGGGGCAGCGTCCAAACTGCACATGGTGTCACGGCATCTTTCACAAAAGCACTTCATTGCTATAGCGTCAAAGTCAAACATTTCATTTAGAATTGTCTATTTAGAAGACCCAAACAAACCTTTCCTGATTTTTGCCTTGAAAAATGTCAACTCCACTTGCTTAGTAGCGCTTTGCAAGCAGCAGTCTCGACGTGTGCTGTTACAGATGTGCCATAAACCACGTGTTTTCAGTGCTGAGCTGGACTCAGGTTAAGTGCTGTGTATTACTCCATTTCAGAAGAGTCTCCCTATCTGTTTGGCCACGTACATGGCTGTACGTGCTCCTCCCCAGGAAGCTGTGACTGCTCACACTAGCAGCCAGCAGTGGAAGACCAGTCTGGAGGCACAGCCCTGTCCCGAGCCCTTTGCCGGTGGGATGTGAGCCACAGCTCGTTAAAAGAAGACACAGTATGGTCAGCTTTGGTTCACAGACCCTCCACATTGCCTGTTTTTTTGGCTGGGGAGGCGCATAAACCATTGCTGATTAGATTGCATGGTCTTGGCCTCTTCTGCATCCCTGAACGTTTGCAACCAGAGGGGTACACGGTCAGCCAGAAAAGAAGGGGGAGTGCAGGGGTATAACTGGGTGCATTGCCTCTGAAAAGGTCAGCACCAGATTTTTTGGTGTGGTATGCATAAACTCTGCAGGATTGAGCAAGAAAAAGCTTTCCCTCCCACGTTATGCTTCGTCTTGAGCACTGGTGGTAGTGGGACTTAGAGCCCGAAGCATATTTGGAAACATTTACACACGCAGCTGCGACAGCAGAAGGGGGAAATGGCTTCTTTTCAAACGCTTGAGGCAAGGATTACTTTTCTGCAAACTGCCATAGGATGTGATGTTTCTTTAAAGCTCAAATCTCCTCAAACACGTATGTATCTTTCTAAGGGAAAAATTTCCCTCTACACTGACAGTTAGCCTTTCTTGCAATGCAAGTCAAGGACTGGAAAATGTAGGCAGTTTAATGGAAATGCTCCCTAAAGCCCAACAGATTCTCCAATTTGTCCTGTTGGGCAAACATCTGCATGTGAACAGAGGCTTCTGCTTTAATCTCACCCTCTCTGTCTTGCATTTCCGGGTTATCCTTTTATGTGAATCACAGTTTTTATCTATACAAAGAGAAGCTTAAACTGCCTCAAGTGAGGTATTTTTCCAGTACTTTAGCACTAATTAATCATTAAAGCACCAAGATCAAAGGGTGGGGAGCTACAACGTTGGTATGTTCTTATGATCACACTGTGGCCAGTTCCTCTCATAAATACTGGTATTTTGTGTGTCAAGTCACATATCCCACTCAACTCGAGAATGATTTGACACCAAGACGGTGGGCTGCTCTGCCTTGGCTTTCAAAAGGAAAGGTAGCTCCATAAAGATCACAGCATCAGCCCCACAATAAAAAGGGCAGCTCTTACCTCGAACATGCTGGCACCCAGAGGGGCCAGGGATTTAGGCATGAAGTGAAAACCCACCATGGAGTGAGAGGCAGCAGTCCCTGCCCAGAAGCTCTGGTCGCTCAGTGGGACAAGTGAAATGGCTGGAGCCATGTCAAGAGTAACCGAAGGCAGTTAAGGGTGTAAATCTCACTGTAAGCTACTAAGACTTACCATTTAAGTGCTTAAGTTATTTCTCAAAGCGAGGCTTTTAAAATTACACTGCCACATTTGAGAAGTGTAGCCTAAGGACATGACTTCAGCGAAGCATTAACCCCAGTCTTAAATGGCTGTGGCTGCTGTCTTCTCACCTGGAAGGCCAGCGCTTGCACTCAAGGGTGCTTCCAGCCGTGGGCAGCAGCAGGCACGGCAAAGGTCTGTGCTGGTGCCCGGCCTCCGCTGTTACGTGTGCTGGCAGGCTGCGCTCGCTGCCTGCCCTTTCCCGTGGCCGTTGCTGGGTACTCCTGCAACCCTAAAGCTCACCTTCAGGTGTAAAGGCTGCTGCACCCCAATACTTGGGACCTGACTATTGAGCTGCCATGCGTGTAGCTTAGTACAAATCAGAGTGGTTGAGGGTGGAAGGGACTCGAGATCACCTAGCCCGGCCGCCCTGCTCAAGCAGGGTCCCCTGGAGCACGTTGCCCAGGGTTGTGTCCTGGCAGCTTTTGGGTGTCTCCAGGGAAGGGGACTCCACAGCCTCTCTGGGCAACCTGCTCCAGTGCTCTGTCACCCACACAGTGAAGAAGTTTTTCCTCACGTTCAGATGGAGCTTCCTGGGCTGCAGTTTGTGGACTTCACTCTGCAGCACAGGTAATGAAGCACCTGTAAAATTAGTGGTAACAGTGGTTGTCCTAGAAATGGATGGAGCAATGATATTTCTGAAATGCCTTTTTTACTAACATAGGATGTTTGAAAAGACCATTATTCCTCCTTTAAAAAAAAATAAATATTCTTTTCATTCTTTCTCTTGTGGGAGGCCTGGGACTTGACAGCATGGGCTCTTGCCCAGCATTTGTTCTGACCTAGATTTTGATCTCTGCTTTTTTCCCCTACCTTCTGCTTAGCTGGCTACTACCTCTTAAAGACATGCATATAATCTATAAAACATTTGTGTTTCCCATTAGTTTTACTTTCTATTTTCAGGAGATTCCTAAGACTGTAACACAGAGATTTAAATTACACTGACCATAAATGCTTTCGGCTGCTAGGGCGGTCTAAATAACTGTAATCAGCAAGGGAACTTGCTAGGCCATTAAGCAGAGATCACAAGTGAGATATTAAAAAAACACAAGACAGTAAAAAATGCTGTAGATTAATCAACATTCATCTTGTCTCAGTGGACAGCAGCAATTTGCAATAGCTTGTCTGGCAGCACTGGATGGCTGTTGCACCTGAATTAAACCTCTGAAATCAAGCAATTACAGTGCAGTCTCAGGACTCGGAGCATGGTTTGGGATCTTTTTTATGCTGGGCGATGTATACATGCATATGAAAGACAGTCCCTCTCCTGAAGAGCGTATGGAGGAAAAACGCATAAAGCAGACAAGGAAGGGTGATGATGTAGGTTCTGGTCCCTGCTTTCCAGTTGGTGAGGGGAAGCGTAGGGGGGGGGGGTCTCTGGTTTATATCACTTGTGAAGCGGGCCCTTTTCCTCAGCCTCCTTTTTGCTGATCTCTTCTGCCTCTCCTATCCCCGATGATGCCTGCCTCTCGTTCAGCGCTCACCCGCTCAGTGCGTGCAGCAGGTTGGTTACTGGATACACAAAGATGGGGAGAACCAAGCCCTCCGGTTTGTACAAGGACAAGCAATTGAGCCTGATCCTTGGGCTGAATGAGAATTGAATGAATTGAATTGAATGAATTCAAAGCTTTTAAAATCATCAGTTAGTTGATTTAGTTAATTCAGCTGAAAGAGTACAGTGTGACACCAGCTGTATTTGTTTTACTGTTTCCTCCTCTCAGTGTCGCATGTCCCCAAGGATACTTGGAGATGTGGGTGTTCAGTATGAAGGATGGAGGCTGCATGGGGTCCTTGCAGCTGGAACCGTCCCGTTCCATTCACGAATGAATGTTTACAGACAAAAATCGCTGCAGCTGGCAGGTATTTCTCCCCCATACATATCTCAAAGCAATGGCTGGTAGATGTGCTGTTCAACTTGAAAAGTCCAGCAGCTGGTTGAGGTGATGCTGCTGAGGTTGGAACCACCCGTTGCTAAGTCATGTGGGCCATCTTTGTGAAAGTCATTTTTTTTCTCCTGTGTTCAATTTACAAACTCCCTGCTCCAAACCCAAATATGCCTCAGCACACAGGGAATAGCGCTGACCGAACACAATGCAGGCTCTTGCTTCTGCTGCCTTGGTTTTCAGGTGCCTACCAGAAATACTGACCCAAAAGAAGAAACCCTCTGTGCCATCTTGTTCTGCAGCAGCAGCTTTGAATTCCGATCTATGTGATGTTGTAAAATGCATTTTACATGAAAGATTGTTCTTCTTAAGCACAGATATGTATAAAGCTTTATTTTTGTAACCCATTAGTGAAAAGTGATGAGAAAAATAAGAAAAAAAAATTACCGCCCTAAAACACTGGTATGAATAAATGAGGCAGCCCCACCTGCCTGGGCCACTGGAAGACCAAAGACAAATGGCATCCTGTGCCACATGAAATGTGCAAGCTCTGGATAATCCGTGCAGTTTATTGATGGGTTAAAAAAAGATCAGTAGGAAGAGTGTTTACCTGGTGAGGAGCTGGAAACACCATACTACCTAGGATAAGGCAGGGAGAACTATTCACTGCTGAAGGTTTAACTGGTGGTTGTCATGTCAGTAGGCTGCAAAGGAGCGCGGACTTTGCTGGTGAGGAGGTAAGGCCTGGAGAGACGAGCTTCCCCAGAGCGTGTGGCTCTCACCTGGCCCGCTGCCTTACCTGGTGCGCCGGCAGCGAGGCAAGTCCCTTCGGGTGTGCGTTGGTGGGGATTTCTAGCTGCATGCACCACGCTCATGGCACGGCCAGACTAGCACTTGCCAAGGCTCTGCCAAAAGCGAGACTCCGTGTCAGGAGCAGTGAAGTGCAGTGCCGTGGTTCAGGCGGCCCTGAGCAGCAAGCACTTTGGTTTGGTTGGTTTCTTCCTCTCCTTCCTCTCCAAAGGCTCCAGCCGGTAGCCAACAAGCAACATGTGCATGCACACACCCCATGCACTGCGCTTTGTCCTTGTTAACACAGGAGACGGACAGGGGAGCGTGCAGTCCCACCAGCCCCGTCTCCTTCAGGTGTGCTGCACCGCCGAGTGTAATTCATACACTAATCCTGTTTGATGATCCAGACAGAATGTTTCAAGTATGTTTCATCCCTCAGTAATTTTGTTAAACTCTCCTGGCAACAAGAAAAGGGGCGGTAATGAAGTGGTATTTTCAAAGAACATAAAACCTAGACAGCCCTTCTTTCGTTTGGGAAGGGTTAGTAGGCGTATGGAGGACTTCTCCACATGGCTCTGCACTTCATCTGTGACTTGAAAAAAAACAACCTCATGGGATACTAATTCAGTCCTTGGTTTCTTTCTTGTATCAAATACTGCCAACTGTGCCTTAAATTTGGGCCAGATGCATGATGGTTTTATGATGTGATACTGTTAGGAAGTCTGGGTTGAATATAGCAGAGGCTCTGCTAATGGGGCTGCTCCTTTAGGGCAATGGTACGACGCTGGCTTGGGACGCTTAAGCATATTTACTCTGTGCCTCTGTGGGAGTATGTCTGCAGCAGAAATTAATGGTTGGGTTTAGCAGGGTGGATAAGATTACTGGGGCTGATTGGGTCTGCTAGCGTGGTGAGAGGAGCAAAATGTGTTGTGATGCATTGAGTTTGGGTAAGAGCTTTCCACATCACCCTCATTTGAGCAAAAAAAAATCAGGGTTTGTTCAGGTTCATTCCTAAATTGTTTATTTACGTATTGCTGGAGGCACTGCATGCCTACATTGCCAGAGCCTCTCCTCCTCGTCCAAATGAACAAAATAGGCCAAGGGGATTAGTCTCATCTCATGGGGCTTCGTTGCCCACCACAGCAAACACATGCCACAACCGGGCTTGGAAGTAGCATAGTTCATAAACCCAGTTTAGTGCGCAGGACTCTTGCCATTCAAAACTAATCACACGACTGTCCTGTTCCTCTCTGATCACATCATGTCCCAAAAGCTTTGTGGAGGATAAACCAAATCTCCCGTGTTTTCATTTACTTAGCCAAGTGATACAAAAACCAGAACTCTTTTTCTGCCAATGTGGATTCACAGTGATTAAATTGCTCTGTTGTACGGGGTTAATTTTCATGGACAGATATTAATAATTATCAGTTAATATGCTTAGTAATCTTAAGAAAATACTTGGTAGTCTTTACAGCTACTTAGCTATCAAAAATTGGCATAAATTCCTTTGAATTTGGGCTCTGTAACTCATCATCATCTCCTCTTTTTGTCCTCCTTCCTAATAATATGATCACCATCTTCACATTAAGGTGCGACTTTTTCTTTACCTAGCATTTATTTCCCAGTGAGAGTCCAAACTGCTTTGTTGTCACCTGTTCTTAAACCTGCTTATTGATGCAGACGTGAAGGAGTCCGATTTATTTTACTTATCAAAAACATGGACTAGGCATGACCACAAGACCCTTGGTCTAGAAGATAAAGGCATATGCCTGTGCATAATCATGCACGTGTAGTTCTTCCAAAACAGAATTTCTTTTAATGCATTAAGTGTACCACATAGTGAGTTTCTCTTACTATGAAACTCCCCATGGATATGAAACACTCATTTTTAGTGGGATGGAGCTTGGGGACAGCGAGTCAGCTACGCTAACTCAGTACTAGCTCGTTCAAGTATGTGTGCGTACACTTTTTTTTTTGTTCAAGTATGTGTGTGTGCACTTTTTTCCTGGGAAACCCACAGCAGTGGCTGATGCGGGGTTTTACGGGACAGGGGTATAGCCAAGAGGCAGTTGTTTTAAATGCAAACTGTTGGGCTATGTACGAGACTAAGTGGCTGAATTTTATGGCTACTGCTATGCTGGATGACACATTATGGTGTTGACAGTATGGTGTACTGAGGACAAAAGTATTTTACGAGAACATTGACTGTACCTACTTTTTTCTGTCCTTTTGATAAATGCAACTAACTTGAAAAATTCCCTACACAAGAAAAAAATTCAGCAGTTACTAAGTATTAAAGGAAATACAGTCGAATATATGGGAAGAGTAACATAAAACCAATACCTTATGACTCAGGACTGAATTTAATCTCCAAATGTGATGCAGGAACTCTTTATAAATATCTGCCTAAGAGTCTTCCAGTGAAAAAATGGTTTTACAGTGGGAACTTTTTAAAATACTACAAATATTAAATGTATCCTCTATTTCTGATTTGTCTTGAAGCTCCGTTACCTGAGCAGCCACAGTGCTGATGGACTCCAGCTCATGCACACACACAAAGCTGATACCTTGCTGTGTAAGCCATTATCCTGTAGTGTGTCTAAGGTAGGAACAGGAGAAACCGCATCTCATTTCTTCTTTATCCTTTCCATTTGCTTTGTCCTCAAATCCCTGCTGAAGGAGGCCATTGGCGACCGGAGTAGAGAGTCTGACACCAAACTCCTTCATTTCACCTTCAGCCCAGTTGTGTGAAGCCCACACGATGATGGTGAGAGTGTTTCTCTGCCTTGGTGCCATTTGGTGGCTCGATCCCTCAGCTGCTCCTCGGTGGATGGATGCATTAAGCTGCACACCAGTGTGACAAGACAGAGGCATAGGAATGCTCTCCATTTTATAGACAAGGCACTGAGGTCCTGTGGCACCTGTGTTTCCTAAGAAACAGTCCAGAAAATCAAATGGCACCCCTTGTAGAGGTCCAGATGCCTTCCTGGCCTCCCTGTGCTGTGGAAGGGGTGTAAGTTCACCTTCTTGTGTCCCCAGCTGTGCCCTGGCCTTGCTGGCCCAGCAGAATGGAGCCATTTTCCCTATTTCCTGGCTCCTTCTGCTGCTATGGACTCGGTGGTACCAGCGCTGCCCATCCCATCCCCAGTGTGCCTCTGGTAGGTGCAGGCTGAGGTCACAGCCGCGCTGGGGATGCTCCCTCACTAGTGGCATGCATCTTGCTGTGTCAGGCAGGGCACCAAGGACTCATACCGCTGTAATACAACCTAGCCTCCGGCAAGCCATACTATACCAGGTAAGTGTGTTTTTCCTTGGTATCTGTGCCTAGGCTGGTAGAATGGTACCAGAAGCTGTGGCAGCCAAAGCCCTTAACCCCTTCATTATTATTTTTAAACCTGTTTAGTGAGTAAACGCCGTGACAAACCCCAGCTGGGTGGCGTGGTGCAAAGCTGGCACAGCACCGGCTGAGTATCGGCCGCAGCAGTGGCAGTGCAGCAGCATTGCTGCTCGCGAGTCGTGTCGGGGTGTCGGGTTTGCTCGAGGCTGAGACAAGAGCGGGTGTTAGGGGCTGGGCCGTGGAACGTACTGCAACCCCACCAGCAGGGGCTTGCCTGAAGTCCTGCCCTCACAAACATTTATGCTGTAGCAGGCGTGTGAGATATTGTGTGGCTGCGTTCCAAAGCGTGGGATAAGAAGACATGGAGAGGGCGTATTATCATCTCCCTGACCATTGCAGGTGCAAAGAATTCGGTAACAATATTTGCTCTGGAGCCAAATTGCTCTCAGACTCCCTCCGATGTTTATTCAGTTGAAGAGAATTACCCAGCTTTTCAGCTGCGCAACAATCACTGGGTAAGAATTCCCAGACAGCGTATTTTTCTTTCTTTTATTTTATACCCTTTTGAAACATTTGTCTAGACATGTGACAGGGAAACCTCAAATTGTTTGGTTGCATATTTGAAAGGTACCTGAACGTTTCCTCCCTCCATCCATCGCCCTGAGTGTATTCAACCTGCCTCGTTTCCTCGTAATTGGGCTGAAAGCCTCTGGAGAGCAACTTTTCTTGTAAGCTTTTCATCTGCTCTTGGTTTGTAGGAGTTCAGCGATCTCCCAACCATCGGGACTTTTGCAAACACTTCACTGGTTCCGTCTCAAACCAAGAAGTACAAGGAAGCATAAAACTGTAAAAAAAAAAAAAAAGGAACTATAATAATAACAAAAGGACTCCACCTCCAAACCTTAACATAACAGAAAAGTGTTTTTCATTCCAACTAAAAATATAAAGAAGTCACTTGTATGCAGTTCAAGGAAAGAAGCAATCATTTTTTTAAGCTCTCTGAACCAGAAGCTTCATGCCAGTAGCGCACTGCCCTGGGGACAGCGGTGTGTAGCACTGCCAATACAGCCCTGTGAGATGGGCACACAGGACACTTCACTGGTACGGATCCTGCTTGTGGTTATAGGCTGTTTGCTGGTCTGAATGCATGCAGTTAGCCTGATCCATTTGATTTCAGTGGCATTTCACACGGACGCAAAAGTCTATCACAGACCTTTCAGTAGCTGAATCACTAAATATTTTTGTGCTTTAAAATAATTTCAGACTCCAGCTGTTTACTGGAAATAGTTTTAAAAAGGCAATCAAGATAATATAGTATCAATAATAATCAAGATAATTGCATTACCTGGTAGTCCATTTTATTACTTATCCGACCAACCAGAGATGTCGTACCCTCTAAGCAATGAAATATCCAGCAGCTCATTTTTATTCATATTTTTCAATTAGCCATCTATAAAAAAATCATTGCAAAACTTAACTCTTCTCTTCAGAGTCACATCCTCTGGCTGTGCCAGGCAGTGCAATAATTCAAAGAGGGGCAGCCCTAGGAGAGAGCTAGATTGGGTGTGGAAGTAAACTGCAATGCTGCAGCCTCACTGCAACTGAATCCTTACTGCCAAAAGCCAAGTAAGGGGAAGGCCAATACTGCAGCACCATATTAACACTGCAAGATTATCATTTCCATTCCATTCAAATAAAAAAAAAAAAAAAAGAAAGAAAAAAGTATTTCTTTGGCTTGATAAATCCCATACGTCCTTCCCACCTGTTTCCATTTTAATGCAAAAATAGAAGCACTCTACTTATATCTTGTTTCTAAGCTGGCAGGAGAAGTCTCTGTGTTGGTTGGTAGTGCTATAATGCATTAGGCTGCGACGCAGCTCTGGCTGTCTTTATTTCATTACTTTTTTCTTTCCCCTCAACACATCAAGTACTGAGAGCTGGTTCTTCACTTGGTGTCAATGGCAAAGCCTTGGCTCTTCTAGAGGAGGAAGCCCAAACCCGTAGCTAATGCAAATCACCAGAGCTGGGTATTGTTACTGAGAAAACATTCTGTAATGAGCTGTGCATTTAGAGCTGCTCGGGGAGGAAGAAGACTTCGGTGTCCTGTAATCACAGGGTGACTCTGAGCCACAACTATGCCATAGTCATGAAAAGGGAAATGCAGTCTAAAGGGAGAGACAAGACAGTGGCAGCACAGCGGGCACAGACGAGAGCGCGGCTTCAACGCGGCACAACACGGTGCCCTTCTGTGCTCACCAAGGAACAAGAAATGAGCTGAGGCAGAAGCAAATGCCAAAGCGTGCTACCAAGGTTGGCAAGGACAGGAGGGCCTGCTATGGGTAAGGACACCATGAGGGATTAGCTGAGAAAAGCAATGGCTGAGATTTCTGTCTATAAATATATTAAAAAAATTAAGGAAGCTGAAGAACTCTTCAGGCAAAGGGATTGTCTGGTACGAAAATGGTAATACAAACTGCTGTGGATGGATTTAGACTGAAATTAGAGAAAGGTTTCCTAAGTACTGGTGAGAGCAAGCACGAACAATTTCCTCATTTACGATGGAGCTTGCTAGAAAAGCTCATAAGCATGGTGGGGGAAAATGGGCCTGAACTTACTGACACAGCAGTCTCTTGTACCGAAGCTGGAGACGCGTGCCAAGCAGCAGCCGGCTTGTGTTGGGATCACACTTTGCAGGGTAATGTGCCAAATTCTCATTGTCTCTCTCATTTGAAGCCTCTGGTTGGCTCATCACAAAGCAGCATTTCTATCAGCAAGCCAGGGAGGCTGGCAGGGGTGTGGAGGTCTGCTCTCAAGCAAAACTAATAACTGACCCTGTCTGCAGGGTTTTTGTATTGTCTTCAAAGGAAGATGGCTCTATTTTAATGTAAGGAGGTTTAAAATTTGTAGGGCTTTCTTAGGTGACAAAACTTTATTTATTTCTTTATTTATTATTAAAAAAAAAAAAAAAAAGAGAGAGACCATACTAAATTTTAGGTGTTTAGGAAACCTGAAGATACTCCACTGCTGTGAATCTTTCCTTGCTCAAGCAGCAACAGCCCAAGAGGAATCATGCCTGGGGGCTCTCAGCAGATGTCTATAGGTTTGGAAAAGAATATCAGAAAAACTGTTTATCAGGAAAAAAATAGGGATTATATAAAAACATGTTTCTGCCTGCAAAGTGATACTTAGACCAATATAATGCAGGTAACCACAAAGAAATGAAATGCTTTTGGGGAAATTGGAGGGGAGAAGTTGCTATCTGTATTTGTTCATATTGTATTCAAACATCCAGGTTAGCTCAGAGCTACTCAGATAGGATATTTTTTAGAGAGGCTCAGGCGTAGATGACATCAAAGTGCGTGGTGCAGCAAAGCTCTTTCTCGTGTGTAAATATGTGCTGTGCACTCACCAAAATGTGTTCCTACTGAGCCTGATTTTTGACCCACCTGTGCTTGATGCGGGGAGCGGGCAGGGACTGAAGGTTGCTCTGAGGAGAGAGGAAAAGGGCAGAAATGTGCCCTGTGTTGGGGGGAGGTACTTGTGCAACTGCTCAGCCTCAAAACCTCCCCGTCGTATTAGCAGATTGGTCTGCCAGGCCTTCCCTTACCATGCAGCAGGCAGACGTGCCATGCACGGAGAGGCAGCAGCTAGCTGGCAGCACTGCCCCCCATGTTGCATCCTGACCCGGGGAGCCGCTGTGCTGCCCCCACTGGAGGAGCTGCTCCACAAACAGTCTGTCAACATGGAGAAATGAATTCATTTTTTAATGGTGGGTGATGTCAAGAATGAAAGACTTCGGTGAATAATCCTAAAAAATAGATGGCGTTTAAATGAGAGAGTGGGGGATTCACAGACAAATGCATGAATTGGCTGGTTGTAAAATGGCCAGCATTTTACTCAAGGGTGCAATGGCCACTTCCAGCTTTTGAAATTTCCACCAAATTTTAGAGGCTAAGTGCTAGAGAAGATAAAGAAGATAGACACCATTCAGTGGCAGGATTTCATCTGTCTCAAGAGTTTCTGTAGGACATAGGCATTAGCCCACCGTTGTTAGACCTTGCTTGATTTGGTCCTCAGATCACTGCCCTGCAACTGATGAAGAAAACACACAGTAGAGAACGGATCTGCTGAGAAGATTTACCTGGTCAGCCTGAGAGTCCTTTGCACCTCTATCACCTCCCATCCCACACTACCACATTCACACTCCCTGTCTGTGCCACTGTGCACAAAAATAATGGCTCCAAGCATGGCAGGCAGTATGCTGGAGTTACACAAAGTGAATGGGTTTCTATTGCAGTATGGGAACACTGCTCGCTTTTATCCTCTGGAGTTGATAAGAAGCCACCCCCCCCCAAAAGAAAAGTCATGCCTTAGCTCTTTGGCAGAAGAAAAACAATTTCAGTGCCCCCTCCGCCATGCTTTGCTGCGTTACAGGCAATGGTGTTGCTTGGAATGAAACGCTGCAGCTGTGAACTTTGCTTCGTGTTAGACAGGAATGAAATGTTCTCTCTTTTCACTTCTGTTTTCTACACAGGCAACATGATTTCAGATTACATTACCTGAGCAATCGCCATCCAAATTATTTGTCCAGACATAAAATAGCAAGGCAAAGAAACCCACCCAAGGAATCTGTGGTGTAACTTCAAATATGTGTATGAGTATTTCCATGCTTGCAACTATCCTGTGTAGGTGTTCAGTGATTCCCAGTAATTATCTAACCATATGTTTTATTTCTCTCTCTCTCTTTTTTTTTTTTTTTAATAAATGATTCAACACATTTTTTTGTGGCATGTTAGCTTGGCTAAAATAATGCATGGTCTGATTGTGCTCTCATTTAGTTTAATGCCGCCATTCCCACTGAGTAAACTGATTCAGGATTAGGCCCCCAGTGAAGCAAAGTCCATACTTTGTAGAAATAGCAGGATTGAAAATCCCTGTAGTTTGTAGACATATTGAGCTTATTTAGTACAGAATGAATATTTTGCCTTTACTTGGACATATACAGATGGTCCAGTCCTGCACAGAACAGGCAAAGCTCCCACTGAATTAACAAGAGGAAAAAAAAAAAAAGGTTGAAATTTGCAAATCAGGTCAGTATGGCATGATCAGTGGAATTTTGAAATATATTGAAGTTGCAGTTTTTCTTTGAAAAAAACCTTTGGTCCAAACTTGCTGCTCAACCCTTAAGATTCATGGAATTGTACAATTCATGTAGTAGATGTTGGCTCCTCTTTCAGATTCGCTCCAAGTACCAGGCTCCCACGGTTGTGATACAATTTTCTGCAATGGGTTACCTGCATGGCCAGCAAACAGGTTTTCCAGGAGGAAAGCAGTGTGCAGAACAACCCCAGAGGGGCAACGCTCAGCACCTCATGATAACTTGGTGTGACAGGTCCGGCACCACAACAGAGCTAGGGGAGAGCTGAGTCACAGCCCTCCGGGGACACCTTGCAGATGCACAACTTTCGAGGATGAGGCACAAGTTAAGTCTGGGTTAAGTCCACAAGTTTGGCCCTTCCTGCTAAACCACTTGGACAGCTGGCTGACGGGGGAGTGAGAATGATCTGGGACAACAGAGAAGTGGCACTATTTTGTGAAACGAGGAAATGGCTTGCCAATGCTAACTGGTTTCACACTACTGTGAGAGCTGATCTTCCAGGAGAAATAGATCTATACTGCGGTACAGTAAAGAGAAAAAAATCTCTTTTCAGCTGATCTGTGTAAGCAGATCAGGATGAGTTCAGCTTTTCAGAGATCCAAGATGCAAAATATTTCAGATGTGTGTGACCAGATTGATCACCTTTGCTGATATAAAGGAAAGCAAAATAAATTCAGAGTTAGAAGGGACATAAATCCCTAGATTTGAAAACCAGAAATCTTTGGATGTGGAAATAAAGCCACGAAGCACTGCACTCAACTTGTACTCAATAGTACATAACTTGCATTATCTTAAATTCAGTTAAACTCAAAATTATTCTGTGGATTTAATCTACTGGACTAAGTGTATGGTGACATTTTCATTTTTTAGGAAATATTGATAATGGAAAGCCCTTAACTTCTGTGTGGTAAAAAAGCTGCCCAGGATATAAATGTGTGACATGCATGAACAGTTCTCCAAAACATGAAGGTTTGCCTTAAGCTGCTCAGCTCATCAGTAGCCCATTTAGGCCAGTGATGATCATTTCTGAAAGTCTCAGATGGAGTTTTTTGAATTACTACTACATTGAAAAGCATACAATGATAATCAAACACAACACTGCTCAAGGTAGGAGAGGACCTGGATACAAGGCTGAACTTTGGCTGATGGATCAGATTACAGACCAAGCATCAGCCTGGGTTTTCTCGCATGATTTTTAAGCTTAAATCATCCCAAGTTAAGTAAGTACAATGTCAAACTCCTGGCTAGCCAAGGATGGTGGTTCAGTTTTTGCTCAACATCAGCTGTTTTGCAGGATCCTGGGCCGAGGCTGAACGCCTTCCTGGGTATGGGGTTGGAGGAACCCGACTGCCCAACCAAAGTGTTTGCATTTCTGCTTCCAGCCTGCACCAAAGCTCGGAGAGTCACTGCTCAAAGGAAAATACTGCTGGGCTCTGACATGTGCTCCTCCTCCATTCACGGAGCATGAAGAAGAGAGTGTGCAGAGGGAAGTCCTTCTTACTAACTTGAGGTCCTTCTGTTTGATGGTCTGCATGGTTTACAGCGAAACTATGATCATCAGGGAAAGATGATCTGATAGTTATTAAAAATAATAGGCCGACAAATGACGTATCCCTGGCCATGGAATGAAATACTTGACACACCAGATGGGACTTCTTATCAGAGATTTCTCCAGCTTACCCACTCAATATTGATAACATGCTCAGAGGAGTTAAGAGTCATGCCAATAAACATAAACGCCCAAAAACTATCTGCATCGAGGCTCCACGATAAAGGATGCGAAAAGAAAGATATTTCCCAGAATAATAACAAGTTAAAAGATGTCTTTCTGGAAGATGGGTATAAAGCTCTGTTCACAATTGTTGGAGGATACAACTGGGTCCCCTCAGGGCTTCGTGCTAGGACATCTGCCACATCTCTCTGTGCAAGAGAAAGGTTTTTGTGCATTACTTAGAAGTGAGGTCGTTGCAATACTAATTTGACAGTGTTCAGACGTATTCATAAATAGCCCGGTAAAAAGGATGAATAGTGAGATGAGAAATTTTGCAGACGATGCAAATTATTCAGCATTGTAAAACTAAATCTGGCCACAAAGCACTGCCGAAAGAGTTCATGATCCTGAGTGACTGGGCAATAAAATGACTGATGTAGTGCAGTGTCAACAAAAGCAGAGCACATACAGAAAACTCACCCTAACTATACTTCAACATGGATGAGACCTCAGTTTAACATTTAGCAAAGAGAGCTTGGAGTTCTCTGTAAACATCATTTAAAGTCCATCAGAAGAGGCAACCATCATGTTAAGAATTAGCTGGCAAAGATGCAGGAACAAAACATAAAATGTCATCATAGCAGTCTTCAGTGAAACTGTATCATGATGGTAGTGTGTTTTCTGGTCATCTAAGTCCAGAAAGGTTGAACTGAACTAGAAAACACAGAAACGAAAGCATTCAGGATCAGGAGAGGTAGGAAACAGCTTCCATAAAGATGAGAAACTACGTAGATGAGGAGTCTTCAGGGTGGAAAGGGGTGATAGAAGCAGGAGGTACAGTGAAGGTCTGTCAGATCATGAATGATGTATAGAAAAAGGCAAATAGGAAATGGTTGTCCACTGCTTCTCGTAAGGGGACCTGACACAGCATTCACGCAAGAAGGTTTAAACCAACACAAGGAAGTACTTTTTCATGCAAAGCATAATTAAATTGTGGAACTCGTTGCCACAGGATGTTGCGGAGGCCAAAAGTTATAAATGGCTTGAGAAAGGGATCAAAAAAATTTGAGGAGGATAGGTCCATGGGTGGCTATTAAAACACACTGGTCTGGAGGCAGCCTCTGCTTTGGGAAGTCCATAAACCACGGATTGCCTGAAGCAAGGAGGGTACAGCTGGGGAAGGATCACGCCGTACCTCCTCCTTGAGTTTCCTCCTTCCGCATCTCCTTCTGGCTACGCCAGCAGACAGGATACTGGCTCACACGGCTGCTTGGTGTGATGCTGCTCAGGTCCCAGCTCTGCTGGTCCTGTCTGGGGCACGTCTCCACTTAATCCCCTTGAATTAAAAAATAAAAAAAAAATAAAGCCAAAGAGGGGGAAGAAACAACCCCAGCCCTCCACACTGTTAGTAGGCAGCCTGGTAGTTGTTTTATTTTCTTTAGAGTGGACTTTGTGTTGCAAGTGGCAGGAAGCCATGAACCACAAAAATAAAATAATTCTAACCCTAGTGCTAAGTAAGGAAAACAAAGATGGCTCAGCAATTAGCAGCATTATATATGTTAGTACTAAGTAACAACAGATGTCAGGACTTGAGCCCTTTGCATTCCTTGCAATCCTTTGGAAACCAAAGCCTTTTGACGTTGCTATACATTATTACAGTTATTTTGGGTCTGAGAGAACAGCAAAAGTTCTTTGAATGTTGAAATATGCACATTGCTAGGACTGGCTGGGTCTTACCTGTGTATACCTCACCATCCTGCATACTTCTGCTGACTTAACAGGCTAGCGTGTGCTGTAAAAGCCTGCTCTGTAAAGACATGCGCTGGCCATGAGTCATTAGCAAGCATGCGAAGCTAATTGGCAAAATACTCATAAAAGATTTTGAAGGTGGGTTAATTACAATTCATTACACTGTAAACTGTCCCCAGGCTATTGTTAAAAAATGCAGGAGTTTCAAGGTCCAGTATTTTATGATTCATTTTGCCATGCAGTGAAAAACAGACTCTATATCAAACTACATTCATTATAGTTAAGACCACAAAATCTTTATTGGTTTTCCCAACATTCCCTCCTTGTTATAAGAATTCATATGGACTGCACATTTCTAACAATTGGCAAGAAGGCATGAAATAAAATTTATGATATTTTCTTACCTTATACTCAGTGCAGCCTTAAAAATTGCCCATTCCAATTGCTTTACCTCCTCCCACCTTGATTCATTGGAGCCGATTGGATGGGAACTGGAAAATAAACAGAGATGAATAAGAACGACAACAACTCCATGCTAGAGGTTTCCTTGTGTGATGAACCAGGCTTCTGTGTGGAATTTCAGCTCCACGAGGATAATGAGAAATGGTAATAAATAAGAATTTCCCCTTGTCATAATATAGCTAATGTTTTAAATTTCAGAGTGGACACATTTATACCAGTTACGTCTATTTCCAGTGGAGGCTCTCGCAGCCGAGCCCAGGACACACCACCAGAGACCCAGGTTTCAGTCCCGCCGCTGCTTAGGCAGATCTTGCAGGCTCGTGCACCAATTTGCTCACAGGAGTAACACTGCCCACGTGCTTTGCTGGACCTCTGCATACTTGTAGCCAAATTCTCCAGCTTATAATAGAAGATAACAGTGCCTTCAACTGTCTTCGCTTATGCCTGGGACGTCAAATACTTCTCTTTTCTCTTGAAAGGTCCGTGGGAGGGAGGCATTACTACTGAGTAGCTCGGCATAATCTCAATAACGCTGTGTTGAGGAAAGTTAATAGAGGACCCAGCTGCGACCTCTGTGGGAGCCGAGCCAAGCGCTGCTCATCAGTGCTACCTTTGTGCCCTTCTCCGGGGTGCTCCTTATCTCCTGGCACTGGCCGGCACTTGGGCTTTCCTGTGGGGCTTAAATGGTACCATTCAGACATGCTTTCTTTCCTCTACCCCAACTTGCTGAGCTGCGATCACTTCTGCACACCCCGCGGGCTTTCTCCTGTGTTGGCCCAGCCTGCATCTGACTGCACCACTTCCTACTCCCTGCATTCACATACCTTGCTAAGAGAATCGGTGGTGGAGGCATTTCCAGCTCAGCTGAGCTAATTTTGGCTTTCAATAGGTTCCAGTAGGCTCTAAGGATATTGCTATTATTGTCATTAATACATGGCGTTGAGTTGCAATGGCCTGCTTGGAGTCTGAGTTCAGCTCTGAGTCCAGCCCCATGTGGCTTTGGGATGCTGCAGAGCAGACACTTACGGAGGTCAGAGCTGGAATAATACCAGATTTAAGCATAAATGGGGAACACAACCAGGGACTACTCCTCTCCCCCATGAAAACTGCTGATGACATGGATGAATTTTGTTATTTCGGATAATATGTTACTTCTGGGTAGCTTTGAGGTGATGGGGGAGTGCAATACTGAAGAAACCTCTTAGAAAATAACTGAACTGATGTTCTTAGCTTTTTCCTATAGAGAGCTCTAAACCTTTCAGTGGAACTGAATATTGTTGGAGGCAAAATTTTTCATTCAATTGGAATATAAGTTGTCGTTCACCAAAATGCACCAATGGAAAAAAAAACACCAAGCCTACCAGCTAGAAATCAGATATGTGGGAATGTTCTGGTAAAGCTCAGTAACAGATTTATTGTAAGGTGTGTTGGTTTTGTTTGCATCTATATAGTGTAAATCAACAAATATCTTGGGATGGCTATTTTTTCTGAGGTTTTCTCTAAGAAACTGGATTTTCCTTACATGACAATGTCAGAACTTCTGTATTTGTTGGGACCAAGACTCTATCTAGCCCAGTTTCTTTCAGAGTCACTCAAGGAAGAGTAAAAATCTACCCGGCCATTTATGATGCTTGTACCACCCCATTGCACTGGCAGAGACCCCCAGCCACCGCACCAGATGCCGAACAGAGCCCAGAAGGAGTTTATAGCCCAGCAGCCAAAGCTTGGTTGGGTTTCCACAGCCAGTGGGCATTTCCAGGAAAGAACTTGGAAATCAGATTTAAATGACAGTGATATTTATGGGTGCTCTGACTAATCTCTGTGCCTGGGAAATAACAACTATATCCAGAAACATTAGCAAATACTTCTTTTGTTTTGTTTTGTTAAGAATTATAGCTACTCCCATGGCCATCTCACCTGGAACTAGTACATGAACAAAGTTCATCATGACATTTCAGCGATGTCCGTGATGTTATTGGACAGGCGTACCAGTGAGCAAAATAGAAGCAAACGAGGAAAAAATGAGTGACCAAAAGTTTCCAAACTCTCACTAATATTTGTTTCTAGCAGTGGAGAGATTTTGCAAGTGGCAGGTGTCAGTATTAAGTACTGAATTCTCCATTTTCCCCCTGGTCTCATTATAAACAGGGATATTTGTTTTTAAAATAGACATTTTTCATCACTTCTTTTTGGGGTCATGCCTCTGTAAGGCTCACAGATGCTGAGTTTGGACAGGATCTTTAAGCCATAACATATGAAGCTCCAAAATTTCAGAGGCTCCATTAAGAATATCATGCAAAAAGTGGGATTTTTGCCATTGGCTTGATTGGCTCCAGGATTACACCCTTGCTGCTCCTTGGAAGTCATCTTTGATTTGGAAATCATCTTGAAAAATGTTGTGATACATTGCTCTCTGAGGAGATTCCTGCTACTTCATCGTTCTGACAAGGCTGTAAATAACAAAAGAGCCATACTCATCAAGTGCTCCTCCAGTCCCGGCTGAAATCAGGATAGTCAGAAATGGGCAACAGCAAAATGTTAATCAAATCCCTTTGAATCTCAAAAGAAATGTGGAGCAGAACTTCTTTGAGACTGCAGAAAACTGTCCATGGAAAACTGTCAACATTGCTCTTTAACATATTGTGTCAACATTTGGCATGTGTGAATCAGTTGGTGAAGTGGCTGGAAAAAACAGGAAAATACATTTTTATGGATGTTGGGAATATATATAGCTACATGACTGTATGTATAAAATATACGCGTTTTGCTATCTAAAATATACACACTACCTACATACAAAGTTTTTATTTGCCAACTACGTGTATGTGTATGTGTTTATTCGATATTTATATATGAGAACAGGAAAACTTTCAGCTCCAGTTTTGAAGGCAGATTTATTTGTGTGTTGAACAAAACCCACTTTTGACAAACAACTTGTCCTAGCTATGGACTGGCTACCCTGAAGGCCATTCTGGATGGACCGTGTGATACCACTGTCAGGGCTTTCATAGTTGCCAGCATCAGTAACTCCTCTGGAGTTCTCCTCCCTGTGCTGTTATAATTCACTGGGGTACTGCCCTCCTCTCCAGCAGCTTCTGAGTCCCATTGGCATCACCTGTGTGCTAGAAAACAGGGAAAGGATGTGCAAGTGTTTAGGGGGAACTTGGCCCCACAGCTGTCTGTGGCAAAAATCCCATTGACTTCAACAAACCTGGATTTCACTCGCAGCCCTTGGAAGATTTTTACAGATGTGCAAATAATGCACCGTGTATATCCTGTAATCAAAGCCTTCCTTATTGAGTTTATTTACTTTTACGTTGTGCACAATATTAAACCCAAGCTCTGTGAATTCCTGCTCTTATCTCAGGCCCCATGGAAGGACCACCTCGTCTGGCTTCACTGAAGTTCATCACTGCTCCTACATCAAGGCTGGTGGAAGTACCTTGCTGAAGGTTCCTCACGTAGCTTGTTTCCTACAGTAAATTCAAAGGGATGAGGCATCTCACAATTGGCTTTTATAGCATTACAAAAAAAAACCCAAAGTTTGGCTCAAAAGCAGCTTTTTCTCTAGTGGTGGCTGAGCTGCTGGGAAGTTTGTGTAGAATTCCCCCGCAGCAAGCCAAATCCTGCAACTCCAAGCAGGGAAAAGTGTCATAAATCCTTGCAAACGAGAGGCACCTCTAGCTGCATGGTGAGAGCCCAGCCATTGCTTTTGGAGCCAAACAGCTCACCAGCAAAGGGGACATTATCACCAACTGTCATACCTGGAGCCCTCCAATGAATTCAGGTCCCCTGTGTGACCTTGGACAAGGTGTGTACGCTCCTTTCCTTCACTTCCCCATCTAGAAGATGGAGCTAGTAACACTCGATTTGCTCATCATGTTTATTTAAATTATAAATACCTCCAGGCAGAAGCAATCTCTTACAACGTGTCTATACAACGTCTAATAGAAGGCCCTTGTCTCAGCTCAACCTCTAGGTACTACATGGAGGCAAACAATCGTACTTGGCAGAGTGCAGATTTTGAACTAGAAATCTAATATCAAATAGTTCTCCTCTCCTGCTTTTGGCACTTGGCCCTATTCAAGATGACAAATCCTGAGGGCCCTCAGTCGCTGACTCCCATTAAAATTTACATTACACTCACTGGCAGTTTGTCTCAGAAGTGTCCCAGGATTTCCCCCTTAGATTTTTAAATGGCTGTACAGCAGAAAGAAAGAAAGAACGACTGTAGCTGGTCCTGGAGTTGCAGCTGTAATCAAAAGCGTTATGATGAAGTTCAGCTGGAAGAGCAAATAAGAGAAGGAAAAAAAAAAAGAAACAAAACACGGGAATGCCATCAAAGTCTTTCAAAGACAGAAATTCATTTTACCTTTGTCAATGGCTGTGGTTTTCAAGGATAAAGATCAAAGCGATGACCGTGGGCAGAGCTATGACAAATGCCGAGATCAGTCTGTTAAACCCTAGCATTAGCGCTACAGTTAGACTGGTGTCTAGACTAGCAGTGGGTACTCATGCCAGGTTTGGCAAGCACGGCAGCGCAGCGCTTGCATCAGAGCTGTAGCAAGAAGAATGAGGCATCCAAATTGCAGAGGGGAGGGAGCAATCAGGCTCCAGCAGAGTGGAACTGGAAAAAGGAAGTTTAGAAAAAACAACAACAAAAACAAAAACACACGCAAAAAAAAAAAAAAAACAGAGCCGGATTACTGCCTGAGCCCAGGGAAAGCCAGATGAGAAAATGTATCCCCCCAGCTCCTGGTTTGTGCATTGTGATTAATGTACACAGAAAGCTTAGATAACTGGGGGAAAGTAATGCCAAATTCTTATCAATACAGATGAGCTGGCTTCATATTCCTCCAGCGCTTTCATGTGGAAATGAGACTGCATTTGATGAGGCCAAGCCCATTTTTGAAATAGCTCAGCTGGGATGTGAGCATGGTGAGGGTTCAGGTGCCTGCACAGAAAATTGCTGCGGCTGGATGGAAAGGAGAGACCTTTCCTGAGGGCAGAGAGTGCTTTTCCTTTTCCTCATGGAGAGGACACAGAGCTGTTGCTCCGTGGGCTAAATACCCACTGAAGTCCGAGCTGACGGACCGTGCCAGGAAGCAAGGTGTTCTTGGCTGCTGAGGGGCCATGGCCGAGCCTGGGGCTTTCCTGGCCCAAGAGTGCCACACAGGGCCAGCATAGGGGCAAACACCAGAAAACCTGCATGCTGCTCTCCTGGAGCTCCCCGCCGCACAGCAAAGCGTTTGCACAGCCCCCGTCACTGGAGGATCTCAAAACTCCCCAGATAGCTTCCAACAACCACTTGTCATCACAGCGACATGGGCTTCCACCAGTCGTTACGAGCTGAAAAGGAGCTGCAGGCGAACGTGGGCAAAGGCAGCCTCCAGTGGGTGGAGACAGACAGGAGGGGATATTTTCAGAAACCCAGCTGGTCTCAGCTGTGCTTCACGCAGGGGCTTGCAGGGTCTGTTGTCAGAAGCATGGCATAGCACTTGCTAGAAACAATTAGCCAAGACTTCGACCGGTCATATGCTATTCTCAGCTCTGCTACTGACTCACCTGCAGGGCCTCAGGCGAGTTGCTTGCATATTTGTGCCTTAGTTTACCCATTGGTAATACCAGAGACAGTAACAGTCTCACAGAGTGGTGCGAGGATTAATTAATTAATATTTGGAAAGCAGTTTGTGCCTTGACGTCTTTGTGCCTTTGTTTACCCATCAGTAATGTCAGAGATAAAACTGTCTCATGGAAAGGTACAAGGATTAATTAATTATTTGAAAAGCAGTTTGAGATCCTTGGATGAAAGATTCTATGCGAGTCAAACATATCATTAAAAACATCTCCCAGTCCTCTGTGAAGTTAAAATAAAGCTGGAGCTTCTTAGTCATTCAAATAATTAAACCATAAATACTGTTTATTTTAATCTTGCCTTTAAAAAAATAATCTAATCTAGGCAGTGATACCAGCCAAAGAATGAAAAATGTTTCAAATTCAAGAGACCTATCAATTTAAAGAGCTTGATTCTTAATTGCCGTTTGATTTCTATCAATGGAAAGTGAGAGCAATTGTATTTACAAAAGCACGGGGCAGCTGGGAGGATGCCCACAGCTCCTCTCCAGGGTTTCAACCTTGCATATTCACATGGATACGGCAGCTGTACACAGCACTGCATGCGGGTTTTCGCATTACCCAAGCAGAGATGTGCATGCCAAATGCAGAAGTCCTCCAACACACTTCCCTGGGGAGCTGTTGTATAGTGGGTCATAAAATATCAGTTTTTTGCCTCTTTCTCCCTCTCTTGTTTTTCCGCATCTTTTTGTTCTACGAGCTACGTATGTAAAGAAGAGGTATGCAGAATCAAGGTCACGGGTTTTAATTGAACGGGGCCTCTTTTAAGGTGTAACTACTGCTGGGAATCAGCTAGCATAGCAATCTGCCGTACGGGGCACCCAAACCACCATCCCACATGAGGTTTCCTTCAGCTCCGAGGGACACGTCTCAGCCTTTTCATGGCCTTCCACTTTTCTTTGCTCAGAGAAAATTCTGCAGCAATCTCTGAGTAACCCGTGTGGGAATGTGGGGAGGAGGAAGAAAGGATGTAATTGCTTTCCTGAGCTCCAGCACGTTCATTAGTCAAATGTCCTGCTGCCTTTTCCACGCTAGTCCAGCTTCTACTGAATTTTCATCAGACCAGAAGAGGCCTCTAGGGCCATTTAAAAGTAACCATCAGATAAAAGCGGCTGTCATCCTCCTTCTGCGGCAGGCGAGGAAGCAGACACGGGTAGGCTGGTCACACAGGAAGGTGAGGAGGGACCTGATGACTCAGCTTTTGACTCCCAGCCGTCAGCTTGAGACGCCATTCTAGCCAGGTATAAAAGCACATGGTTATCTCTGACCTCATGAATAATCCCGCTGATTTAAGCCATAAACTTCAGCATCAGGGCCTTAACCACCTCACTGTGCTCGCCAAGAGTGGATAAACAAGCGCGCAGGCCTGGATAGGCCCAAATAATTGACATAGAGGAATAGCAGCAAATGGTGGTTTACCTGCTGCAGGTTTCCTGGCAGCTGTTCTAAGAAGATCGCCAATGGGACAAACAGGTGGCTTGGTCCCTGCGATGAGGGGCTCCTTGGGGATGACGGTGTTTCCCCAGAGAGCAATGCCCTGATGATGCTATCCCTGTCCTGGGGAACCCCTGGGAGGGGAAAGGGGAATTTGCAGATCCATTGATACCAACTGTCCTTTCCTGGCAGGGATTTACTGAGCTCTTGATCCCTTTGCTCATGCAGAATCAGGAAATGACCTGGTTGTGAAGGAGTCCCACCCACAAGCAGAGGCATCCCTCAAAACTCTGTGGCCTAGTGCAGGATGCAGTTTACTCCCCCGCAGCTGCTTGTGTCCTCGCATTTGTAGCAAAGGGCTAAGAGATCAAGGGAAACCAGAAGGAATCTACTTTCCTGTTGTTGATGGGAGAGTGAGTGAAGCAACCTAAATTATACATGGCGTTGCCTACCAGATGGTCAGAGCGTCTCTCCCTTCTATTATGCAAAGTAATAGTTTCACAGACAAAGTAGAGGGGACCGGAGATAGCAGAGCATTTGGGAAACATGCCCCTGATTTAAAGGCGTGTTTTGCTTCTAGCTGGGACATGGGGTTTCAGCTGGATGCCTATTGTTCAAACCTTCTCCCGAGGTGAAAGGTGTCAGGTGGGCCTGTGAGAGGGAGCAGGACTGTGAACCCAACCAGAATCAGAGCAGTAATTTCTAACAGCAGGGTTTGGGTTTTGCTGACTGGGACAGGAAGTGGTGGTTTAAAACAACAAGTTTAATAAACCTGGGCAAAGCCCATTTCATCCCCTTTTGCTTCTTACTTATGAGAGGCTTTCAGTTTGGCCCTTCGTAGCTGCAGACACTGACTCGCGATTTCTCCACTGCAGTAACAGTGCGTGAGCCACATGAACTAAACCCCATTGCCTAGTACGTCCGAGTATTCTTCCTGGTCTGCCTCATGTCATAATAGCATGTCAACATGGAAGCTGAAGGTCTGAATGGAAAGCCACTTCTGCTGGCTTTAACTTAGAAAAGTTCAGATATTGTCATGAGCATGAGGCTCATTGTGTGCTGAAGCAGTGCTGGGCCAGACTGCTGGGGCTGAGGCATCCCAGGGAGCTGCTGCTGCCCCCCACTAGCTGTCTGGAAGCCCTAACAGTCATGAGTTCACTTGTAGCAGACATATCCATCCTGAGGATGGGGATGACAGCATTTTCTCCACTACGTGACAGTATCACATTTCACACAATAGTCCTAGTCCACGAGCAGAGCTCCTCAGCACAGCATTAACACCTCCTGAGAGCATGTATGGGAAAGAAAAATTCTCATGCAAGCCTTGCTAGATCAGCCCTTTCATACCGATTGCACAAACACACTGCCGGGCAGGACGCACGGACTTCATTTCACTGCTAATGGCCTGGATCCACATATCAAAATAAACCACTCAGGGCTTTGGTTTGTGCGTTATATGATCATCCAGAGGCTTCAAAAGGGTATCACAGAGATCTCATTCCCATGTATAATTTCTGTCTTCCCTGATCTTGGGCGCAGCTTTCACTGGAGTAGTGCAAGATATAAAAACATCAGGCTTCCTTTATGAGCCTCGGTTTTTGATAACTGAAACCCAACTGATTAAATCTCAGATCAGGAGTGGTGACCCTTGTTCTCACTCAGAGCTGCGGGTTATCAGCCCTCAGGCTGATTTTTGAAGCAGTTCACTCTGTAGTAAGAGGTCCTTAAGAATCAATAGCCAATACTGGACCTAGTTCAGTCACCTTTCATTTGGCTACAGATTCCCCTAACACAGATGCTGGAGCTCATAATCTTTATTTAATTTTCTCCTTTCATTTTTCTTGAGGAAAGCAAAGAGAAACAAAACTAGAAAAGGATGGAAGGGATGGTGGAGCCCATGGAAGGGGCAGGGATTTGGCAGTCAGCTCCTGCTCCAAGCCCTGCTTTCAGACTACTGCCTGACATTGGGCAAACGGCATCACAGCCTCCCCATCATTTGAGTATAGAAAATACAGCATTCTTTCTATACAGACACACAGGTGGAAAGCATTACCTGGAGCTAGGCATTTGTCATACTGCTTTTTAAGGCATATACTCCAAAAATCAAGGCATGAGAAAACCAAGGGTTTCACAACGAAGAGTGGAAAAACCCCAACAAATATTGTCTCAAACCTTCCCTTTCAGGCCACACCCCGAAAGCAAGTGAGACTATCATGGACAAATCCTCCTCTGGCAGCAGGCCGATCAGCCAGAGAGCCATTCTCCGATTCCCAACCTATTTCACACCATGCAGAATCACTGCGGGAAAAGCCTGACAAGGCTCAGACAACTCACAGTGCCATACCTTTGCTCATGACAGTAACGCCAGCCAATTGTTAGCGTCTCGGTGTCTGGCCAAAGTGGATGGCAGACGGCTGTCTGAAGCTGGGACCTGGGAAAATGGGGATAACATCAGGAAAAAAACAAAAACATCTTACGTACCTACTGCTCCCATCTCATCCTGCTCTGGGGACATGCCTGCTCGCCGTGGACTGAGTCAGTGCCTGGTCTTGTGGTCCTTCAGTGCTCTGCAGAGCTACTGCATGCTTGCAGACTTGGAGCTGTTAGCACATCTCATCCTACCTGCTGTGCATGAGGACTTGACAGGACCGGCGGCTCCCCAGTGGGTCAGTGGGTTAGGATGGAGGAACACCACCGCTTGAGAAAGTTTGGTGGCTCCTCTGAAAATCTTCCCAGACTTTTACTGGATCTTAAGTTACCACGAAGTATCTGCCTGGATCTGGGCTTTGATTCTGCACTCCACTACTTTATCCCAGGCGGGCTGGGGTAGTGCCTTTCCCTCAGAGACCACAACTGACAGCACCCCTCCCAGGGAGAGGAATGGAGCAGTGGCTGTGTTTCAAGGCTGGGGAGATGGAAAGGGTGTTTGAGGCTGCTGTCGGCATGGGGGAGCTGCAGGGCGGGCGAGGAGGATCAGAAATCATCTTATTTCTCCACTCCTGGTTCCTATCTCTAGCCAGGGGACTGGACTGCCACCCCCAGCTCTCCCATCACCCCAGTCCCCAGGTCCCACACTCACAGCTCTCCCCACCCAGCCCGTCTCTGCCCCAACCTCCCCACCGCTCGCTCCCCAGGCAGGTCCTGGCCCTTCAGCTGTGGTGTGGCAAAATTCAATTTTGCCTACGTGGCTGAGAAACTCTCGCTCTTCATAATAATACCAGCTTGCCTGCAGGGAACGAGGTGGAAGCTAGACCACGTCAAGGCCTTTTATTTCCTGCAAAGGTGTGTTTGCAAGACACTCGTGGAGAACACTATGCAGATGAGCGACAATGGGAGAGGTAGGACCAGCTCCCCAGCATGGGGAAAATGGGGCAGATCAAATAGTTACCCAGATTTCCATCAGCTGTGGGGTTGGCCTGGTGACAGTTAGGCAGGCTTGCCATGTTGCAGGGATAGCTCACCTCTCTGCCAGCTACAATAAACACGTCCGCTTGATGCCAACAGGACTGGGCCGAGCTTCACCCACAGAAGCATTTTCTTCCCCTCCTGCTCCACTGGTGTGAGCGGCCCCATCTCTGCAAAATAAGCACACAAAGAGAGCTTGAAATTGCCAAGAGGAAATCCAGTTTGAATTTGTGCTGAGAGCTGGCCAAGGAAGGAGAAAACATCAATCTCAAAAGGTTTTTCAAGATTTGGACATTTGGCTTCATCTTTCACTATGTTCAACCACAATCTGTCAATTCCCATCAAGAAAAAAAAAAGAGGGAGAACAGCCTAGCCTTTAAAAGTCAGTGCTGCCATGGCTAGAAAGTTCATGAAGCACATGGGACAAAAAGGTTAGTCTGAACTCATGACTTGAACAGAAATCTACAGCCCGTAACTGAATACTGTGGGGTTCCTTCCTCTCTTGCTGTGCTAGGAAATTCTGGCCAGAAAGTTAGAAGGTGAAATGCAAAAAAGAGCTCTTAAAAGTAATAATTATCCACCCCCCAAAACTGAAGCTAAACCGAGGAACTTCTACATTCCTCAGCTGCGCAGGATTTATGTTTGAGAAAATTCCTGGTAGGGTATAAAGATTTTACTACTTTGAGCTTTGGATGGTTTTAGTATTAGCAGGCCACAAATGAATTAGGTGGATGATGCAAAAATGACTGTCAATAAAATCTTTACACCAATGCTTCATTCTGTGTGAAACATCTTTTATATATATGCATATACATATATACTATAAATAATAGAAATAATGCCCATATTTTATACTAGGGATGTAAACACGGGTCCCAAATGCAGTGGCAAATGAACCACTCACATTTTCTGATTGCATAATTTGCCTAGAGGATGGATACATAATTACACTATAATTAAGTATAATAAACAGAGAAAATGATTTGAGAAGGAAAAATTATCACAGCCTCAACCACATCAGCCAGAAGCTCTCTTCTAATTAAGTTATTTTATTAAACAAAATGTTTTTAAGGTGGGTCCCCTTTGAAAACGTACATTATAGGCCATGTAATGTAATTTACTTTATAAGTAAAACATAGCTTGTGTATGGACAGACGGTATCTGATAGGACTCATAAAATACGCAGCCACTGGGTCCAGCCCAGCTGGGAGCTGCGTCCCCCCACACTTTTGTCTTCAAACCGAGAAGCAGACCCTAAGTGCTGCTCTGGGATATCTCAGTAGCTCATACAGCAGTCTTTTATTTGCAATCATTGATGGGCTCTTTTTATGTTATTATTATTATTATTTTAGTAATTTAAAGGAAGAAATTCTCGCAGGTAACTCTGACGCTGCCATCCCATAATGATATGGTTGAGGTAAAGGACAAGACAGGAGGTAGCTCAAGCTACCTCAGATACCTCAAGCTATCTGGATTGGAGAGTCTTTTAAACGCTCTTTCTTCTTAAAAGACTTTTCCCCTTACTAATTTTGTTTGATGCGTGGCAAGATGTGGCATTCTCTTAAATTACTGTGGCTGAAGAAGTCCAAAACAAAGTGGTTCACTACCTGTACGACTCGGGAAGACCACATAATCTGGTACCTCATCTGGCAAGGGCTTCCAGACACCCTCCAGTTCGTTCCTCTTTGAACTACACCGTATGTTTTTAAACACCTGCCCCCACTTGCTTGGGGACTACAGGCGCTATTACAGACGCCTTGGAGCATTGCTCTGGAATTAACTATTGCTCCTGTTCACCCAAAATAGAAATAACTCTGAACTTAGCTATTGCTCTATCCCTGCAAAAGAAAAAAAATGTTCAGCTTAAGTTTTAGCTGCAGTATTTCTGTATACATCTACTTCATTTCCATGTTTCTCTTCCTCTTGTGAGCACTTAGAGATTGTGATCAAGCCATCCCTTAGCCTCTCTTCTGTAAGCTCATTAGATCGAGCTGCATGATATAAATCTCTTTCCTAGCTCTTCAAGTCTCACATACAGCCTCGCAATGTTCTTTGGGAAGATCTCTCTGTATCTGTGACCTGTTTTCTTAACTACTTACTCTCTTCTTCAGTTCCCAACTCATCTGTAAAGTTTTTGCGATGATTTAGTTTTTTTTTCAGGTCGTTGTAAAAAATAGCATAACCTCAGTAACACATTCCTTTGGGACCTGGAAGGGATGAGACCTAAGAACGGACTTATATCCAGTATATGAGAAAACATCCTTGGTCAAGAAAAACCCAAAGGAAAAATAAAATGTGTCCTAAAAATCAGTTGTCCACAGCAGCACAGTGTCCTTGAATTTCAAATGTTGAACATTAGGTTGTGAGAACACCTCTGAATGCCCAACGAAGACATCCTTCTCTAGTTTTGTCTACTGCATGCACAACTTACTGGGTAATGGAGAGAGCAACGTGGTGTTCAGGAGAAATCTTCTCCTATTTAGAGTTTTCCACTCTTAAATGTTTGCAGATCTTTGAACCACAAAATGTTGTAGGTTATTGACAAAATTACTGATGTGTGGTTACCGCTTGCAGGGTGCTCCAGGCGGGACACTTAGGTCATCATGGATCTGTAGATTCCTGATGACTACTTCAGTTTCCCTCCTAATCCCATGCACTTTTGGTTGTTTAGTGACCTGATTTAAACTAGGAGCTTCCATGAGAAATCACGTGGCAATCACAGACTCAATAATAAACTCGAGCCAAAGAGTCATTTTCAAATGCTTGGCAAATGCTAGACCACAGAAACTCAATGTGTCGTAAGATTCCACTTGGTCCCATCATCATGGGTGGGAAAAAGGAGGAGGATTATCCATAGACCTCAAAGTGTTTTACGAAGGGAAGCAAATGCTGCTATTCCCATTTATTGGATAGGGCAACAGCAAGTCGAGACTTGCACAAAGTCACCCAATTAATCAGCCAGAAAACTGCCACTGAAACCCATATTCTGGTCTAAACAGGTTCTCAGACTGCCCTCATCACTGTAATATCTGAGTACCCTTCAGTAGTATGTTAGGAGAATTTGGGCATGTCTACACCGGCCGATGCAAACAGCTGCCTGTCAATCCAGCCCCCTTCTCAGCCAACTGGACAAAAGCCATCTCCACACCAAAGCTGTGCAGCCACGTTAACACCATTTGGAGCCCAGGTGTACGAACCCCACCATGAGCTGGGGGGAAAGCTTGGAACCAGCACCACTCTAACTCATCTCTGTGGCTTCCAGGGTGCAGTTTGCTCGTGGCTGGATGGGGCACGGACAAAGCAGATGCAAGACCATTTCTGAGAGAAGGTAGACCTTCATTCTGAATCCGGTTTCAGCATTTATAGTGCTTCTCAGAGGATCTCCTAATGCTTTACTGAGCCATGGAGACAGGGAACAAATGTGTTGGTTATCTGGTTACAGCCTTTTGGCTCTGAGGAAAGATCTGGAAGAAAAATTGAACACGGAGATTTGGACACACTGCCATAAAAAAAGAAAATCTGCAAAATATATTTAGAAAGTCAGGAAAAGGAAAGAGGAAGAAAACATCTCTTTAAACCTGGGATCTACTTGTCATGAGCAAGAGTACTAAAAAATTTGTAACTTAATGACCTGAAGGAAGAGTAGCTGTTATTACAGGGCATTGTGCTGGCAAAGCTCCTATACATCACAACAATAATTCTCTCCAGACTTCTCTTCCCTTCCAAGGCATGAGGAAACATCAGTGTGTTTAGCCTCAACTCCCTGGCAGGCGGCATCACTTCCTCCTGAGCGGCAGGGAGCTGACACAGCGAAGGGAAGGCTCTCCTTTGTAGCAGCTACAAAAGCCCCGTGTGACCCAGTAGGTCTGACGTAGAGCTGAACAAATGAGCCCTGCACCAAGGAAGCTAAACATCTCTGAGAGCTTGTCCTGGACAACTCATGCTCCCAGGTTTAGAAATCCTTCGAGGGTTGCTAAGTTCACACAAACCACTCCTAGCTGTGCAAGTCCCCCTGCCTTGAATGGTTAGAGGCCAGGAAAGCACAGTGTGGATGAGTCCAGCTCTGCTCACCCCGCTTTTGCTCTCCTCCCTGGGCACTCGCTTCCACCAGCTGCCAGTGACGGGCCATCGGATGGTGGGCTATGATCCAGAGCAGCACAGCTGCTCTGATGCTCTTGCCTGCTTCTGGATCCAAATCCCTGCTGGCAGGGATTTAGTGGCTTCACCACATCATCACCCTTTGCCTGGGGAAACTGGGGCAGCATATAGGTGGCAGCATTTCTTTGCAGCTTTGCGTTTCTTGGACTTTTGCACAAAGTCCTGAAAGGCGATGTGGGCTTCATGCATATGCAGGGAGGGCACAGACTCTGCCTGAAAAAAACGGACCTGGTTAACTTGGCTTCGATCATCCAGGAAGTTCGTGGCAGAGCTGCAAATAAAATCCAGACATTTTGCCTTTCGGGCCTGTGTCTTCACAACAATAGTATTCTTCCTCCGGGCATCTGTGCTTGTTGTCTTATCGGGACACGCTGCTCAGCGTGTATCCTTAAAGGGAACAAGTGCTGGGAAAGCCACGCTTTAATTCTTTAGAGAAAATGACACCACCTACATAGGAAAACCCCATAACTTTTTGCCATGCATGTATATCTTTCCTTCCCTTTGTGATCTTTACCACTTCCTCACCATATGTAAAAGGCCTGATCCCGATGAAAATAGTCATGGTTCCAGAAATGCCACTCAGATGATGTTGATTTACCTCGGCAAAGGATGTGGCCCAATGCTCTTGGCCAGATTTTTCTGCAAGCAGCCAGTCACCCCTCTCTCTCCCCCACCCAGAAACCCGGGGGAAGTCAGGCAACAATAACCTTGCTGGACTTCACCTGGCCCACCCATGGAATAGCTATTTCTAGACTGAGATGGAAAACCCAAGCTGTGTCCCTTTAATCTAACATCTCATGTATGTTGCTAAGCCTAATGTTTAATTTGAAAAAAAACAACCTGAAAATAGCATTAAAGGAAGCAGAGGATTTGAACAGCACTATGTTTTTAAGATAGTCTTTCTGGAAAACACTATATTTAAAACCTGGCCCTTTTACCATGAGGTTTCTAAAACTATAGAGCCATCCTCAGCTTCCTGGGAGATAAGGCTTGTAATTTGGAACTGAGTAATGGCGTACAAACAACACAATTTGCTTAGTATTAAGAGGCAATATGCAATCATCTGGCAGTGTCACATTGCCCCCACTCCAGAGCAGTTTGGGGCTGTTTGTGCTGGAAAGTTGAATGTAAGAGCAAGGTGATGATGAAGGTAGCTCATCCTCCACACCTGATGGTGTCTCAGGGTGCCAGTCATCCAGGGCTTTAGTGAAAAACCCTACTTCTGAGCATTAGTGGTCCCCCAGCTCCTACACTTGCAGGACTGTTGATTGAAGCTGTAAGCCTGTGACTTGAAGTGTTGGGAAGGGCTGCTAGTGAGCTGTGGTGGGCTGAGGTAGACATTGCAACCACCTCTTAACTCAAGTAATACAAACCCAAGATGATTTTAACCAGAAGATCTCATTCCTTCATATTCACTTGGCATTTTTGTATTAAAAGGATAGCAAGAGCAGAGAAAAACAGGAGTTTCTGTGGTGGTTTCACGCCAAGCCTGTGTAGGACCCTTTCAGACCTCTTTGTACTTCCAGAGCAAGGACCAGATCTGGCCTGGGTTTTTTAATTTTCTTCCAATTTGTTGGCGTGAAATCTGACAGCCAGGCAGATGTGCCTGCCTTGATCTTTGGTGTGGATCTCCTTTTGCACTCTTCCCTGTTTTTCCAAGCCTCAACAGGGGAAAGCGAAATTACTGTCCAGAAACATTAATCACGGTATCTCAGATCTGTAAATTCTCCAGAGTTTTTATCCTGGAGGACTGGAAGGCTTTGACTCATTTTCAAAAGTGGGTATAAAGCATATATACATAAGGAAAGCACACATACTTGTAGCATCTGCAAAAACATATGGTAGTTTCACATCCCACTAACCAGTTTCCTGGACTGAATACATATAAGGGCAGGCTTTGTGAGAACGAGCAGTTTTTGAAAGCTGGGTTTCTGACTCTCATCCCTTAACCGCAGCCCTTCCTTGACTTTGTGAAAGATACCATTTCCCCCTTAATTTGGCACGTTATTGCACTTCTTCATACTTGTTCTTCCCTTCTGCATACTTGTTCTTGCGCTGCCTTTTTTGCAGGTGAAGCTACTCCCAGGCTCCCCTGAGAATCTCTCTATCCATCTTTCCATTCCATATTATCTTACCTCTGCTTAATCCCAAATGGCAAAAAGTAACCATCTCCAGTATTAGCAATTGCACTTAGGTGTCTCGTGATATTTCTGGGCTCCTAATCTACAGAGGTCATTACAATTTTTTCCATCTAAATCTTTTGTTTAATGAAAGATGATGCTTTGCCAAAGGATCCATTTTCCTGAAATATACTTTTTTTGAAGTAGAACATCTAAAACTGCTGGCTCTTGTTTCTGACAACGATATCATTTTTCCTGTCTTATCAACATTTTCTGTGCAAACATACCACCCTATCAGCATCTTTTCTATTTTAGCAACCCAACTTGTGTCCCACATGCCTCCTGCTACCACCACCAAAGCAACAATCTCTGAAGAATGGGCTTAACCAAAGGCAAGTAGATATGGAGAGACCCTCCTGCATCTTTCTGTGCCTGTGCCCACACCATTCCTCTTGTACTTTTGTTTAAATTCTTGGGATTTCCCAGTGGTGGAGATCCCAACGCCTCACATCAGTTCTAGTGTCTCCCTTTCCTTATAGACAAAGCTTTCCTGAACTCTTACCTCCTCTGTTTGCTGCCAATAAAGCCAATTAGATCTTGTTCTTCCCCATGCAGATAGACCCAGTGACCACCACATCCTTTTATACCCCTTTCAACTACTGTCCCCACATGTGCAGTCTCTCCCAGCTATCTTTTCTAGACTAAACAAACCTAATTAAAAAACAATTCCTTTCAGGTCATGTTTTTCTGAAAGGTCTTATCAGTTCTGCTGTTCTCCTCCAGACTTCCTTGTGTGCTTACATCTTTTTTCAAAGTAGGGAGCGCAGATCTTTGGTCTGGGCTTCTCCAGCTCCAGAACGACCTCACCATGAGGAGCGCTCTTAATACCTCTCCTAATAACAAGTATCTTTCTGGCCACAGTATCACATGGCAGACTTTGAGCTTCTCTTCTCCCATCTCCCCTAGCATACTTCCAGTACCAAGACCAGGTTCCTATGTGCATTTTGATTATGTACTTTCTTTTTCATGTAAGACTGCTTCTAAAGTTTATTGAGAACATTTAAAATAAATCCCCTTCCCCTCCCATAGATAGGGAGGGACCTTCCAGCTTATTTCATTGTTTTATCCTACTGTGAGAGCCCTGTCTGCTCCACCATCCAAACCATTAACAGAGAGACGTAAATGAACTGTGACCGACACAGGCTTCTGTTGATGCACCTTCTCAGTTTGACAGTGAATCACTCCTACCTAATGTGCAAGAGTGTTATTCCAACCAATGGCTGAAAAATAGCAATTATTTCTGTCAGATAGATATCATTTCTGATACTAACAGTTGTCCAAAGGAGACCTGAAGCCAAGAGTGATACTAGTGAATAATAGGCAAATACCTACTCATCACCTGCACTGAGAAATAGGCTTGAGTACCAAGCCCTGAAACTACACTCTCTCTTTTTTTTTATAAGAAGATGGCAGTGAAGCCAGATTATTCATAGCTCTAAAAGCAGGATGGGCACATCAGTATGCCCCTAAAGCCAAGATGATGAGCTAATCAGCTTTGTATTGTTAGAAGAGTCCCCACCTACGCTTTCACACAAAGGGCTGATTAGCTCACAGGTATGCAAAACTCTGGGAGGATGCCATCTTTCATCACTACCAGAAGATGTTTAATATATGCTAAGTTGCCAACAATTAAGTGTTTGTGTGTGTGCATACACATCTGCCCAGCCACTTGCTGTGTCCCAGGAGCTGCACACCACGTTGTGCTAACCCGCCGAGCCTGGGCAGAGCCCCGCGCCGGGCACAGCTCTGCAGCTGCACCGTGGGGATGTGCACCGCTGGGTGACGGCATCGCAGCAACCACTGCCTTGCAGCCCAGAGGAAGCAACTTTTAACGTGTTTGTCCTGCTTCTGGTGGCAGCAGCTGGGACAAAACCAGTCACAGGCTGAGGGCGTCTACACAGGGAGCGAGGCGGTGAGGCTACAGTGCGTGATGCACGTCTACCGCTTCTGTCATGCCCCAGTGCAAGAAAGCCAAAAGCACTCTGTCATCCGAGTCACTGATGGAAACACTGAGCAGTGTCTGAAGGCACTAAAACACCCTCTGCCCACGTGCCAACGTGCTGTACTCCCCATAGGAAGGTCTAATAAGAAGCGTGACTGCAAGTGCACACAGTGGTATGGCTGAGGCTGGCCATGGTGGTTCTTGTTCCAAGCCCGGAGTGGTGACATGAAATATTGGCTCGGTGTCTGGAGGTGTTCAGCACCTCCTCCCCATTCATACCTCACGGGATGCACGTGGACTCAGCACTTTTCTCAATAAACACTGGTTTTACAATGTTAACTCTGTGAAAAGTGCTGCATGGCCCAAAAGAGAAACAAGCAGGGTGGGAGGACCTGGGGAGAGACGTCCTCTGAAGCAACGCATTACTACAGTGGTGAAGCTGTACTGTTTGGAGGAATATGCGCTCCAAGGCTGCACCCTGCCCATTGCTTTGAACCACCGACAATTTATGTGTCCCCCTTTCAATTTCCGTCAGCAAAGTGCAACAAGCTAGAACGATCTCTTTATGTGACAGATGAATGTCAGAGGGGAAAGGGTAATTTGGGAAAGAAACCCTCCCTACTATGGAAAAGAAGAAAGAGAAAGGCAACAATATATTTGCTATCTTTCTAACAGCATACCTTACCTGACGTGCACAGGAAGCAATGTCTTCTGGCTAGCTTTTCTTGCTCTGTTCCTCCACAATGCTTGCTGAAAATCCGCAGGACATCAGGAATGCCTACAAACCATCTTCCCCATTAGCTTAACAGTAATATGGAAAACAGTGTGACCAAAAAAGTCTTGCACTGAAATATACATTTGACAAATATGTATGTATGTTTCCCAATATGCTTTCTCACTGTAGTGTGTCAACAATAGAAGACACAGGAGGTTATCACAAAAATGTATGCTTGCAAATAGAATAGCTTCCTTTTCCCTTTCTCTTTTCCCTTTCTGATATAGGGAGACATTACCCACTGTAGAACAGAGTATTTTTCTGACTTGTAAAGAGTGGGGATGCTGAGTCTGTGCCATCTGCATTTCCTCCTCCTAGGGATGCGTGTGAGGAGGGCTAGTTCAAGCTGGGCAAACCAACCCCATTAGGAACTGAATGCAAATTTGAGCTCGTGGGAAGAAATTATCCCAGAATAACTTTAGGCTACTGCTGAGAAAAAGTAACTGTCTAAATCCCAAATGATTACCTCCTTGTATCTGTGGCTTCAGAAGAGCGGCCAGGGTTACATCAGCTGGGCTCCAGCACAGCCCCTTTGCCCGGTGGCAGCTCCCAGCCCCAGCCCAGCCACAGCTGCTCCTTCAGACAGACCACAACCTCCCCACTGCCAGCTGCTGGTCGTAGCACAGCACATTGAGTGAGGCAAAGGGGGAGTCTGCAGCGGCAAGGAGCTCCCTTTGGTTCCCTGTGGCCCGTGCTGGTACTTAATGCAGAGCGGTTTTTACTTTACAGAAGCCTGCACGAAATGACTTTGTCCTAATCACTGCGCTACCTCGGTTATCACCCGCACAAACATTCCCTTCAGATCAACATACTGGCTGGGCCAGAAATCACACAATTGATGTTTTGGTTTCCACTGCCTTATCTAAATCCAGTTACTGCTCAAAATGAGACTAAGTCAACAGACTTAATTGAATGAAAGGGCTGTGAGACAACCTAGAGATTTGTGGCTGTGTACGTCCGTGCATGAGTTAATCACTAAGCAAACACTTTGCAACAAACAGTTCTGGGCTGAGCAGGCTTGGTTTTTCTGTGGCCTCAAAGCTCCTGACATGCTGGGGTTGCGTGAGGCATTGTTGGGACTGGCAGGAGGATTTAAACAACATCTCAAACAATGTACTGCCATGGAGAAAAGCTGGGGATGGACAATGGAGCAAGCCATGAACAAACACTTCTGCTGGCTGCCTAGATCAGGAGATAGCAGTGACCCTGTAGTAGTGGCAAAAAATAATTGCTCCCTTGTAATTGTTGCTTTCCGGATATGTGAAATAGCTCTGCTGGCACCCAGCAGCTGGGAGCAGGGAACCGCTCAGTGTCCTCAGCTCATTCCCGGGGAGGCAGCTGCCAAACTCCTGATGTCCCCAGCCATAAGCCCTTGCAGACATTACAGGTCTTCCTGGCCGCAGAGTCATGGCTTTCGTCCTGACTCTGCAGCTGAAGAGAGAAAGGTGCAAATGAAATATTTGGGAAGGGCCATGCTGGGTCAGTCCATTGCTGCACCTCATCTCTCTTCTTGTCTTCAGTGGAGGCCATGAGGAGACTCTCAGGAAAAGAACAGTAAAATGGATTTTAATGGCACTGTCTAGGGCCACAGCCAGGATCAAGTCCCCACTGTGACAGTACTGCACAAAGCTCCTTCAGAGCTGAAGGACTAAACAGAGAAAGCCTTACTCTGCAGTTGTAACGTGCCCTGGCAAAATCTGTGCCTCTCCTTTTTCTAGCACCTGCTCGGCTCAGAGGCCTGGTGCTGGTACCTGCTGCAGCTGCTGTTTGGGCAGGTTGCATCGGAAATGCTCAGGTTCATGCCAGTGGTTCATCTTAGCCACTGCAAGAAGGGAGGTTGAAGCTGCAAACTTCCTAAAATAATCATTAAATATCTTCTAAAATGAGATGACTCACCTATTTCTCTGGCTGGTAGAACTTCAACAGGTGATGGAGAACCTGAATCAGGTCACTTGGCAGTGACAGCCTTAGGGACATAGGTGACTTTGCCATGAGCAGTATAAAGACGGAGCCTTGCCATTTTAGCTCAGGATTGAACATGATTTTCACTGGAAAATCTCATCCCATACTACAGAGACACCACGCCCTGCACAGGCCACCCACTTGTCACCAAGCTCTTGCTTGGGGCCAGAACATCTGGTTGTAAAAATGCAACTGTGATGGTGTCTCCTAAACAAAGGAGGGTACTGGACGCAGCTAGATCCTTCCTCCCTGAGGGAGGCCACAGCCACTGCTGTTACATTTGAGACCCATCTGACAGTTCTTGCCCTTTGGCGTGCCGCACAAGCAGACGGGGCAACTTTTCTAGCAAAGCCAGGAAAGATAGCAAGGATGACTAGCATTGTGATCAGGTGCTGCACAGCCGGAGTCAAAAGGAACTGCTGCTGAATGCCCAGGTTTTGGGATACAATAACACACAATGCTATATTTCATTCCTTTAACAAGTGCTGAATATGCAAAGGCTCCTTTCCCAGCTTCTGTCTCCGTCTTGGAAGCGGGGGAAGAGCTGTGTATATAATTATTTTCAGATGCCATCCACTTTATTGATTATCTGAGTGGGATGCACAAATAATGGCAGCTAATGCCAGGAGCAGAGATAGAATGGAGCTTGTTCCCTTTTGGGAAAAGCTGAAATAAAACCACCATATGAATGGGTCATTGAAAACAGGCTGGAATATATTCCCTATAGTCATTCCGAAAGTTCAAGGGCAGGGGAAAAGAAAAAACAGAAGAAACTGTCTCTGTGTTCACTAAACTTCTAATATCTGAAAGCGCTTAAAAAAACACACATGCACTTTTTTTTTTTTTCATACAATCATGGAAAAACACACTAAGCTTTTGACTCAATGGTTTTGTTTTTCCAGTGAGTCCCTTCCAGGTTCCACGCGCCATCTCACAGTCACGTCTGCTGGGTGAGCTTCGAGCTAACAAAGTTTAGAAGAGCTCTTTGCGATTTTGCCACATCGAGTTTCAAGTATCGGCTTGCTGGAAGTGCAGCAGAGAGGGAGGAGGGAGGGAAGTGGTGTGAGCTTTGCCAACACACCTGCACAAGCTTTGGGCTCTCCTGGACACTCTGTGCGCTAATGATGTATAACCTGTAGAGCCTGGCAACACGCACGCTGAAGACTATAACAGACAGACTGCGCATACCTCTGATTTCTAATTTCTTCAAACAAGTAATAACCCCATCCTCCCCCAACCCTGTGCTGTAGGTAAATGCTTAGGATGGAAACTGAGATGTGTTCAGCTGGGGAGAGCTTCTACCAAGGTAAGGAACAAATGACAATTTAATTATGGTATTTTAGGTCTAAGCAAAAGGAGGGAAAATGCAAAAAGAAAGACGGAGTTCATTTCGACTCCAATGTTCTGCTTATTTGTCTTTTGACTATTAGAGATACAGCTGGATCCTATTTCTAATCCACTTTCAAATTTGCTCGAATTAAAATTCCAGATCACTGCTGTGTTTTCAAGTTGAAGCATGCATAGTAGCCAAAGTTTATATTGCAATTTCTGGAGTTATGGAATGATGAGATCCAATAGAGGAAAGTGTGTTGTATGCCTGAGTCCTGGGGAAAAAAAAAAAAAAAAAAAAAAAAGGTTGGCATCGGTGTTATTTGGAATTAGAGCTCACTTGTAGAATAAATAACCTTGAAGTTAATACACTGGCTACGTTTTGCATTCAGTTCCGAACACTGGAACTGGTAGGTATGGAAGAGCAAAGGCTGCCATGGTGGAGAGGTAGGAATGGGAAGTGCTATTTAATTATAAAGTCTGGATATTTTTGAACTTTAATCTGAAATTGAAAAAATCCCCCATTAGACTGGGACTTATTTTAATAAGAAATTAACTTTCTGACTGAGACAGAAAAGTAAGACTGCCCTTGCTTCAAAATATCTGTGTATTCTCTATTGTTACCTGAATCCCAGTCTAAAAGCTGACATTTCTGCTCCAGCATCCTGTTTACATCTAAATTCAATAGAATAGTCTTGTTAGGCTTTCCCACCTGGAAAACACCGTAACTCACATGAAGTTATGAGTCCCTATATTCATATAGTCCCTATATGAATATCTGCCATGACAATTCCCTGCCACTGCCAGGTGAAGCCAGCCAGCATTTATGGAACACGAACAGACTAATCATTTCCAATAGCGGGACACAATTATGATATAATTGCAGCAGTTTACGTTGACATCCAAGTAAAAGGACAGATACGAGCCAAAAATTGGAGTAAGGGATCCACCCATCTACCACCCAAACATAAACAAGCCAGCATGGTTAAAAAGAGGACTAGAAGACATGGCTCAGGCGTTCTCCTTCAGCTGTGCTGTGGTACAATTGCCAAATTGCCACACAACCTTTCTGCCAGACAATTTATCCAGCCGTACAGTGACCCTTACCTCACACAAAAAGTTCAGCGGCTTTTTTCAGTACCAGCTCTTTTTTAAACAGGGCTAGAAGTGTATTATTATCGTTAGGAGTGAGAGATTATATTTTGGATGTTGGTTGTTGTAGGGTCACAACTTTGACCTGCTATGTACCTAAAACCCAGCTCAGCCTGAGCCAAGCTCAGCCCCACTGTAGTGTGTGCACACCACTGCCAGCATGGGTTCCCTTGTTCAAACAAGCAGTAATGTGCATGCAAAGGGGCACGTTAGGAATGAAGTCTACGTGAATTCAGCTGGAGATGAGGTGCACAAGAACTTTCTGAGGTGCACAAGCATTTCTAAAGATTGGGGAGTGGCTCCTTTGCTGATGGATGACTGATAATCCACTTGTGGGCTATGGGTATGTGAAGGAACACTGGGGTAGGTCTTCAGTTGGAATAAATCAGTATAATGGTCCTGATGCTGAGCAAGCTCTACTTTATACAACCTTTGTGAACTATGAGCCTCATTCAGAGCATTGTTTCCACAGAAGAAAGACAAAGCTTTTTATTTCAGCAATACTAGTGAATCCCACTCTATTCCCTTGTTGAGCATTTCTCTTGTTGACAGAAAGAGATGGAGCAAAGCTATCTGTGTTTGGGTAGGGGCCGTCCTGAAAAGAGACCTGATGTTACCCTGATAATTTACTTCCCTACCTCTCTCCAAAATGGGCTAAATTAGACTTTTTTTTTCCCCCCCCAATTTACATTTCCAATAAAGTAATGACCCTGAATGAACCAGCCTCTACAGTATGCTGACGCATTTCTGTATGCAACGGTCAATCCATTCCTCCTGGTAGTCACCAGGAGAAAATGGCTGCTGCTCAGCTGCAAGTTCTCACCCCTGTTTAGGAGTTTAAGAGACAATTTGGCCTGAGTCTGCCCTGTGTCTGCATCTCTGGATATCACAAACCTCCTCAAATGTGTTGGCCAGATGGAGGGAGCTCTCTTGGAGGCTGGGGCAGTTTCTACTAGTGGAGGATCTGGCCTGCGAACACCTGCACCTATGGCATGAGGACAAATAAAGGACCAAGATCCAAACACAGTGTGCTCTCAGGCTCCTAAGCTGCACAAAATTCCATTTCCTTTCCACTTGTGCTAAACGTAAAAACAGAAACAAAATCACACACCTAAATAAACAGAAAAGCACAGACAGCAGAAGGGGAGAGAGGCCCTAGTGCAGGTTGTAAGCCAACTAGTACAAAGAGATGTTTTCTATTTGCAGTCCTTCGTGTGAGACCTTGCCATATCATGTGGATGAGAATGTGAGTGGGAGACTTGTTGGATAATGTTGGTTTTTATAAATGTCTCACAACTGCAGAAACACCTGCTTTACATTATGTTTCTTGTTGGTCCACAACAAAAATCCTCCCTGGTCAACGGTCCTCAGCAGGCCTTGCTCCTTCCTTCTCTGTGGACAGCTCAAGCCACTGGTCTCTCAGCTCTGGGACGCCACAGGATCACACCGGAACCTCATCAAGAAGGAGGGGAAAGACAGAAGGGAGAAGGGCACTTCTGCACAAAATCATGCCAAAATGTTGGCTAGAGGACCAAAACCGCATGAGACTGCTTCCCATAAGGTGGGGGAGGCGAGGCAGGAAGGTTACCCAGGCCAAATGGACAGGTCTTGAAGACCCATCTGTTTTCACCATGAAAACCTCACAGCCCACACCTATGCAACATACACCACTCCAGTCACCACAAGTTATTACTCTTGGTCTCCACTGCTTCCTGTGAAGCTGTAATGGGTCTGATACAGTGTCCAATGAAACCAAAGGGAGCCTTTCCATTAACTCAATGGGCTCTGGATCAGGCCCAACATCTGTTTGGCCCTCTCTGTACATAGTGCAGCCAATTTATTCTTTATCCATTCCTGGGCCTCTCTCTCCTACTTCTGGTTGTCATTAGCCATGCTAAGCACCATCTCAGGAAGAGTCCGTCCCCACCCTGTCAGCAGCCAAGCCCCTGGCATGGCAGAGCTGCGAGCGCTGCCCCAACCCCTTATCATTCCAGCAAGCTGTCTCTCCTTCCTCCTGGTTCACGTTGCCAGGCCTAGCTCCGAGCTCCTCTCGCTCTTCTCTTCCCATAGGAAGGGCTGATTGTCCTGTCTGCTGTATTGTAAACCTGGTCAAGAATGAATGCAAAAAAACCAAACAGGTCCAGGAGCCTGCTGGACACTTGAAGAGCATTGTTGGAGCAGGAACAGGTCTCTGAACAGATATCTCCTACCCTGATCGATGGCAATCCTGGAAATGGCTAGGCTGACAATCCAGCATACAAGGGGGAAAGAGCAAACAGACAGCTGCGTGGTTTGATCTCGGGTTATGGAGCTGGAGTACCTGAATAATTCTGCAAGCTATTGGTCTAAGACCATTCCCCTATCTCCTCAAGTGCAAATACACACATTGTGCCCCAAAGCCACTTTGCAGTACTTCAGTTTCCAACCACTCTAACCAAATTTGTGATTTATGTTGCACAGACTGTGATGGGACCAGGCACAGATCTTGTCAATGTCTCATGCTGACAGTGATGGGCCAGAAGACACCACCCATTCACTGAACAATACACAACATTCATTTCTTCAGGACTTTGCTGGGCCCTTGGATTCCAGGGTCCTTTTGTCACCTGTCACATCTGGATTCCCATGTTGTGAAATGCATGCCACTGCTAGGAAGAGCTATTAATAGCATTAAGAAGCCAAGCAGCTTCCTATATCAAAAAAAAAAAAAAAAAAAAAAAAAGGCCTCCAGTGTCAAATCTGTATCTTATTCCAGACACAGAGCCGCAGATTCCTTTTGGGCACTGACATTGTGTAAATGAGAACTCCATGCAAAAATCTTCCCGCCCCAATGTACCCCCAAATCACATGGGTTTGAAAATGCGAGCATGATGCCTGAGGCCAGATGTGTGGACTGGCAGACTGCTGGCACTGTGCATAGGTACATCTGCATGTCAGGTAGTTACTCATCCCTGAATACTTCCCTGATAAAATCTGGATTGCCTAAAGCTGGTATTTTCACTGCAGTTTCCTTATCAAGGTATTTACCACCTCCTGTCTGTGCCTTGCAGACTGAGGGTGTTAAATGCTCCCTTGCTCTCTTTGCAGTGCAGTGAGCTCAGGCGTGTAGGAGCTGCTGTACAGGATGGGATTTCTAAACCCACTGGAGTATGCAGTGGGTGGCTGCTGGCCTGGGCTCAGTAGGATCTCACCCTGTTTGTACCTGGGACATTGCTCTTTTGATCCTCTTGCTGCCTTTCTGCAGCTGGCGGGCTCCTTCCGGTGGTTCACGGTGTTTATTGTGTTTTCTGGTAGTCCCAGCAGTTTACAGGCTGTCGTCTCCCATGGAGGGTTCTGCCCTGGTGTAGTTGCTGTACGGCTGTATGAGGAGGAGAGTTTGGGATGAAGTTATCTGAGGAGTGGCAGAAATCTGTACAGAACCTCAGTCTATACACAAAGCACCTTCTTCTCCTTCTAAAATAGAAAGACTCTCTCTCTTTCTTTAAATAACAATAGAGATAGGCCCACTACCACAAATGCCAGCTGCCCTTGGAAGCTTTGAGTAGTCCCCTTCCAAGAGCACCCCACACCTTTTTCCCACCCATTGCTGATATTAATCTTTCTTTTATGCTACTGGTTCTTACCTTTCTCTTCCCATGAGAGAGAACATCACTCTGATTCCTGCACACTGTCCTTGGTGGCTCTGCTGTTCACCTCCAAGCTTGATGAAAGGGGAAAAAGAAGGACAGATTCTGAAACGCAATTTCTGAAAAATTACTAATTTCCTTCAGGAAGAACACTGTTTGATTACATATTGGGGAAACCTAAGCAACAGATTTGTTTCAATTAGGTTTCACAAATATAGGAAATATTTAAGCAGTTTAAGAATAATATTTACAGAGCTTGTTTAGCTGGGTGCACATTGCACCGGGGGAGGGCGTAGTTTATTTTGGGATGCTGATTCCACAAACAACACTTCCATGAACAACAACTTCTGTGAGCAGTACATTGTATGAACATTGCTTCACGTCAATCAGACTTAAAAGGAAACCTTTGGGCTAAATTCGAACAAAATTAAATGAAATGTAATTTGATTTCTAAGATGTCCCCAAGTTCTGTAAATTCAAAAATTACAATATAGTTTTTCATGCTTCATATAAAGAGATTTTCTTCTGACATTGTTGTTCCAGTTGGGGAATCTAGAAAAAAAGAAAAGTCAAATCTATCTCATGGAACAGATTTCTAAATGACTTGAAATTTCTGTCTTGAAACAGGTTGGCTGAAGAAAAAGAGTGAGCTTCCCAGCTGCTTTTCCTAGAGCAACTGCCCAGCTGTAACCACGCTGAGCAAACTTGTTTAAATCCCATCGCTACACCCCCATAACATGCAGTGCTCGTTGGATGTTGGACAATACTTAATGGGACCCAGGAAAAAGACCTTTATTTCAGAATATTTAACTCCTTGTGGCCTTTCTGGTGAAAGAGGCTAGACTTGGATCCAAGGCTGCTATTGTAGCTGACAGCCTTCAGTGCCTGTCCCAGAAGGAGAGCTCTGAAGCCCACCAGCTGGGGAAAATGAGTCTTGTCCACTGGCAGCAGTGAAGGAGAATCAGGCAGAGTTCAAGGGGCTGGTTTTTCCCATTGCTTTGGTTTTGGGACAAGCCAGCACTGAAATCAGAGAGATGACCGCATATCTGAGGTGGTGTTAATTAGGTGCCAATTGCAATGAAGACATGACAGCATGGGCTTCCATGGGAGCTGGCTGCTGGCAATCAGATCCTGCATCCAAGCCTGTATCCTGCTCTGCATCCTCCCTCCTGTTAGGACTAGCTAGGCTAAAATTTGCTTGGGATATGCCTGCTCTTGCTGTAGTTTCTCCTCAGACTGTACTGCGATTTTTCGGAGGTGCGCACCTGCTGCAGCCCCGTGCCTGGGTGCCAGTGCCCAGAGCTTGGGGAGGAGCAGCCCTGTGAGAAGCCTCGAGCGAGACGCACGGGGAAGCAGATGTTTTGCCAAGTGCTGACCCGCAGCTTTGTCCTGTCCCGAAACCTCCAAAGACATTGAGAATAAAACCTGGGGAACCATGTAGTGCAAGAGAGCAACTAAAAAATTACTCCTGTAGTGAAGAAACCACATAATATATTCAAGATGTCAGAGGTTAGCCGTGGTGCATGTGAATCATGCTGCAAATACCTCACCTTTAACTTTACCGTCGTAATTAGATTACAAAGTTTTTATTACGGTTTTAAATTCTGCCTTTATAGGTTGCTGCCCAGCTGTGCACTTAAATCTGGTTTTATCACACTTTCTGAGCTCATCACATTTAATTCTGCCCCTACAATGCTGGATTAACTTTAAGGGTCACTGAAGTCAGAAGTCACTCACCCTTGCCCTACTAATGGATTCACACCATCCCAACACGGCCCTGAAGAGTGATGTGTACAGTAAACTGTATTTATTGGCACGGTGGAGGGCAAGGGGCGTTGGGGCTGTTTGCTTATTTACTGCACTGCTGCGCTTAGCTGTCGGGATATTTGCACAGATTACCGTGTCCACAAGATGCTGTTTACCTCCATGTAATAGCCTGTTGCAGTGAAATCTTCTCAGCAGCGCTGGTCTGAGAGCTAAAAGGGAGAATACTGACGTCTGCCTGTGAGAATTGGATGGCTGCTTAACGAGGTATATAGGCTTGTATCATCCGAGGAACTGATCAATTGTCTCCATTCAGAAATCCAGAAATCACACCCGGCCGTCGCACTCATTGCAGCCAGAAAGCCCAGACCTGGCGTTTCATGGCTCCTGTCTCTGATATTTCATGCACTCCCAGAGGAGGAAGAACACATTATTTTTTCTAAGGATGACTTCTTCATTGTTTCCATCACCAAGAAAGCATGTCAAGGCACAGACGAAACTCTTCATCCAGACAACATTCATCCCCAGGTTTTACCTTGATCTCTTTTTCTTCTTTGACCAGCAAAGATCAGATGTGTTGGTGTTAGATACCACCCACACAAGAGGATTCGTTGTCCTGAGAAATTCATCACGTAAATGGGCAAATAAAGGGGAAATCACATTCTTTCCATTAAAAAATGGAGACATGAGGTATTGAACATCCAAGTGATTTATGTGAAGTCACAAGGGGGAGTCTGAAAGGGATCTGAGAAATAAAACTAGCTCCAGTGGAAAGGTCATTTCTCTCTTTCTTGCAGGGGAATACTTTGAACAGAATTAGAACAGACCTGAGCCAGAGATGGACAGCAGGGACTTTAATCAAAAACGGAGGGCAAAACTCATCACTGAATAATGCCATGACAATTCTTAACCTTTGCCATTCAATGACTAGACATAACGGTTTTGGAACCAAGGTTAATAATTTTCGGCAATATACAACCTTCTCCCAAGGAATGCACGGTGATTAGGGCAAAAAAATTCACATGGTCACAAAATATCTATCTCAGAGTCCTGGGCTTATAAAATACTCTATTTCCTCCATTAATTGTGTCCACGTGGAGCTGTAACTAAGTAGCTGAAACAAATAAAACCAAAGTAATATTGTTTCCTTTTAAAATATTTCACTTAATTTGTGGAAGAGGTTTGGGCTCATTAAAAATAGACCATCTCCCATGAGGGCTTTTCCCTTTTCTTCTCCAAGACTCTCAACCAATCCCTAGTAATGCATATAGCAGTGCACTCCTCCTCGGCACAGCCCCGGCTCGGGCTGCTCTCCTCTTTGACTCAGCAGCTCCTGCTGTGATCTGCAGTGAGGGCAGGCAACGCTCCTCTGGCTAAGCAGAACGAGGCCTCCCTGTCCTCTGATGCATCACTGCCCTGAGGTGACCACTCGGTGTCACTGAATACAATTTCCTCCTTCCATCTCCAGCTCGTTAGGGAACTCCAGCCCTTCCTCCCATGTAAAGATTTGGCTATCATGACCTGTGCTTTTTTCACAGAAATGACAGTATGTTCCCTGCAACCACAGCGCAAGCAATGCCTAGACATCAGCTACCATCTACACAATGGAAGCTATTCTTGTGTATCTTAGTGTGTTCCCTAATCTTCCAAAGTAAGTTATGAATCAGTTACTGGTGAAATCACAAACCTCTGTGTCATCTGCGACAATTCCCTTCCCCAGGCTGATGTCAATCACAAACCAGAGGGCAAAGCACGTGAGACAGAGAGGGAAAGAGCAACCTGGAGCAAGCGTGTTAGGCTGCAAGAACAACCTCCAGAGGAGGTTAACTCCAGAGATTCCTTTCCTGTTTAACATCATTTTTTTCACCTTCTTCAAGATATCTTTTCCTCTTAAATCCTCTTAAATCCACTCCTCCAAAACAAAGGCCAGACAAAAATGGGAAAAGATCTGGTGACTCCATGTAGTCCCCTGCGAAGTCCCCATTGCTGGTGTGCTCTTACCAGCAGAGTGCTCCCACTGCAGTGCAATAGGGCACACAAGGTGGAAGATGGATGGATCTGACCGAGGGGGGGGCAAGTATGCAAGCATTCAAGTTGCAGGAAATTTAGGCCAGAAGTTGAGACCGTGACCTTCTCTATGCTGGGATGTTTCACGAGGTAGTAGTGCCTTGCCGGCATCCAACATCCTTACCCTCACCCACAATCCCGATGAGGCCCTGAATATGCATCAGGTATCTGGGACAGATGTCACGGCATGTGCACTTCAGCCCTGTTTCATAAAGACTCTTCCATAAAATCGGTCCTATGGCCCGGCTCCGAGTTTCTCCCAGTCACTCTGCAGAAGAATTTATGCCAATGTTACCAGGCAACAGCCAAACTATTCGTGAGGGCATCCAGACAAAGGATGGAGAGCAGTTCAGAGGCTCCCCCAGTGCTGGGCCACTCCAGTTCTTCTCATTGGTTTTGTTCTCCTCCTGGGGGGTGAAGCCACATCTGGAAAATTACTGGTGTCCTGCTGTTCACTATGGACACCACTGGGAACTGGCATACGGTCTTGTAAACCATGATTAGATCTACAAAGTAAACTCTCATTATGACCTCTCTCAAGGTCTTTTAAAACACATTTCCCTAACTGCTATGATTACATTCAAATTCTTTCATTTTAGTAATAAAAATATTGTCCGCATTTTCCTCTCTTCCTCCTCTTCTGATCATAATCTTGTTGGGCACAATAGAAAAATCACTTCACATTCTCTTTTCTCCCCATGCTCTCCAACTCTGGGCATTAACACTCTCCTCCCGTCAGAAAGACAATATGAATATAAACAGCTTCCCCGCGCAGATGAGCTGAAACTGATGTGCAGAGCTCTTCTGGAGCATATTAAAAGGTAACTATCACCAGTCGTTCACTGGCATTATCCTTATTATTATTACTACTATTGCTTATGTTTGCGCCTCTCTTGGAGATGATAGCCGGGATCAAGGCCTGATGATGGTGCAGATGCTGTGCAGACAACGTGCGAACGCAGTCCTTGCCTTCAGCCTCAAGCAGATCTAGAGCAATGCAGCTGTGAAACAGAGTGCAGGACATTAGGGGAAACACTTGGTCAGTGTCAGAAACAGCCCAGTTCAATTAATCCTATGTCACTGCCACTCCTCTGATGCCTCTTTTGCGTAACTGGAATTTTTCGTGGTGCAGTATCTGGTGATCATGAACATGGCTGTACCAAATGACTTTTTAATGCAAAGCACAAACCCCAAAATTGCCATTACTCAGCCCCAGGAAACAAGCTCCCAGCAACTGACTGGGACAGCAGTGAGGCTTTGGCCAAAATCTTACCCGCACCGTAAGAGCCATGGGAGAACTTGAGTGGGATGAAGATTTCTGCCCTGCGTATGTTTATCCCGGAGTATAATGTCATGCTCCAGGCAGGCATGCACTAGTCCTGGGCAACTTCAAAGGAATTAATTCAGGATCACCTCTCAGCCCTGTAGGAGCTGAGAGGGAGAGCTGGACCTGCCGACTCTGCAGGGACCAGTTTAGGTACTGCAGCAACCAGGAAAATGGCATCTGACCACAGCTAGGTAGCTCAGCTCATCTAGGTTGTTCTGGTGTCCTCTGAGGGAAGATGAGCAAAACCTACACACTCGACGGAGGGCTGTGTATTGCTCATACCAGATTAGTAAAGAACTATGCAATATTCCTAAATAATTGAAATTTTATGATTCCAACAGAACAGCCTGCCCAGATGATGTATCACAGGAACTAAAGAGCTAAAAATACCCAGTAGCAGTTTGTTTCACAACGGGGACTGTGCACGCAGGTCACATATGCCTATACAGGCATTCTCTGGATTGTGTTTTTCTATGCGTCATGAATGGAGACACAGACATAAGAACACTTGGTTTTAAGAACTGAATCACTTGGCTTTGATAAGATTTTATCTAGATGAAAACCGAATTGATTGACATCTCATATTTCTGGGCTTTAGTGAGATCATAACTGCACTTTAATTGGTTTAATTACCAGGACATAATATTACAGGTATGTAATGTAGACCTGTAATATGGAGTTATACAATATATGTGCAATATATAATAAAATGTAACAAGTAATATAACACATTTTTTCATGATAATTATTACTAGGATGATCAGTAGTAAATATTCAGTGACATGAATAGAAATTTCCGGTAAGTAATGTCCTCAGGATTCGGCCCTTCTTGTACAAGCTTCTAAGAACAACATACATAGGAGGAATCGTGAAGGTTGTGAATGTGAAAGTATTTGCAGGCTAGGGTGGGATTTGGCTTCAGTAAGCTTGGGGTCTAAGTTCTTCCAAGATGTTTAGGCACCTAACTCCCACTTCAAATTTCCATGTTCTCTTCAGAAATATATTTTTCCTTTAGCTTTTTCCATGGCTGGCTCAATGCTCACAGCATTTTTCACAATCTATCTCTTGCCTGCATTTTGGAAATGGCTGTTAACAGTCACCCAATATTTTCCTACCATAATTATTTAGATCTCTCCAGTGACACAGTTAGCATCTGGGAGAAACACCGTAGTATGCAATTGTGTCTTTAACTATCTTTCCATTGTGAGAAGGGATGGTATGTGCCAAGATATTTATTATGCCTGACAAGGGCTATGTATTTACAATGGGTGTTTATACACACTAATTCTTTACAAAAATACCTTGACAGAAAGTGCTCCGCCTGCCCTCATGTTCCCTATCGCAATTGCTAATTAATATTATTGTGCTGAAAATGATCCTATCAATTAAAGCCTCTCCTGTCATAACCGCTGCTCCCTGCCTAGCTATGCCTAATTAACGTGCCGCTTACTCACATGCTGGGAAGGATGTTCATTAGGCAGACCTTAGGCCTTGCTGATCTGATTTCCATTGCTCCACTTGGTTTTATACAGAGCCCTCCATTTGGCTAAGCATGTGCCTCACCTGAAGGACATTATCCAATTGGTTTCCCTCTCCACTCAGCACTTCTTATACTCAATTCCTTCTGCTGATTAGGGTTTAATGCTATATTCAGGTATCTGGTAAAGTTCCCGTTGATATAATCAGTACTAGGGCTGACCGTAAGCATTTAAAGCCAAGTGCCATTTGATTCACTGTGCCAGTTACTCTGGTTAAAATAAAGTTGTGAGTGCACAAAATTATTCTGAAAAATACTGCACACAACGACTGCAGCTGTTCTGAATTTTCTGTATATTTGTCAAGCTAAAGAGATGTTTATGTTGGTTGTATAAATAAGGCTTGATCCTTCAAACTGGAACAGAATGCAACTGTTTCGCAGATCTGGTCTCTGGGAATTATGACAGGGACTGGGAAGGACAGTGGTGAGAGCACTGCCATCGCTCCCAGAAGAGCCAGATTCAGAGAGTGACTTTGCTGTCTACAAGATGCTTTGGGCTTAACTTTGGGGTTTGTATCCAGGTACATAATGATACAAACAGAAGTCTAATGGGATTGTCAAAAGGACATTACTCACCCCTTGGGAGGCCTCTTCTTCTGCCAAAGAGCTCCTGCCTGCCTCAGCTCAAATTGCAAAATCTCCATGTTCTTCTGTTTCTCATCTGTTACAAGAGAGATAATTACAGAGGTGCTAAGAGGATAAACGTAGCAAGGTCTGGGAGGTGCTCAGAAAAAGACCATGTAGGATAGATAGATTACGAGTAGAGCACTTGTCTGAAGGCATGCCTGAGCTCTGTAGGGACGCAAGATGGGGTTTCTGGCCAACCACAAACTCAGCTGTGATGTGGTCAAATGGGGCTGGGTGAGGGCTCTCAGGATATAGGCTTGTTCTCTCCAGGTTTCCTTCAGATCAGCTGCCCAGAGATGCTGGACTCTGAAGCTATTTTTGGCCTTTTCAATGATTAAGAAATTAATAGGATATCCCTGAGGACAACCTTTTATACAAGCTGTCTGGTGCCCCTCTGTGCCGTGAGAGATAGCGCCATTTAAAATGAATCACACAGAGGGAAAAAAAACAACAATCTCTTCTTCCCCAACTCTCCACGAAAGACTAACTTAAAATATGGAGGAGCATCCCTGCTGGAAGCTGCTTCTCATTCATCCATCCCGGCTTGCTGGGCTGCCCTTGGTGATAAAGCTGTTCGCCACATGTTGCTCAGTGGCACTACAGCGATTACGTCCAACCAGCGCGGCGCAGTGGGGGAACCCATCCTGCCAGCCCGGCAAGTGGGGCCACGTAGGAGGAAATGGGATCTTAAGAGAAAGGATGTCACGTGGTGAGCCACTGTCTCTTTTCCTTGGGACCAGCTCTGTGGTGGGTGTTACAGATTAGGTTCTAGGCAAGCGTGATGAGATCTTGTGGAGGATGGCAAAGTGAAGAAAGCCATGCACACGTGCCATCTAGTAGATGAGGCCTTCAAACTTTTCTCTTGAACCTACCAATAACAACAAAAACAAACAAAAAGGGAAACAAATAAAGCTTTAAAAGTGAGTCTATCTTAGAGGGTACAAAACTAATTAGTGAATCAAACAGGCTAAAGGAAGAGGAAGGGATGTGGAAAAATCAAGTCTTTTTTTCCCTGTGAAACCATGGTATTCTTGTAAATAGAGAAGGGGAGAGGAACTATTTATTCTCACAGGAATGTGAGAAAGTGTCACTGTGCAATGAGGCAGGTGGCTGGCACACTGGTGCCTGTGCATCTTCAGCACTAACCAGGAGTAAGGCATTGCAGAAGACGTTCTACCTCAGCCTGCTCCCAAAGCATCCCTGGGTCCACTACCCAGGAGGAGCATTTTCCCTCCCAGACCTCTCCTTCTCTGGCAGTTCTGACCTTCCTCCTGCACTCAGAGGAGAGTTGGAAGGTGGGCAGAATTGGCCAAGCCATATTGCTAGTACATTATGGGCAAGTAACCCTTATGGGAGTATTTGTTCTTGTCAGCGACTCCCATGGGGGCTGAAGGTATGTAGCACCTCACTGGGTAAGCACTTGCTATTGCAACTAGTAATAGCAGTAATAATAATAATAATAATAATAAAAAGGCGGGGGAAAAATAATATTGCAACTTCTTTTCAACCTCGAGGTCTCTGTGTGTTGGGAGAGCGGGGATTCCACAGGCACTCTACTCCGCTTTCTTTGAAGCAGTGGTAAACAGAAATGGCTGGCAAAACTTCAAAAGAGCCATATAAAAGAACCATATACCTACGTGGTTATATAGGGTTTGTATAAGGAATACACATCTATTTCTTTGAAATATGCAGTCCCACCAGTAGATCCCTTTTTGACTACACTTTGCTTTGAAAGAAAAACATCCAAAGGAAAAAGAAAATCTCAAGAGCACTGCAATTGCTCCATTTCAAAACTTAGAGCATGAAGCATTTGGCTTTTGTACTTTGCGGTTCTCATGTAGATCATTATGCAAGACTGCGAAAAGCAGGAAGAGAGACAACAGCTTTAGGCTCACTTTTTAGGAGGGAAAAAGGAAGATTATTATTTTTTTTCTGGAGTGATTCCTAAACTCCTAAGTCAGATGTTAGAATTCCTTCTAGCCATGGGATTCCAGCTCGTACGTCATTTGAAGTGTTGCTTATATGCCTCTCTATATCACCACCGACACCGTAGGAGCTACACACCAGATCTCCTGGTTTACTAATCCTCACAGAGCCCCTGGCCCACAGGGAGACACTACTATCCCCACAACTGTGGAAACTGAGGCAGGAAGCAAGCAGGTGACCTTGTAACTTCACACGGAGCATCGCTGACAGTGCTAGGTGACAAGCTGTATCTCGCGAGTCTGTGATCCACAGTTCTGTCAAAAAAAACCCTTTTCTACTCTTTTCTGAGTCAGCCTGGGTAATGAGAAGGAGGCTTTTGTTGTTGCCATTTGAGGAGCTGGCTGTTGGTTTGAGCTCTCGCGCTCTCATTAAGGAGGCCACGAGGGGAGAGCAGAGTGCCGATCCCAGCGGGAACACGTGTCCTAGGTTGGTCCGTCTGCAAAATAACTCTTCTGCATGTCATCTAGGCCAAGAGCCGAGTCTGGGATCCGCTACATGGCTAAGTTTCCTCCCTGTGGCGGCCAGAGCAAGCGTGGTGACAGTTATGGGGAAGGAAATTGAAATGTTTTGGGGAGTTATGGCATGGAGAGTGACATCTGTGGCAATGGGCTCATTAAGTGAAGGATTTGGTGTAATACATATTGTAACAAGGTCATATTTTCAGAAAACTAGGACTTGCCAGAAAAACAAACTAAATCAGCCAGGCTTATGAATCGGTTTGCTTCCAAACTCATCTTTAATCTAAGTTCTTTTCAAGGTCATCACAACCAGGCTTGCATGAATCTTGGGGCCTAATCCTCATCTGGTGCAACCTGGAGTGAATCCATTTAACTCAAGGGAACCTCGCCAGTTTACATCAAATAGTAGTTATTTTTAAGGGTAGGTCATGTAGAAATATGTAAGTACTTAATTCCAGCTATACTTTTTGAATAAAGCAAATAAATCTGTAACCCACCAGGATACAGAGCATCCAAATTTTTGTTTCAAGCCATGGGACAAGTATCCCCTATCTTGAGTCACTTATGCTGTAACGTGGAAAACCCGGGGACAGAAATGACATTGAGGTCTTTGTGGAGTATTCCCCAGCCCATCTTTTGCCAAGAAGGGACTTCCAGAAGGGTGCTGGGCTGGTCACTGTGCTTGACTGCAGTGGCAGCCAAAAGTGCTGCCAGGAGAGAAACTGGAGCAACTCATCGGTTTCTCCCAGGCTCACCTCACTGATGAAAGAGGTGCAGCTCCCTTGAAGTAAGCGTCTCCCTTTCAGATTTCACCAGATGAGAGTTTGGCCATGGGATTCCAACAATCCCAGGTCTGACAGCCCTGAGAAAGCACTTGGATGGAAGATGTGTCTCCAAGCAACAATGACTTGAGCAAATCCCGGCTCCATTCAGCTTTCAAAACCAGGCAGAACCCCAAATACTGCACTCCGGATTGAATTGTGCAGCTTCAAGAAGGAAGACAAACCATGATTTGCCTCACTGCTGGGATGGGCTGGCTCCAAATGGTCCCCTCATGCAAGAGGCAGTACAAAAACTTTGTGAATTACATTTCATTTTTCATCTCTAATTCCTCTTTCTGTGGCCTAATTCCTACCCATGGTGAACTGCTTTGCCCTCAGTCCCACAGATTCCTGTTCATGGGAAGAGTCAGAAGGTAATAAACGAATGAATTCCCTCAGGAAGGAGAGACCATTCTTAAGTTTAAGAAGGAAAAAAAAAAAAAGATGGTTGCCTGCATTGGAAGCGGTTCAGTAGGTCAGGAGCAGTGGCAGGAATTCAGGGAAAGGGAAAGATACCCAGTAGCAATTTTGCAATTCTGTTTTAGAGAAAAAAGGTTAAAACCCAGGAATGACCCAGGGACCAGCTCTTTTGCTGCTCTTTCGACTGTTGCCTCTAAAGACCCTAGTGCAGTGGTTTCCCAAAAAGATCGAGGCCTCTAGGTATTACCTGAGCATACAGAAAAAGAAAGGTATCACCTAATGAAATACTGAGATGGAGAAATACCTGTTTTGTGTTTTTTTTAACATCCTTTGCACTTGAGTAATTGTCTCCATTAGCAAAAATGGTGCACTGAATATAAGGCAGAGACAAAACAATATTTAAAAGCTATAATTACTGCTGTTTAATTAATCAAAGTTCTATCTGAGGATGTTTTGAATACCATTTATGGTATGTTTTCTCATTTTAATTTATAATTATTAGGGAGAAGCTTAGCTTTGAGTGTTTCTCCTCTAAAAATGTAGAATAATGTATATAGTACATGTTTGGTCTGTAGCGAGGGATACAAAATCAGGAAAAAACATGTAGGAAGGATATATTTTTTTTTATGCGTAAGTAAGGTTTAAATGGAATAATTAAATTTACCATAATCAATAAAATGTGTGAGTCAAGTTTATTGAAGTGGCTATTTCCCATTGCATAATTTCCCTGGGGAACTTTCATTTTTAATTCAAAAAAAAATAATAATAAAAAAACCCAACCCCCTGAGCACTTACTGTAAATATGCCAGCATACGTGTGAGGTTAAGAAAAGCACGAGCCTACACCCAGGAATCAAAGAGGGGCTTACCACTGCTTTGACACTAATTGTAAAAGCTGAACATTTTCTAGAACCATAATCAAATATTAACTGCCATGGGGGACTCATTCAGCAGCTCACAGTAATTCTAATAAGATGCAGAGCCCTTCACCTTCAGGTCACCAGTTCAAACCCACTTTGGGCTGGTTAGTAAACACAAGGTAGATCCCAAGTCCGGTGGAGAGCCAGAGCATCCAGAGTAGATGCCAGAGCATCTGTTGGGCAGAAGTTGGAAAGGTTATCCCTTCCTTTTCTTCCCTGCATCCCAGGTCATCCACGCTTCCCCTTGGATTGATGTGGTCACCTCCTCTGGGGCCCCACCTCGTGTCCCTTGGCCTCAGATCCTCCCTTCTGGAGAGCAGAAGGGAAGCCCTCCTCCTTGCTGCCCTTCCACCGCTGCAGCTGTAAGCTCCCCGGATGCCCCCCAGCACCTACCACGAGAAAGGCTGATCTTGATGTGGTGTTTCTCAATACTTCTCTAACATCCCTTAGATGACGAACATTACTTAGAAAATGTAAGCAGCAATATCACCTCTGCCCCTCTTCCATGTGTACAATTCCTCTTAATTAATTAGTTCATTTACTTGAGCACCGCATGGAAAACACACTGATCAAACACATAACTGAAAATAACCGGCCCTCACCCCCCTGCCTTAGGCTGCACAACGGCTCTGCCAGTAACGGCAGTGTTTGAAAACTGAAGCCGAGTCCTTGGCTCGGCATTTCACCCGGCTTCACGTAGCAATTCTTGCACTGCTCCGAGCTGAGCCCAGTTCCAACTGAGGCACTGGGGACACAGCACTGCCAAGAGCCCCAGAGCAGCTCAAATTTTGTGGCAAACACCCCACACGCCTCCCCACGACACCAGGGTCTGGATGGGTGCTGAGCCTACTGTGTCTTTTGTGGGGAGGGCATGGATGGTTTTGGTTCCTCAGTTTTTCAGGCTGAATACCCACCACAAGACGCCTATGTGGCTGAACCCGCCTAAAGACAGGTTGCCACCAACACGGACAGTCTCGTCTCTTCCTTGCACACACGATCCACTTCTTGTGTGCACGGGCACAGAGGAAGCTGCTTCAGGAAGTGGCACTAGCTGAAGATGAATCTTGTATTTTGTCTGTGGAGTTAATTTTAGGCTGAATCACTTCCCAAGACTGAGTATGGCCAACTTATGGCAAGGTCACAACTGCTACTGGTGGCAGTATTGGAATGGCCCTTTCCTATGGCTGGAGGGAAGCTAGACAAGGCAATCCTTGATGCATTAGGAAATCCAGAGCTAGGCATGACTTGAAGGCTGTTTTATGGCATATAGTTACAGTATGCAACCCCATCTTTCTGGCTATGATGATATGCATGCTTCTGTGTATGTGTGTGAGTGAACAGAACAGTCTGACGCCTTAATTGTGTCTCATATTAATGCAGCTGAAAAGTTGAGGAGCTCTACGGAACAATTCATTCATTGTCCTCTACACATCTGGGTTAAAGTTTCCTCCTTGGATTAGTCTGTACCAGCATGTTCCCTCTCTGCTCACCACAAGCTAGCGGTGCCAATTTCCCTCCATGGCAGCTTCAGTGACAGCTGTTTACTTGGAAGCTCATGGATTTGATATATGGGTGCTAGCCACAAATTAATGGAATACTTTCCAGATGCAATGTCTTTAAATATTCAAACAATAAGCCAAAAGCACTAAGCTGTTCTGGCCATTTTTTAACTCCGGATGTCTCCTGGAGATGATGTAAACACAATTTCTTGGGGCAATGACCAGAACACTTCAGGGGTTTCGAAGGCGAGCAGCAGCATGTGCTGCTAGATGGCAGCCGGTCGATGGTGCCATTTGTCACCTGAAGCCAAGACCTGAAATGACCAAGAAGGACAGACAAATAAAGAACAAAAAAGAAGTACTGAGGCTAACGGTTAGCAGGTGGCCTTCCCAGCCTGCTCTGCCTGAGGGCTGTGCACATTGACTTGGACCCCGGGGTTCAGATGAGCTACACTTGACACAGGCTCCAGAGAACAGCTCCCAGAAATGTCTCTGGAGCATTTCAGAGCAAAAACCAGAGTCTACTGAAGATGGTGGCAGTGGACAGAGATCACATAAATGCCTCTAACTTCTCCTTGCTAGGTGTCATTTAGAAATCCTTCTCAAATAGAGGAGTGGGTACCTAGCTCAGAAATTGAGACCAATGGATCATCTCCAGTCTGTCTCCCACACCAGACCTTCAGCTGAGGCGTATTGTTCCTATGATCTCAGTTTGCATTATATTCACCCTAATGGTGAGGACTGGAACAAGTCCTCCAAACAACATTTGAGGGTAAAGATCAGTATGCAAAAGTGAGCTAAACTGCTTTGTGGCTGTGTGTAATTTTGACTGTTACCACCTTTGCTCAAAGTTGACAACAGGTCAAACTGAAAACTGCGAAGTAGAATGGCTGCACCGAAGCTGAACGGTAACGATTTATACCACACCAGAACCTGGGCCAAAAAGTGTAACTGACTTCTTGGCCAACTTGCCTGATTTTTTCTTCTCTCACTGCATTTTCTTTGGCATTTTCTTCTTTGCATTCTCTCATTTTCCACAACAATTTAACGTGACCTGGACAGTTGAGCTACCAGGGCATGGATTTTCTATCCAGGCATTATGGTAGGAACCTTCTAACACACTTTTATCTACTTAGAAATGCCAGCAAACATGAGCTGTGTGGCCTTATACTTGATGAGGGCAAGAGAGAGCTCTGTTTGAATTTGAAACCAGCTCAAGCCTGTTTGAAGGTTTCTCTTTTATTCCCTCCAGTGTTGCAATTAATTAAGAGAATTAATAGTTATTAAAGTTATCATCATTTTTACTGGATGGAAAAAATCAAGTTCATTATCTAATGGGAGAAAAATAAACATAATTTTACAAGGGTTTTAAAGCAACAACAGTAATAACAAACCGCCCCGAACTCTAGTCCACAGGCAGCACAGACATCTGCTAGAAAAATATGATGATTCCCCCACCCACCACCCTCAAATTTAGGGATTTGTGGAATATGGGCCTTGCCTAAAGTTGCTTGGCAGAAATCCCCATGTTAAGTTCTTATTTAATGAAATCATGTGGTAGTAAATCAAATACAGAAACAGGAATAAGTAAATCCACCACATCCTTTGAAAAAAGTATGGTTTGACTCTGTCAACTCAAGTTGCCCGGGCAATGAATTATCTGCATTTGTCAACTCAAAAGCGATCATCCAGCAGTCACCCACCTTTTGGTACAATTTTCTAATCCTCGGTCTAAAAGCTGAGCTGAGAGCCAGCACAAAATGGGCAGGATACTCACACAACTAGCTCCTGAAATGAGTGCTAAGCTGCCCCATCTTTGCTAAGTCCGTGGAAATGGCCCAAAATGCAGGCCCTCTTGCAAAGTGTTTACCTCTGAATTTTAAACGAAAGGTGGCAAATTAGTGTCATATACATCATGAGGGAAAGTGGCAGAAGAGTGGGAAGGACAACGCTGATATCATGATAGAAAAAATTAAGAGGTTGGCTTCACGGATTTGGCTGTGTTAGGCTGATGGTTGGACTTGGTGATCTGAAGGGTCTTTTCCAAACTGAACGGTTCTATGATTCTATCTAGTACTGAAGACAACAGGAGCCTTAACACAGAGCCACTTTACATGGTTTTCCCTGTGCTCTTGGTGCACCCACATGGGTTAGAGCCATGGAGAGATGCTGGGTAGATTTTGTCTTCTGATAAATTCATTATAATTTGATAACAACTATGACAACAAAAAGGATCTCTCACAGAGAGAGCTTGTGAACTTTTTTCTTCTGAGACTTCCTACAGAAACTACGTCTGTTGAAACAACAATCTCTACAGACAACAACTGACGCCTTTTAAAATATGATTCAGTTTTCTGTCTCATCTTCCATATTTTTCTCTAGAAAAGGAGATCTATTTGATTTTTGGTCCCCAAAACTCTGAGGAAAAAGTTCAGTGAAATTTTCAATTTTCTTCTCCCCCCCTCCTTTTTTTTTTTTTTTCCAAAGGAAACCTGTATTTCCTGTGGAAAACCACAACAAAAATAAACATTTCTTGTCAACATTTCCCTAAGGAATATTAACACGTGATTTTCATTCACTGGTATGCCCAAGAAAGCAAGCAGAAGAGAGATCATTTGTGCCTTTGCAAACAAGATTTACAAAGAGCTATCTTGTAAGGAAGTGGTTGAAAAAGGCCTTGCGTCAGATTTTGCCATTGTGTCCATTTTAATCATGACCTACCCCCTGAGATTGCTGTGCTACTTGGATTTGCTGCTTGAAATTAATTCAATCGCTCAGTCACAGGAAAAGCCCCTTAGCTCTTCAGTCTTTAATTTACTGACAAAACATACGGAATTTGGTACCCTTCCTCATTCCCTAAGATTACACACTTTTAGTTTAGTGTTTTCATTTTCATAACCGAGTACTTACAAGTACTAAGATGACGGCTTTATGCTTGCTGGTCTGTCTTGTATCCATTATTGTTTCAGCTTTGCGATTCATTGCTGTGAAATCAATGCAAAGCAACTCCTCAGAAATCTTGGGATTCCCTGGAATCCCCATCTGAATGCCATTTAAGAAGATTTGACTTTGTAATTAACCATTTCTGAGGGAGTTAAAAAATATAAACAGCTCAAATGTGACATTTTTATAACCTTCATAAAACCAAATGCAACATTTACTAGGAATGCATTTTAGCAAAAAGAGAAAGGTTGCCATAGCAAAAGAGCAATCATAGTAATTTTAAGCAAAACCAACAGTAATTGTAGAGCAGCAAGGTGTATGTTATTGACATAAGAAAAATTCTCGCTTTGTACTTGAATAGCAGAACTTGATAAAAACAAGAGATCACCACATGGAAACAGGCTGCAGTACTCAGCAGAAAACAAAAGCAACTGTTGCACTAGAGAGCAGAACTTATGCCAAAAACTATCCCCTCTGCTCCCAGTGATAGATTTTCTTTTTTTATGCCCTAATTTCCAGAAGTAAAGAATGATAAGAACTACAGCTGGGTGATGCTGTTTGAACTTTGTTGTTGTTGTTAAACAAAACACAGTTTGCGATGAGTTAATTTTTTCTTCTTCTAAATTCATAACCCAGTAAAAACAAACAAACAAAAAAACAACAACAACAACAGCAGCAACAACAACAACAACAACAACAAAACAGGATGAATTCTGAAATCAGGAAATATTTTCACTCTTATGCTTCCTTCTCTTTCCCTAAAAGACAGCCACATTACAGAGTGGTTCATTTGGGGCTGAAGAAGTGATAATTTTTTATTGTAATTTTTCCCTTTCTTGCATTAACTGGAAAAAACAGGGGAAGATCACTGGTGCCAACATTGACCTCCAGAAGGTGCCTTGCTGTTTTGAGTGCCCTGTATAGAAACTGCCATGTGGTACCATGCCTGGTCAGACAAGATGCTCTGGGATTAGGACCCTGGCTTCAGAGGCTCCATTTACCCCTTTCGGAGCAAAGTAGAGATGAACTTGGAATAAGCCTTCCAAGATGACCCAAATCCTCTTCCTTTCCTAGCAGAGATCAGTGCAGCCACCAGAGAGGCTACAAGTGAGAGCCGTGTCACATTACCCACGGCGAGCTTCAGAGCGCTGCGCACAAAGAGCACTACGTTTTATGGCTCCTGCAGAATACTAAGGGATACTAATTTTACAGGTGCATTCTAGCAAACTGCAGTCCCTAATATCAGAATGCCATTAAAAATAATGCACTCCTTATGCCCGGGCAGTTAATTTAATATTAAATCAATAAAACATTTACTAGGGCTGGTCAGGGGCCTGGTTGCTGACAGCAGACTCAGCTCACGGCAACAAATGTCTCCTCACCCTTTGCAGACAGCTGCTGGTTTATTGTAGAAGACGTCTTTGGTCCTGACAAATCGCCTCCCTAAGCCCTAATGAGTGCAGAAATTCAAAACATTTGTGGGACATTTATTAGCAAGAAAATACACCAGCCTTTTGGGAGATTTGGATCGACAGCAACAATCATCCGTGGGCCAAGTTCAGTCCAGCTTGCGCAGGGAACACAAAATGACTTTCCTGGCCACAGTGAAAGAGATTGCAGCTCTTCCCAGCTGGTTTCATCCCTGGGTTACGGAGGCTGGGGTGGGATCTCTTCCCTAAGATGGATTTTCACTGGTGGTGTCCTTTCAGTCTCCACCAGGATCCCGACAAAATCCTGAAACAATGGAGGTCACTGGGATGGGATCCGCCACATCCCATAGTGCTGCTGAGCACAGCCAATCCCCTGGCACAGCCACCTTTCCCCCCCTAAAAGGTCACTTCCAAATTAACTTGAGCACAAAATACAGGATTTTGCCAGCCCACTTGACAGGCGATGTGCTACAGTGACTTTAAGGGGTAAGGCTGGGGAACCTTTTTTCTTCCTTCAGAAAATGTCAACTTTTTATCAAGAATCTGAGAATCAAAGTAACATTTTTATAGCAACCGCCTCCTCTCACAGATCAAATACACATGCAAAAAAGAAGAGAAAATGAAAAAAAAAAAAACCACCAAAAAGAAAAAAGAAGACCAAGTTCTCCAAATCAGCAATCTGGCAATTCTCTGTGAGGAGCTGACATTTCTGAGTTAAACAGCCACTTTCTGTCCAAACTCTATTCTGCAGAAAGTCCGATTCCCTAAAAATTCCCGCAGCAGTTGCTTCCCAGCATTGTACGCAGAAGACTGGTCCTTCCCCGGGCCAACAGAGCTCCAGGGACCCATGGCCCAAGACTCCCCTCCACTTTTGCTGAAGCAAGCCACTTTGGGACACTGACTTCCATGAGAAGGACCACTCTGGGTGTAGTCCACCCAGAAACGCTCCCAGCAGACTCCTTTTCCCTGACACCTCCGGGAGGAAGGACATGGGTACCGAGATGGCTCGTGGCACACTCTGGTCCTCGCAGGAGGTGTCTGCCTGGAGAACAAGGTGCTTCCCGTGCCTTCCCTAAACCCTGAGCACCTGGGACAAGTTGGGGCGTGACCAGCTCTGACTTGTCCTGACACCGCTGGCGTTATTTGTGTGATGAGCCTCTACGCTGTACTTACGGGAACGCTTTAGCTGTGACCCACAAAGCCAAGCCCGGTCAGATTTAATATCGAACTCAATCCCTAGTAGCTTCCCTTAGACATCAGCATTCCAGCACATGTAATATGATGAAAACAAATTTCATGCCATGAAAGCAGAAATATGGGTGAGGTCTGGGAGCATATTTAGGATGTGGTTTTCATAAGCACTCAGCGCTGGCTTAACTCTGCTCCTATTACAGTCAAGGGTAAGAAAGCCCCACTGACTTCAATGGGAGCGGAATTAGGCCAGCACTGAGTGGTTTTGAAAATCCCACCCTTAGCTTTTATATAACATCGAAAATAAGAATCACATGCAAACCTTCAGAGAATAATTGGCCCATTAAAATGCATATCGCTATTTCTTTTAGCCACCACGTTCAATGTGAAGATCTGCAGCACTGATAGACAGGGCCTGACGATCCCCGGGGAACGCCCGCCGCTACATCGGGGAGCGCCCTCGGGGCGAGGAGCACAACACCCAGGGGAAGTCCCGGGGCCAGCTGAAAGCAATGCCTTGACACTGTTCTTGGTAAAAAAAGAAAAAAAAAAAAAAGAAAAAAAAATTCAAAAAACCAAACATGCTCGTAGAGTTGTCTGTTTTGGGGGGACAGCAGAACTTCCCATTGGACGAATCAATCCTGCCAACAAACAGCCCACCTGCACATTCTTTTGTTCTTCCTCATTTACAACAGAAATATCTCTGCCGCTACAAAACCGACCAACCTCTTCGTTTTCCCCCATCTTTCCAGTGAACTTCTCAACAGTCATATAGGAAAACGTAGAAGAAAGCTTTTTGCAGCAGCAGCTGTGGCCAGGGAGGTGCAGATGTCCTGGCTGGCTGTTGTGGTCCTGCCAGGATCAGAGCACGAGGGGCAGGATTTGCCACATCAACCTGGATCGCATTATTCAGGGGCTGCCCATGATCCAGAGGAGGAAGAGGAGGAACAAACCCCACCGTTTAAAGGGCTGTAAAACCCCGAGCTGCTCCCCGAAGCGCAGGTGTTTTCTGCAGGAGGTCTCAGTAGGAAGCAGGGAGCGAGGTGACATTGGAGGCGTCGTGCAGAGGCGGCCACCGTTGCCTGTCCCCAGGCGCATGGGGCCCTGGCATGCCCTCGGCGCGGCTCTGAGTCAGGAGTGACTCACCGAGAGGACAGACTCGTTCTCAGGCACCCAGGAAGCTTGAACGGAGGAAGACAGTGAGCAGGACATGAAGGCATCTTAGTTGTGCAAGAGGAGGGGCTGCTGGGTTTATTCGCTAGTACAAGCAGAGAAAAAACAGGGGAATGCACTATTTCATCAGGGCTTTGCCATCACCAATGGTGACAGAAGGATATGGCCACTGTCCTGTTGCTTTCTGACCCCAAGTGCCCCAGCTGCAGCTGACCGTGGGACCTCCTGGCTTGGTCTGAATGGGAAGTGCTGTCAGCTTAATCCCGATGCTGTCAGCAGAGCATTTATCAAGCCGACGTATCAGGCAGGGATAAAACCAACACGCGTCCTTCAGAGCAATGCGGGTAGTCCTCCCATCGCTCTCAAAGCACTGCTCATCCCTCTCTGCCCTGCCCTGCTCCTGGGCATGCCAACGGCAAGCACAGCTCTAGTCTCTGCTCCTGTCACTGCTGAAGCATTTGGCCTGAAAGAAGTCACCGTCCGCGAGCCATAGCAGTGCTGGGAGCACGGACAGGAGTCCTGGGGGAGAGGTCACCGCCTGGTTGGGTTCGGGCTCCCAGTTCACCCCTGAAAGTGCTGTGGAGGTTTCTCAGCCTCTTCCTGAAACTTCACCCACAGCGAGGAGACCGAGGTGCCCGGCAGAGGCCCCCAGCAGCCGTAACCCAAGCAGGCTCCTCATCTGCCACGTGAGAAGTGACCCCTGGAGACTCCGGGCTATTGAGGCAAAGGATGCTTTTATCATACATTTTTGCCATAGCAGACACATGGGGCTCTTTGCCAAGTTCCTTCATTCTTTCCCCTGCTTTATTTGCACAGATGTTTTTGCCAACGCTTGTCATCAAACTGGGGAGGGGGCAGTTGAAAAAAAAATAATAAAATAATAAAAATGACCGAACAAGTTGAAGAAATTGCAAACAGTAAATCTGGTGCTCGCTAGGCTGAGCCCAATAAGTTGCTGAGGTTGTACTTTTCAGATTCAGTTTTAGGCTCTTGTAAATTTTCAGTTATTTTTAACCCACCTCTCTGAGAGAGCGTAGGAATGAGAAAGTAATCGTTTCATCAACTCAGGCTATATAAATCTCCTTGGGGTTTATTATTTGCTGTTTCATTTTACTGGCACAAGTGCTCCTACGAAAGTACAATAACCTCCTCGTTGATTTACAACTTGGAAGCAGGCACATGCTGAAAAACCCAGCACGTAGCACCTGAGGAAAAGTGCACCGAGTTAATTGAAAAGCTTCAGGAAACTGGAATTCCTTGCAGTGATACTGTCACATGCGTCAGTCACCAGATGTAACTCCAATTTTCTGCTTTCATAATAAGAATTCAATTGATATCCCCAGAAATAAAAATCTGCAGCCAGAATAACAGCACATTTATCATCAGCAAGTCTAAACCTCAAAACAGAGCTGTGTGCAGCCCTTAGCCTTGGGGCTCTAAGCACTGTGGGTGCCTTTTCTTCGTCTTTCTTATGTGAGTGCGTTTTTGTGCCTATACCTATACATACACACCCAGACATATATATCTCCTGGGGAAGTCTAAGATTAGAAAGAGGATGTTGTCTCTGGAGAGCTACTCCCGTAGCCTGAGTTAACATCACTGCCCTCGTGCCTTTTTTATCCATTTTGGTCTTCCACTGGTCTCACATCTCCGTTTCTCCCTCTCACACAGACTTTCCGCAGCCTCCCCACACCCGATCCATGCAGTCGTTCGCTGGGTACAAGGGGATATTCTCCAAGAGGCCTTTGATTAGAAACACAGACATGCTGCGAGCTGCCTCCTCCTTTGTGCATATACCCCCCCACACCCCGGTGGCAGCACCTTTATTGCCATTTGGACATCTACATATTGCAATCCTGCCCTGAAGCTGGGGCCAAAATAGAGTGGTAGGGAAACACCAGGCAATGTTAACATATCTCCCCACTTTCTAGAGAGGGTACTTACAGACTTGCTCCACAGGGGACCATAGCCACATGCTGCTGAATGGCATTTTTTGGACCCAGCTTCAGAGGTTTCCAGGTCAGCTGGTGTCCCACGCTACCCTGAGCTGGGCTTTCATTTCGTCAGCACTGGGCTCACTGTGTGTTTTTGAATTAACTGCAAAAACCCCACCCCAAGGTCTAGATCTCCCCAGGAAGGCAACGCAGAGCATCCCAACCAGGCCACTTTGATTTCTATACAAAAGAGAGAGGCTCTGCGTCATGCTTTGGTGAGCCCTTATCTCTGTCTACAGGCTCAGTGGTATACGAGGTCCCCAGCAGGGATTTAGCTGTCCTCGTAAAGCTGGCAGGCACTTGTCTAATGTAAACATTCCCATGGAGATTTCACATACATTAGGGTGAAAAAAAAAACCCGTTTGCTGTTTTCCAACCGCTTTTAGGCAATGCCTGGCTTTATATACTCAGACTGGATGGAATTGTTTTATGAATCTTCCCTTTAAAAAGGGCAGCTCTGCTTCTGGATGGTGCACAAATGACCACTTACCCCATGAAAACTGCAATTCCCTTCCTGACAGAAACCCTAAAATGCAATGAAATCAGTGACCTCGCTAAAATCTTTCATATATTTTTCATTCAACACTCTTAATATATTGCACCCATGTGCATGCACACGAGCATATATCTATATACCTGTATAATACCTAAACAAAATCTATTTTATAGTATTGTCTGCTGTATGGGGGCAAACACTGAAAATCACCCACACTCAGGCATTGCAGCACCCTGCCTGAAGCCAGCTCTGCAACCGTCTGTGCTCCCATCAGTGGCCCCAGCAGGAACCATCAGCTGGGTGCTGACGCCACCCTGCAAGCGGCACAGCACACATCACTCATTTCCACATATTTCACATCCATCAGACCACTGAGAGCCATCAGGGCTTCTCCCAGACTACTGGGCATTCTTGTCCTCAAACTAAACATCCTTACTCATTAAGCAACAGTGCCTGAGGCTGCTGCAGGCTCATGCCACGGCTTCACAGAGGACCCTCAACCAGAGCTTGGGACCAGCGGCAGCATGTTTGGGACACCAGCACCTTCCGAAACAGACCCGGTTGTTCTGCAGCTAATGTGCACCTCCCTGCATTTGCTCTGAGTCTATGCCAAGCTAAGTTTAGAAAAAAAAAAAAAGTAAAAATTTATAGCAATTTAATGATGTCAGCTAACTTTTGTCCTGTGACCATATTTAACAGTCGTGTCTCTGTTAGCAGCGCACATATTGTGCTCAGAAGTGAAGCAACATGTGTAAGAGGCCAAATTACCTCTCAAATTTATTACAGGCTGATTTCTCCCAGCAAACCCACTCCAAAGCCACTTATGTTTAACACCACCAGCACAAAAAAACAGTTTGGAAACCAGCCCCCCAATGGCACTGTCAGAGGAGTACCAAGAGGCTGCAAACCTCCCGTCAGCTGCCACGCGAGGGCTGTGATGTCCCCTCCTACAGCTGCTGAAGAACCCAATCTGTGTTGGCAATGCCTTTCATGTAAGAAGCAAAGCAGACCTCTCTCATCTGAGATCCCCTAATTTTCTTCTTTAACCATTTGTCCAAGTGTCACTGGTGCATGTTTTTCATGAGGCAAACCGTGTGAACTTTTGAAGGATGCACCTCGCAGGAACGACCGATCTCCAGGAGCAGAGGACTGAAGTAAGCCCGCAGAGAAGAGTAAAGTAAGCTCTGCGAGAAGAGCCGATCCAATGAGTCAAACCAAAGTACCCTCATATTAACCTGCCTCTGAAGTTTAGGTAAACTTCCTGATCACTTAGACTTTCAATTTATTTTTAGGGAACTATTTCCAGTAAGTGGTTCAAGATGGATTATAGTTTAACTGGAAGCTTGGGAATAAAAAGATGGTCACAGGAAAGCTGGGTTCAATTCTTGCCTCTGCCACAGACTTCCTGTATAAATCTGGATGCATTGCACCGGGGGGGTATTCGCCCATCTAACTCAAACATCTAATTTCAATGCCTATATTAAGAGCTCAGGCTTCCATTATAGCCAGTTGAGTGAGCTGGGCTGGGTGATTCAGAGCACTCTCAGGAGCAGTGCACTTACTGGCTCTATAGGGAATGTAGGCTCCTAATTTAAGAGCATAAAGCAGACTCCTAAATCCCCTCTGCCCTTCCGACATCCCTGGGGCTCAGTTTCTCACCTGTGAAATGTGTTTTGGATTAGTGACATGAAGAAAGTGGTACCCAAATTGAGTCTGAGCACTGGTTCCCTGGCGCAGCAGCTCAGGAGAGATGCAGCAGAGGCACCAGGCAAGAGTGAATTTCTAATTCAAATTTTTTCATTGGCATTTGTTATTTATCTACTTGCTGATTATTTTTTTTTAATATATAAAGAAGTACATGTTTTAAGTACATTTTTATGAATCTGATTTTTTCTCTCTTTTTTGTCTCTCCTGATTGTTCTCCCTCTGAGGTCTTGAGTGTGACTGTAAAAGTCCTGGTAACACTTGTGGAAGTGTTTTCACAATTTCTGAGCTTCAAGAACAGGCCTACAAAACTAAGCATCCTTCCCATCAGTGCCCTTTGAAATGAAAAAAGAAGCTTGTGCATGCTACTGAAACAAATTCTTTCATTTGAGTGTTCTTCCCCAGACATCTTCTGTACAGGCTTTTTTGTCCACCTTTAATTCTGAATGACTGAGGATGTTGTTCTTTACATCTGTAGAATGACAGCATTTAAGAACACTGTTTTAAATGCCTAAAAAGAGAGAGGAACAATGTGCACAACCATCCTATATTTTGCAATTTTAAAACATGAGGCTTCACATATATCAGATTTGGCTCTGAACAATAAACATGTTGTGCATTCCTGGGGCTTTTGGTTTTTTTTTAGGACTGTAAACTTTCCCTTGACAAAATGTCCCACTTGGGACTGATGCTATATCAGTATCTGAAGATTGTGCTACTGAGCAGCTACTCAGAATCCTGGGGTGATAAATTAAAACAGAGGAAACGGATCGTTTCTACTATCAGGGTCACTGTTGTCAACTCCTAACAGGGCAATTGACTTGTCAAGTTGTCTCTGAAAGCCCAAGCTCAGATTTCATTGCCTTTCACATTTTTTTCAGAATTGTATACAAGGATCTCTGAGCCTGTCTTTCACCTGGCGCTTTGCGAAATTCCAGGCACCAATCCTGCTCATAAATGGCAGAGGAATAGATGATGAGACTCCCACCGAAGCAACCGCGTGGGACTATTAAGTACAAGAAAAGATACGATAGGGATGTGTGTGCGAACAGAGGGGCATTTGCTTGTGTGTCATTATTAGACATGGACAAGACCTTAAATGGTGAAAGGTCATTTGGAAAAGCCACAGGATACCTCTAGCATCAAGAAAGAAAGAGAAAGCTCTGACACTCTGAGGCTCACTGTATTATTTAGAGTAACAAACAAATCCACCTGTTAGAGAAGCAACAGAATAACTGTAAGCAGAGCAGACCCACTAATAACTCTTCCTACCTGCATTTCTGTATTTATATGTAATACACACTTTTAGATATATAAACATATACACACAGAGAAGTTAGGGACCAAAATGAGAACAGCACCGTGTAAGAGTATTTGCTCAGCAAAAGAGAGCTCCCCTGCTTTAATCAGCTTCCAGGCTAGAAGAAATAGGCAAGGCAGGAAAAGCGACTTGCTTGGATACAACATCACAGGGTAACGCCAGACAGGAGAGGAGAAGCCATTTCAAGTGCATCCCTGTAATGCTTGGGTCATGCTGTTACCCAAATTAGAGTTTCAGTTTTCCAAAATGCTTTGGAGTAGTGCTGAAACTCAAGTGATCACTTAAGGGAAATGCCACAATTATAAAAAACACGCTTGTTCCAAAACCAAAATTGCTCAGTGGTCAACTAAAAGATTTCTTTTGTTGTTAAAGATGTCTTTTGTTGGTGCTGCTGCGATTAAATTGAAAGGTTTCTGCTATGATGTTGACATCCTTGTTTTTATTACTGATTAAATATATATATATATATTCCAGAACCAAGCCACATTCACTTTTCCATAAAAGATCTCAGCTTCAATGAAAAATCATTTCTGGAGGAAAAATATTTTGCTGGAAAATAGTGACCAGCTCTCATAATCATGGCTGAAAATCCAAACACACCCAGATGTGCTGTAAGCCCTTGTTATCTTTGGGGCAGCCTGAGTTTTTGTGGCGTCCTCATGCGACGGCTCTTTGAATGGAGAAAGGTGAGGCGAGAGCATGTATAGGGAGTTTCTCTGCTTGGCCCTGCAAAAATGCCTCCTCCCTCCACCCCCAAAAAGACCACATTGCCTCCCAGTTCCCTGCTCTACCACCTCACCCCCAGGTTACCCTCTTGTCGTTTCCTCTTGCCCTCTTCCCGCCGTATCACGTTTCCAGTTCAGAATCTGTAGATCCACAATTGTTTAAAAAGCAGCTCAAACTTCCAACTTATAAACATCGCTTCCTCTGTCTCCTGAATTTATTTTAATAGCTGATATTTGAGCCCAGGGGATTGTTTTAACTAACACTGTATAGTCAGAAGGAATCACTTTCCTCCAGGCTACCTCTAGGTCAATAGCATAAGGCAAGACCCCCTCACATTTCATTACCCAGGGATCAGATCCCCTTTCCCAATCCATCACTCTGAAGCTCGTTCCTCCTATTCCTCTCAGATTTGCCCGTATGATTCATGCGGTGCCAAATCAACAGTATATTTGCTTTTTTCTCAGTTCATTGTTTTTATTTGCTTACATGTTCCCTGTCGTAGTTCAACTCATAAATCAACGCTGGTTTATTTTCTACAAACCCGTTGAAAGTCTGAGCCAGTTTCCACTGTTATGAAAGACTCCCAATACTACACGTCCTTTAACAGGTGGAAAATGTCTTAAGAGGCTGTTTGGATGGGAATGATTTTCTAACTTAAGGACAAAGTAGTATTTATTTATGACTTAATCTAATTCCAAAACAAAGTAACAGTTCCCTGCACCGAATTATCTCCTTATGATGCTATCCCACTAACATATGGTTTTATTATTTAAATAAAAAATGTAATATTGAAACCATTTCTAGCTATTAAACTTGTGTAACTGATTACAGTGAAACAATGTTCCTGAGATACTTTAACAGACCATTTTCCCTTAAGAAGACCGCTAAATGCCTGTCCTAGCTAAATTTGGAATTGTAAAAGCAGGCAAAGAAACAAAAACCAAGCAATCACCCCAAACCCTTTCCTTAACCTTTACTTTCTGGTTCAGAACGAAGAGCTGTTGTTTTACTGGGTTATCAGAGGAACAAAACCAGCCCTTTTCTGGTGACCTAGATTTGGAGAAGACGACCCCGCGAAGAGGAACCCCCCAGCCTGAGTTTGGTGTGCGTTACCTTGGTCAGAGCTTGGCTCAGCAAAACAAGCCCAGACAGCTCCTGCCAGGGCCCAGGCTCACCCATGCCACCCGGCCAGGCACAAACAGAGCAGAGAGGTGCCTGCTGCTGTGGTTATAGCCCACTTCCCTTCTGCTTGGTACAGCATCTGCTGGGGGTAAAACCACTGCCCTGAGTGACAATCACCCCCCGTCCTGGTGAGCGGACAGGGTGGTTCTCTTCTTCTCCTCCCAGCTCCACGCCGCAGTGGGATGCAGTCCCCGAGACCATCTGGTGCCTCTTCCTCTCTCTGGCTGACTTCAGCTCTCAGCTGTCAGCCAAGTAGAGTGCTTCAAGACTGTGTGCTTCTCTAATGTTTCTTCCTTGCATGAATGACATTAGCCACTGGGAAAATATCTGCTTCTTGGTTAGGACACTGGGGATGCTCACTGGCAGCTTGGATGACAACCATGTGTTGCGAGTCAACAGCTTCAGCGAGTACATAGCAGGAAAGGAACTGAGGTTGAGGCATGATGGTTCCCTCTTGCAAATGCAGCTCTTTGGCCTTAGGAGAAAGGACCTACCCCTCGTCCTACCGGGCATCAGGAATGGACCCTGAAGCACTGTTCCTGCAAGGACTGCAGCCTTAAAATGGAGAAGACCTACACCACTAGGTTGGGGCAAAGTTTGGCCCTGCTGCCAGACCACACTCAAGACAAACCAAAGTGAATAAATAAAAACAAACAAAGTCCAGAAGTCAGAAGCTTCTGAAATTGCCAGCCTTGAGGTAACACTGCACTTCTGGACTGAAACAAATGATGTTGCAAGCAGACTTTAAACACGCTGAGCATCAGTTCTTACTGAATGTATCATGTTTAATGCATTGAAAATATTTCCTATTGTGAGTTCTGATGAAAACCTTGGCAATTTTGTGTGCTGTGAAAGTTTAAAAGAATAATTTAGAATAACTGAAAGATTTCATTTCTGTAATGTGTAATTAGGATTTCGACACACAACCATTTTCCAATACTTTTACTACAATGAGAGTATGTTTCTATACAGCATGCTGTTTTAGATGGGAAAGTCATACCTTTTACCTGAAAAATGCCAAAAATTTTTGCTTTAACAATTTTGAGACATTCTACCTTGTTTTTTCTTCAAATGAAAAATTGTCTGAAACTGACCCTTTCTTGTAAGGCATTTCAGATTTGACACATCAGCATTTTCCAACCACAACACATTTACTTTGAAAAAAACGCAACCAACTTGGACAGTCACAATGAACTTGTGCTCTTTGCCTGTTCACTTCCAGCTCTGAGATCACCAGGGACAGATCCAATATTAGGTTTCCATACGCCAAGAATCGCTTTGTCCTGCACACAAGCTGCCGTCTTGGAGGAAACCCAATTCCAGCCTTCAGCTTGGTGGAATTAGCAACCTAGCCCTGTCCTTCAGAAGCCTTAACAAAAAAATCCCTCAATTAATCTGCTGTGAAGCCATTAGAAATAGTGTCTTCTTCCTAGCCACTGCTAACATTTTTGATCGAAGTCAGCTCTCCGCTCAGCCCAGGTATTTGCAAAGCCACAAGTCCAGCCATACCATTTGATAAACTTGACAATAAACACAATGGACAATTAAGAAAGCAGATTAAAAGCCATCATCTATTTCTTTCAAGAAAAATCATTGCACTTTTCATGTAAGTTTTGACAGGCTCAGCTCCTCCTTTCTTGAGTGCCACATACTAATCCTGGCACTTGAGTGGGAAGCATTGGGTAGAAGCGAGACCAGACCCTTTCAGACGAAGGCAGTGGGAGCAAATAGCCAACGGCCCCGGGTTCACTGCCTCGGGCTGGTGGATCCACGTCTCCTGAAGCAAGGCCGAGGAGGCTGACATGCCACAGCCAAACACACCATTATGACGATTACAACACCTAATGCAATTCCATAGGCCAGAATTAACAGGTTGTCCAACTAGATGTTTCCTAACATCTTAAAATGTATTATTTACTTCTACTTTCTGTTTGCCAGAGAATGAAGCTAACTCTCCCCACAAACCCTAATTGGACTAGTTAGAACGGCTGGAAAAAATAATCACATTTTCAGGCACACAAGCCTTTTCTGTGTAGTTCTGTGTGCCCAAAAGCTGTTCCAGCTGCACGAGCTGACCTAGCGAACAAGATTACCTTTACCTGCAAGCCTTGTCTGCCTTATGTCTGTAGACAGTCCAGGCTACCAGAGCAGCACTGCTTTAACTGTGTGTTTAGACATTCCTGGCACAGCAAGACTTTAAGCTCAGTTTTTACCTGTGGAAGTAACAGCATACTGGAGGCAATTAAAAACACACGGAAAAGGGCACTTTCCTCCTATTTGTCCCTTTCAGAACCTCCCCCACTGAAACTAAAATTATATAAATCCAATTAGGAGGGGAGCTCGAAAGGTTTGGATTTTTATCCACTCCTCTAAAAGGCTGGATTACTCGCTGCAGCCCAAGAGACACACCGCGGGATGCCGCTGGTGGACACGGACCCGGGACAGAGAATTCCTGCTCGCTGCTATGAAAACGAGAGGTTTGTTGCAATGCACGCAGACCCATTACTACTAATTTCCTCCAGCTTCTGAGCAATTTTTGAATTGTTCGTCAATTTTTTCAAAGTGATTTACGGGTTTGAGCTAGAGAAAGAAGCAGGGGTTTTGTAAATAGTTCCTCCCTTTCATTCAATTTCAGCGCATTAATTGCTCATTGTCTGTAATTGGAAACATAAAGTGCATTCCTACTCAGATCGCATGCAGACAGCTGCCCTGATGTGACTCTTAATGTACAATAAACTTCCAGTGTGGTACCATGGACTTGCTTGTTTTAATAAAGCTAATGTATGGAGACTTTGAAATACACGAGTACGTCCAGTATGCACTTTTAGATGAAGAAAGATTATTTAAGCTTCCACTTTGAGAACATCCTTCCTCTCTGGAGGTGAGCGTTTTAAGGAAATTACTTGAATTCATATAAGTATTCCCAAGATCTCACCCTTCCAGTTTAAAGTCAAAGTTTGGGGTAGTTTTTTGGCATTTCTACATCAAGGCAGGCCCCAGAACTCCCTTAGAAAGGAAAGAAGGAAAGAAAAATAAAGAAACGTCAATGGCCGTTGCTTAAATACCAAGAGTTTTCCACTTAACCAGGCTTATCTTTATTTCTAAGCCCATTTAAGTGCAAAGAGGCCTAATGCAACCACATGATTTTATTGGCTTGACAGCCAATTTCCCAGGCTATAACTTGCCTTTAGGAAATGTGGCTAAGAAAGCCAGGAATAGGCCATTAACTTCCCCATTGCTGTGAGCAAGCAGAAAATGGATGGTTCCCACAGACAGAGGGGAACAGGAACGATTCCACGCTCCATACCTGGGTTCAGTTTTAAAGAGCCTTGCATTTGACTAAGAATCTTGCTTTTGATTTTATAGTGGGAACTACTTATAAAGACCACAGCTAAATGAAACTTTTCCAGTAGTTTCAGAGAAAGTCAAATGAAAACAAGTTATTTTGAGTCAACGTTTTCTGGAGAGAAGTAAGTAAAGAGAAGTCTTCAGAAAGAATATTAGGGATCAGAAACCAAATCCCTGGAAGGACTATGGACATGTTTGGGAAGCTTCTTCATGCCAGGAGAGGCATCCGAGGGCCTGCAATTCACTTTGTTTGCCACACAAATTAAGCTGGGGATTTTGCTTGAAGCAGCACAGGAAAGGCCCAACTCATTTCTTCTGCTAGCAGATTCATGGGATTGCAAACCTCCGGCAGCTGGAGTGGGAAGCCTTGTCCCAAGCAGCACGGCTATTTGCAAAATGAACGTCTGCCTGCAGTGCAGCTCCCTCCTTCAGAGAGGCATGGCTCTCTGCTCTGCTCCCCAGAGGGGCTGGCACGCTGAAACTTGCTGATAGCGGCTTAAATTTCACCGCTGTCAACCAGGCCCGAAGAAGGAAGAAGTGCTCGGATGGGTGCTGTCACTTGAGCACAGAGAAGATGCTGAAGCCCTGAGTCTGGACCATGCACGGTGGCCTGCCAGATGCAGCACGCCAATAAGCCGAGGCAACACGAAACAGTTAAGATTTCCAGAGAGAACTGTGTTTATTTTAAAGCTCACAGCAGCCCTTTAAATGAAGAAATAAAGTCCTTCATCTCCAAATGCATACAGACCTTGGCCTGAAAGAAAATGTTTTTGGGGACCTATTATTAAAATAGAGACCACATAGTAAAGGCTGAAACAAAGATGTTTTTGCTGCCAGTGCTGAATTCATTACCTGTATTTCTGTCACTTGTAGGACATGGCTCTGGCTAGGTGCTGTACAGATGAGCAGAAAGCAGCCCCCTTTGGACTGCTCAATCTCTGCAAGGAATACAGAAATACATGCACTAAATGCCCACTTAGCACCCCCCACACTTCTTTTTAAAACAAAAAATATTGGCTTATATTAGCTTATGCAAGTACCTTGTCCTGGTTATTGTAGACTTAAGACTTTTTTTTCATTTCCAGTTGCTGAATAGTAAACAAAAACTGGCATGCTGCGAGAAAAACGATTGCCTCAATAGAAAAGTGCCCATTTATGTCATCCCACAATTATTTCAAGCACTATAGTTGAGGTTAGTCCCTCCAAGGCATGTACAAATTGCAAATACACACAAATAATAATGCTCGTACTTTTGGAAAATGTGAAACCCTTTGTTTTGGAAAGGTTGTTCCTATTATTTGTGGCTTGCAACTGTCATCATTATTCAAGCCTTGTCTTCTTTCATGATTGTTCTGCAGCTACTGGGTGCTTGAGAACTTCCCCAAAATTAATATACTTCAAAGAACCAGACATTTTGTATATACCTTAATTACAGCCTATATAATTAAGTTTTAAAATGATAAAAACTCTTTTGTGCCATAAGTGTACTCAGGCTTCGGCTCACAGACAAGCTACTACATATCATCCGACGGAGAGAAGGGCCAAGAAATTCCATTTCATTAATTGTTTCCTCCAAATCTCAAATGTAATTACATATTTTCCAGGGACCTTTGACATTTTCACACTGTGGCTTGGAATTTGATCATACCCTGAAGTAAACTGCCTGGCTGGTCAGAAACTTAGGAAAAAATATGGCTAGTGAGGTAGGCTTGGTCTTTTTCAGACTCTGGAGAAAGAGGAGGGAGCTGTACAGGTCTGGGTCAGGTTTTGTTAGCAGAGCCTTGAAAGGAACCAGAAAGAGACGAGGAGATGAACTCTCAACTAACCGCTCTTACAGCGATCAGAAAAGGCACTGGAAGAAAGAAAAGTCTTTTTTTACAGCAGCCATGGCTGGTGCGTGTAGGAACTGAAGCGATTTTTAAACCTTGTTCATATTTAATCTCTCTGGGTTTTGTGCAAAGTTTCCAGACTCTTTTTCTGAGCCCAAAGCCCAGACATGGTGAACAGACAGATGTGACCCATACAGATGCAATGCTCCAGCACTGACTGCTCCTGGAAACATCCCCTAAGGTGGGCGCTGCTAGGAACAGGCACCAGGGGCTCGATGCCGTCGGTCTCACTCTGGGTGGGCACATCCTTGCTCTGTCAGAAGCCACAGTGATTTTATTAACGAGCAACTCTTTACTAATGAGTAAAGCATGAATGAACTCACTGTTGGAGAACTCAGTGATTCACATCAGTGGGCCCAGCCCACCATTCGTGCTATTCAGGTGACTATGATGTGCACACGTGTACACAAACACAAGGTATAGGTAAAGGTATGCTAGCAAATAGTTGATTTACTGTCTTGCAAACAGTATGTTAGACCTCAGTGCAATCAACCTGATACTTCTGCAGATGCTAAATTGCCATGAAAATACGATTTTTAATGTAGCACCAGGCGGTGTTTTTTTTTCTGCCTCAGAATGCTTTTCATGTACGGCTTTGGATGACTCGACTCCCAGACAAAACATCTTTCTTCGAAATTTTGCTCTGGTTTCCTTTACCTCTGCGAACGGGAGAACAGCACCTTATTAGAGACAAAATTGATGAGTCTCTATGAATCATTGCTTGGAGTTTGGAAAGGAAAAAAGAAATTTGGCAAGCCTATAGTCGGTAATATGTGCTTCTAAAACCTACTCTTTGAAAGGGCCAAGTTATTACATTGTGAAAAGTAGTTACTCAGCACGTGCTGTAACTTTTCATAGGGATTTTTAGGCCAAATTTAAAGAGTGCTAATGATTTTGAATGCCAAACTTGAGACCCTACAGCAGGATGAGGTTTTAACAAGATTTGAACTGCCCTCCCTCCCCCCAGGTTATGCCTCCTTTAGAGATCTGGATATCTGGTGCCTGAAAATTAAAGCACTTCACATCTGCAGTCATGGAAAGTCTTGGCCTTCGCATCCTTTTCAGTGTATCGAGAGTGAACTCCCACCAAAGGCAGTGGGAAAGCTCCTGGCACTCACCAACCTATGTTGGCATGCTGGGAACGTCATTCATTATTAAAAAGAGGGAAAAACCACGACTGCAAGCACCTTGTTCGGCAACCTGAGCGCTCGCAGTGACGGGGCACACCGCTGCCCTGCAGACAGCCTGCTTCAGCTACTGGGGGTGACCTGGCCACGGCAACTGGGAACTAATTTATTCTGCTTCTCAATTACCTCACCCAAGTCAGCTAGCACTGTGGGGAAGCCTGCCGAAAGGTTCTCCGACAGTGGCTTGTACCGGATGCTTTAGAAGATGGCATAACCTGAGGGGGATGTGCGGTAAGGGCCAGCACCTACTCTTTTATTCCTCTTATTCATTTATGATTTTAATAAATAGTTAAAGATACTTGCGAAGGCAGACTAGAGATAACGTTGTTAATATTAGAGCATAATTCCTAGAGCTTGCCAAACAGCATAAACAGGTGCTACTGCAGGGAGGGCACGGAAGCTGAGCCTGATTCCTCCACTTCCAGCACTCGGGCTTGCTGCGAGCCTGCGAAGCTGAGCTGGTGGTAAAGCAGGCAGGCCACAAGGCCAGACCTCAGGGAGCCCAGCCCTCAGCCCTGAGCCCCCGAATCACCTCCAGGTCCCCCATCGGCCATCTGGCTCCCCAGTGGTGCAGCTCCACTGCAATTTGAGCCCATCTTTAACGTTTCCCAAAGAAAGAGGAGACGAAAACAAAAGGATCATTTACTTCCTCTAATTGAGAAACAAGATAGGAAGCCAGATAAGCCAAGGAAAATTGGCATGACTCCACAGACTTCAACTGATGCCAGAGAGCAGGGTGATGAGCGCGGCAGAAAGGATAGGAGCACGCTATTGCTGCTGCCTTGTGACAGCAGTACCGGTCTGTTACCCGATGCACTTCATCCTCGGGTACAAAAGTGCTTTACAAGGAGGGCAGTGTCACAGAAATGAAGTTGCTTCGATTTACCCAGAAGGAGCTAAGCCAACCTTCTTTTCCTTGTCATTCACAATGTGACTTTTTTCCTTGCTAAGACAAAAATAATGTAGTGCTAGTTGTTGCCAAATAGCCACTTTTGGAACTTGGGCCCAGTCATTTTTAGCTATGCAAACTTGGCACGAACCAAGTGTTGCCTATGGATGGAGTTTACAGTGTGGGAAGCTTGCCAGAATCCTATTGCAGCCTACTTTGAGGTCTGGTGCTTCACCTTCTCACCCTACAACAAAGATTAAATAGCGTTCTAGCAAGGAAAAAACAGAAAACACCTGATGCTATTTTTTTCCCTTCCCTCCTTTGGATTCTAGGAATTAAGAGTACACAGGAGATGAACTTTGATAATGCCATGAGCAAAAACATGGCTTCGCCTGAAGCCAGCAGTACTTCCCCAGGCTGTGAATATTTATGTACAACACACACATAAATGCACATGCACACACGGGTGTCTTTACAGGAGTCTGGTAGGAGTGCTCTCCTCTCACCCGTTTCTTAAGGGCACAAAGAAAGAAAAAAGCTGTTAAAAAAAAAAAAAAGACAAACATTGTGAAACAATCCAAAGTTACAGGATCCGTACTTTTTAAAGGATACTCAGCAGCCCTGGGGTTAGCAGTGGCTGCTGAACAGTGACTCAGAGGAGGGACAGAAATACTCAACAGAGCTTGTACATCCTTTGATTGGGGCAGAATGGGGTTTCCCCCCTCAAAAACTATCCCCCAGGGAGCAGACAATGAACAGTGGTGTCAAGGGAGTTGGAGAAGCTGCAACCACTCCTCTGGGCATCGCACGCCCTGCTTCGGATCCTCTTGCTGGTGAGGGACCCAGAAGTGGAAGCCCCAGCACTGCCCTCCCTGGTCCCTTCTTGCCTACAGCATCAGTGAGAGGTCATCAGCGCATCCACGGCTTTCCTCTCTGCACAGGGGAAATAGGAAGGGACAAAAACCCACAACGTGCCCTCAGAGAGGAGAGTTATATCCCTGCTCGAGCCTACTTCGCATTTCCTATGTCTGCCACAGGACACAGGAACAGAGCAGGATGGAGATGTTCCCCTGGACCAGCTCTCCTTCGCCTCTCTGAAAGAATAGCTGAAACGAGAGGGGAGGGTGTGGGTGGGAGGGGACCATGGAAAGATTGATGTAAATTCATTTTTAAAAGCCAAACAGATGAAAATAATTTTCACAGCCCCACAGCTGTTCTATGTATTTTTTTTGGACCGAGCCCGAGCAAAATGCGGTGCAGATAATAGCCCTTACTTTGGGTAGATAAGCCCCGGGTAATCAAACCAGCAGCACAGCCCCAGTGTCTCTGCGTCCTGGCAGCTGGTGAGCTCAGTGACAGATGAGCATCTTCTCTCCCCCTTCTTGGGGTCCTTGTCCCCCCTCCAACACGGTCTGTCTGGGTTAGGTGCAGTCTTTGGTGGGCTGCTGCCTGCCCACCGTGCTCTGGTTCCAGCGGAGCCCCACGTGAGTCCAGCGCTGCCCTGGGCTTTCCCTGCTCCCTGCCCACACCTTTGGGCATGAAACAGAGTGGACAAAAAAACGAGAGAAGGAGCAGGACCTAAGTCCTGAAGTTCTTTGAGGCGACATTGCCAAGCCTCGGACCACAGCAACGACAGACGGACTTACAGTCGCGTTTATCCTCCGTTATTTTCCTATAAACCAACCCTGCCAGCAGCTGGCCAGTGCTTTCTGCAGCTTCTGCAGCGCTTTGTGGAGCAAGAGCTTAGACTGGTTTTCAAAAGCTACAAAAATCTCTCTGTTTGGGATCCAGACAACACATGTCCAGGAACTCACTGTCGTGCTCCGTGTCCCAGTGCTTGGTAGGAGGCAGAGCTGCCTTTTCCGCAGGAGGGCCCCGGCGCCCCACGGGCATCCTCTGAATGGGGATGAAGCCTGCTGCGAAGCGACGGGGTCATTTTGTGTCAATCCTGAGTGATTTTCCTCCTAAAGTCAGCCTGAGCCCGACCCTCGTCCTCACCGGGCTCTGGGACAGCCTCCGAAAGAACTGGTGGAGAATATGAAATGCTGCGATGCTTTCAAGAGTCCAAGCTGGCACCTCCTCCTGCCTAGAGGTTCCTAAATGGCTTTGAAAACCTTGCTCTAAATGTTTTATCTGGGACCGTTTCATTAAAAGGGAAGTGTTTAAAATGGCTTTTATAAAAATTGCTGAGGCTCTGAAAGCAATACCTCGGGCAGATGCAAGTGGGGTGTACAAAAAGCAACTGCTAAAGGCAACACCAAGTGGAACAGCTCATGGGCTTCAGAGCAGGCTGAGGGCACCTGGGCTCAGCAACTTCCATTCCTGAGCATACTTAGCCCAGATCCCCACCTGAGGCTCTTCGGATGAGGAACAAGAGGCCTGGGGGTGCTCCCCTGCATGCAGCCCCCTCAGCACAGGGCTATCGCTGCGTGGTTTTTATGCACAGCGGCACAATATAAAATCCATTTAGAAACTGGGCTCGCTCGCTGTTATTAAAGAATCCATCAGTGAATTTCATTTTTTATTGGTTCAGTTACAAAACTCACAGCGGTGTGTTGTGTTTGTTTTTCCAGAGCACCAATAAAAATCTTTTTGATTAAAAAAATTGAGAGAGGGAGAGAGAAAGAAAGAAAAAGGAAAGGAATGAAAAGCTGACCTGGCGTAACCCATGAGAGCGCTGAGCCTCAGCGGTGTTATATAAAAAGCGCCAAGAGGCAGCAAATCCAATTGCTGAGCAACTGCTCGACTGTGGCTACAACCAGCAACAATCAAAACCCGTTTATGACAGCATTTTTTTTTCATAAAAATAAGCACAATCAAGCTCTGCTATATTAAACCAGGTTTTGTCATAGACCAAACACTGAAGGAGAATTATGGCAGATGTAGAGCCCCAGGAGGAAAGCACAAAGCTCTCTTTGCTTTTCCATGGTGCCAATCCTGCCATACACAGCCAGCACGGCTGGCTCCAGGTATTTGGGATGCTACACTGCCATACTGCTCCACAGCTGTCAAGCAATCTACACTAGACATTTTTCCTTCTCATTTATGGGCACGCAAACATTTCAAAATCCGCTGCCTTTGTGTGACCTGCAATCCCATCTGGCCTATATCTAATCAGCTGCAACCAAGATGGAAATTGTGAGCAAGGTGACAATTACAATAGATCCCATAAAGACAAATATCCCAAAGATGGTAGCCACACCACATCAGGTGCTATACAGAAAAATTGTGGACACGTCCCAAGTCAGGGCCACTTACTCCTGTAGGACTAAGCACAGCAAAATGAGAGCCGAGCTGCACTGGAATTGGCATCCAGTTTTCCAAAATGATGCCTATGAAAAGCAAATCCAAGCAGCTTCATTTCCATTTATATGGATTGGTTGAAATTCTATGCAACTGAAAATATATTGTAACAGCATTATTAGGATGGAGCTGTAATAGGAAATCAATTTTCTTTTTTTCTTTAGAGTGAAAATAAAACTAAATGCATATAGTTCATATTACAGAGAATTCTACTTAGCAGAACAGAGCTGGTTCATTTTTTAAAAAGAAAAATAGGTGAATTCCGACTCTTATCAATTATTTCCCAAAATACAATTTTGTGTAACTGTACTTAGAGAGAACAAGCAATTACAGAAAAAGAAAACAATTGCTTTAAAAATACATAATTTTCCCCATCTCAATTATGAAAACGAATTTTCAAAATATCAACTAAATTTATACAGTTCAGTTATTAGATGAAAAAATGCAAGTGGGATAAACACCAGCATTCAGAGCATTTCATTTCTGTTCCTTTTTTTTGTCAACCCTAGAAAAAGAAAATAGATCCTATTTTATTCACAAATGCTTGTCAGATATTTTATCTGTTACAGCTTGTGGGATGTTAATGTGCTGCTTGCTTTGGCTGCTCATTACTAGGTGCTGATTCTTGGCCAGCCACCAGAGAACCAGGAACACGTCCCACGAGAGCATGGGTGCTGGTGTGAAGGCACGGGTTTTGGTGTGAATTCCCACAGCCATCATAAACCAGAGACGCCTCCATGGTCAAGAAATGGGGAACAAATGTGGCCGACGCGAACGGCTGTCCAGAACAGGAATTGATATTTGCAAACACTCTGTCATCTCTGGCTATCTTTAGAGAAGGTCTTTAGAGGACCACGAATCCTGCTAAAAATCAGACAGCTGATGTGTCGCTAAGCCTCTTGGATGCTTTCAGAAATCCCTGCTCTGGAGCTTGTCTAACTTGGAAAAGAAACGAAGGGCAGCTCTGATGGAATATATACTTATCAATGTCTGCATGGGTGGATGCTGATAGCACCTTTATCAGGTTCAGCTTAATCCCCTTGGGAAACAAGCCATTAAATAATCCCTCGGAGGCAGCGGAGCGCAGGAGCACACACTCGGGGCAGCGCTGAGCTTCGCAGCCTTGCTCCCCGCCTCTGCAAGCGCCTGGCCTTCAGATAAGGAGGTGTTAACCGAGTGGGAAGTTGGTCGCAGGCAAAATCTCCTAATTCTTGGGAAAAGTCACACAGCTACACAAGAGCAGCAACCCGTGTTGTTGTTCTGTCTTCCTGCGGGTGGGAAATGAACAGCCCGAGCAAATAACATGGTGCAGGAAACCTTTGGGGATTAAAACATGATACGCTATGTTTCAGCGGGGATTTAGATAGGCCTCCCAGAAGAAGGAATGTTTCCCTCATGGCCTCTAGATTACCTTGGTGCTTTTGTTGCTGTCTTCTTTCACCATGAGCTTTCATTTGGAGGGAAGTCATTCGCCACTGCGATGCGTGTATAGAAAGCAGCAAACTCCAAGCACTGTTTTTGCAGGGGCCTTTTTCTTTCCACCCCATCGGCAGAAGAGATCTTACATGGACAGAAAAAAACTATTATGCTAAGCCTGTTCCTAGGACAGGAAAAGTCCTCTCCCATCCTCATTAACATTGTAAAAAGTATTTCAGGCTTGCAAGTGCTATAGGAAGGGTTTGACAGACATGACTGTTGACCCAATATATTAGCGAGGATTGGAAAACAACCGGTTGAAGCTTTCTGAACACGACCGTCAGCGTGACTGCCAAAGAAAGCATCAGCACCCGTTAATTCATGAACCAACATGCGATTTGCAGAAACACTTACATGGCTTAAAAAGGCTAAATCCTGCTTTCAGAGGGGCTTAATCACCAGAGAGTGATATAGGCGTCTCAGTATGTTTGAGGGTCTGGTCACTGCAAGCACAAATTTCAGTGGAAACGAGCAGTTGATTACAAATTTTGAAGCGGGAGATTCCTACTAAAGAGGCTGCTGTGGAGACACAAAGCTGCTGCAACATACCTTCCCTCCACCACAACCTCTACGCCTCCACGCAGGCCACCTGGGCAAAGAGCTAGAACAGAGCATCCTACATCTGGTAACAACAGCTGAGGTGGGACACGCGGACATCCCCAGCTGGCAGCAGCATCTGGGACCCTGCTGATAGGACAGAGCTATACTTTTAGGAAGTAGGTAGCTTCCTACTTGCGTGTGAAGCAGTTAAAACACAAACTTCTTGCCCATAAAAACACAAAAGATCTTCTAAGACTGGGCTTGCATACAAAACTCTCAAAAAATAGGACACTTAGATAATACAGGAACAGCATTAACTCAGCACAGAAGAGAAAATGAGAAGTTTCAGTCCACGCTGGTCAGGTAGGATTTCAGTTTCTTTGCATTTTGTTAGAGCCACACCATGGCGATGTACCGCATTAGCCCTAGCCTAGGAGGCTTTCTCTTGTGTGGAACACACGCTTTGTTTGAAGCCATCGTTCTGCTTTTTGCTATCATAACTGTGAGAAATTAACCACCAAAACCATCTGCTGTGAACATCAAAGGCTGCTATGCCAACATTTTATCAAAGATGCAACAGGACTTGTACCCCGGCAGAGATCATAATAAACATCAATCACAACAAAAAGTAACAGACACTCAACATAAATTCACATCCTTTTCAGTACAGGACCTGACATATTATTAGTTTGGCGCATGCGTAGGTCAAAAAATTGAACTGAAAAGTTTAACCCAAGGAGTCTTAAGTTCAAAACCCCTCTGAAAGCTGTGAATTAAGTCAATAATAATCACAAATCAAGCTTCAGGCTAAGTAGCCTGTCATTTAAAAGCCTTAAATCAGCAGCTGGAGTGGCATTACTTGAATTTAATGGGCACACAGCAAAGTGCTGTTTAATTAACCATTGCCAGCCTGACATTTCAAAATCTCCTCAATTTGCCATTTGCTTTAATGTCTATTAATAGCTAGAGCTTGCTGGAAATGCTCTGTTGGGACAAATTTTGGAGTGATGAAAGCTCAAAAATCTTCTCCATGAAACTTTCCATTTTACTAACTACTACAAAAGTCACAGAAAAACACCTTAAAATATTTTTTTTTCATTTTGAATCAGTTCAGTATTAATGGAAAGTCCCCCCACAGGTAAGTTTATCCATGATGACACATTATGTGATGTAAATCTAAGTTCCAGTTACTAAAACCTTGACTTTTTTTTTTTAATTGAGTTAGGCTCTTTGCTTGGACTATACAAAAAGAAGCACAGAAATCCTCCTACCTTGGTCTGTTTGGAAGGTATCTGGAGGAACATGGCTTTTGCCCCATGATGGCCTCCCGTTATCAGTCATGTCAACGAGCCTCTGCAGAAACAAGCAGAAACAAAACTCAAAAGACTGTAAAGAAACCCTTAAAACAGTATGGAAAGACTGTGTGTGACAACCAGAATAGCTGGAGGCTTCTTCTTTCAATCTGCAGTAGAAATGGAGAGGCTGAAAGGCAGCTAAGATCACCCTGACGGTCTTCCCGAGGACATCTATGGCACAATTAGAAACACTGCATATGATTTCCTTAGTATCACCAAAATGGCTTCCAAAACCAAGGAAAAGTACTACTTCCAAAACGTCAAAGCATTGTTTTCGTCTATAATGCCAGCTGAGCAGGCCAGTGAACTCATTCCTGCTTACCAATAAACTTTTATTTAGTTTTCCACTGTGAGATTAGATCATGCAGGAAAAGTTCACCAAATAATACTGTAAAAAGAGATGAACTCACACAAGATTTTCATCGGTCACTGAAAAAAAAAAACTGTCAAACTACTGGAAATGAATTAACTTTGAATACTTGACTACATAAACATTTCTGCAAAAACGCTTTGGGATGAAAAAAATTATTTATTGTGCCCTCCAGGGAAATGTACCTCGTCAATTCCTTGTCACTAAATCACTTGCTAACAGTTATGGTGTGAGGTAAATTGCTGTTTAACCCTGATGAGTTTAAAGACCTTGATGCCTAATGAATTCTCCTATTCATACTGGAGGTTACATCTGCACTAGAGCTCTCTTTTAACAGCCTGGTGCTGAAAAGATCTGATGTAATTTTATTTACCAAACAGGTGTCAGCAATCATATCCAATGATGTCAGGAGGCTTGATGGGAACTTGCTCTAAGATGAGTATCAGAGCCAGTGCTCCACGATCATAAAAAGGCTCTCCCCTAGGTTGCAAGAGCCTTGGAGCACGTTCACGATGCTTGATGATCAAGTGAGGGCTAGTTAGTGCTGCCATGAGCAAAAGCAATAACCAGACGGGTTAATGGCACGAATCCCGTCAGCGCAGCTCACCTGTTGAGCTCTTGGGGTGGCTCCACGAGAGGGCCCTTTGCTCATGCAATGCAGCACCCAGCAAGGGCATAACCCCAGGTGCTGCCCTGCTCTGAGGTGCACTCAGGGCTACTCTGAGGGAGACAGTGCTCAGCAGGGCTGCTCCACTTCAGTGCAGCAGATGGGCACAATGTCTCCTTCAGCCTGGTTAGTGAGGCTGAGAAGCCACAGTGGTGTTTTACATCGGGAGGTAAGGAAAGAGCTCCCAGTGCTGTGATGCTTTGCTGGCATAAACTTGGCTGTAGGCTCCCTGGATGATCTCCAAGCCAACTTTGAAGTAACCGAAAGGCTGCTGAGCATGGCCCTGTGGCCACCCCCTCTGGGCAGGCCACTGCCGTGTACAGGGCTGGGACTTGACTTGCTGTATGCTCAGTCCCTCGTGGAGGATCAGTGTGCTGGGGGGTTGCAGAAGATTTTGGCTATGCAGCACCATTCCCTTGGCAGGAGAGAAATTTGAGGCAAAAAGGTAGAAACACTGGACTCTGGATGCCTGATGCTAAGGCCACATGCAAGACGAGTGTCCTTCACTTATAGAGCTTGTTATCCTCCTAAACTAAATAATTTTAACTGTGCTATTAAGTATTTCTATCAGATTTGTTTTTAAGACAAAATATGTCTGTTTTAGCTAATGGAAACACTTTGCAGAAAATATATTAAAAAAAAATTAAAATCTACAAGAGAAAGAAGATTTTTGGCTGAAAACCATCCCATTGCAGCCTTGCGCTGAAAACTTTCCAGGTTAGACTAAAAATGTTTAGTCTTTAATGACAATGTTAAATTTTCCATGGAAAAAAGGAAATGTTTCCCAGATATGTTAATAAGCTACAAGCTATATTCCTCGCTGCTGGAAATGTATTTGTTTGACTATATAATTTCAGGCACTAATTTTGCATTCCTGTGCCTAGAGTTTTAAACAGAAGATTGCTTATTTTCATCAGAGCAGTAAAATCGCATCAAAACTCTGCACGGGCATTTATGCAGATATAAAGCCATCCTAATTTGTTCGGCTTAACTCATAAAATGAAGACAACACACAGTGGCATTTGAATTCAGAGCAAACTTGCTACTAGTTATTAGGTCTTCATGCAGACAGCCCTACTTGGCACTGCTGGACGTTGGTAGTTTGGTCTAACACACTCCCCAAAACACGCTGTATTAAATCACACGCTTCTTCAGACCTGAAGAAGAGCCCATAAGCCTGCAAGTTTGTGTCTACTTTTTCCAGCTACATTAGTTGCATCTAATAAAACACATTACCAAAGATCTCATCTTGTTTACATCCCACAAAGGCAGACTGAGGGCAGAAAATGAACATTGAGTCAATCGATTTGACTGGGCTCTGTCAAACCAGGCTCCTGGCAGTTTTGGTTTTTTTTTGTTAACTTCAATAGAGCATCTTCTACTCCATAAGAGCTAGTTTTCCAGGTCCAAGCCTACGTGTTTTTCAGGTTTTTTCCCCTTTCAATGTTTTTACTGGGTATTTAGCTTTTTCTTCCTTAATGGCAATTTAATAAGACCCAGCTGACAAATGCTCATTGGAGTGACCAAGCAGCACCTGAAAGAGATGGGATGTAACATTCATATAAAGTGCCTGAGTACAATCATTGTTATTAAAAGGATAACCAAATGAATTTGTAATGATGGGACACTCATTTCAAAGTGTTTCCATAGCTGTTACACATCAGGAAAAATAGGGAAGTTACCTCATTTTCTCCAATCCTAAATAACCTTATAAACTCACCAAAGAAATTAATTAGCCAATATTTCTTGAAAATTCATAACAAAGTTTCCATTTTTCCGTCAGATAATTCCTTAGTGCATTCTGGTTTTTAACTTCCTTCAAGTCTGGATCATTTTGATGTGTGAACAGACATTTTGTGTTTCCATGGGTTATTTCCACAGGTTCAAATATCTTATGTAATTGACATTTTCCTGCTTACAAAAGCTGTCAAACTTAAAAGTAGCAGTTGATTGATAAAACATGGTTTTTGTCTGCAACTTAACTTCATTGTTGGGGCCTATTGCTCAAGCTCTGAATAACTCCTCTCTTCAAAGTGACATGCATTCATTTTTTTTTCTAAGCATCTGTGCTTTAAACTACATTTATAAACTAGAAAACAGCAGCAACTGCTTTTTCTTTTTTCCTACAGGTAGATCTCTTCAACAATTTCCTTCCCTTTATAATTGCTACTCTTTAAATAAGCAGAGCAACTTGACTTTAAAGTAAAGACTCCCGAAGTCAACACAATAATCATTCAGCAACATCTATCCTTCCCAATCCTGACTATAAGAGAAAAAAAAAAAAAAAAAAGTGGGAGAAGAGAGCACTGAGATTTATGGCATCTACAGAAAGCTATAGCTATGTGGGCTGTAAAGCAAGCCGTGCAGATAATTTTTAATAGTAAAGGACCATTTTGTCTAGCTGTGACAAAGGCCCAACAGCATGATCCAGAGCCTGGTGGGGGTTTTTGGTTGGCTTGTTAGGCTTGGATGTTGCTTGATGAAGAAAAGAACCAGCTGGTGTCACACTGAAATGGCCACAGTGATTGTACAGGCAGGGACGTGGAGCTGGCAACCTACTTGCCAGCTCCTACTGCCTCTGTGCAAACCATCACCAATACAGTGCTTCATGATGGGCAGCCATCTACGTTTCCCACCTGAATATTGCTTTATGCTGCAAACACTCAGCAATGTTGTAACAGCACATCACTGTTACTATTCCTCATGCTCCAAGAGCCAAGACAGGCGTCACACAGCCCCTTCACTGCCCACGAACCCCTCGCATTTCAATTTTCCCCAGGAGACGGCCTCCAACAGCCTCTTCTCCTCTCTTGCATAAGCCTGCTCTGCTCAGAGATGTCTCTGCCACAGAGGGGCCTTAATTTTGCAGCCCTGTAACCAGCACAGTCTCAGAATTATTCAGTTGTCCTGAGCAGGGACAGATTGAAGCAAGTGCCAATTTTTTTTAATTTTTATTTCTTTGCGTCAAGGCCCAGATACAGCAGTTTCACATGCTTTTGGCAGAAAAATGTTATTGCTTTCTGAAGCAGTTGTTTTTTCAATGACATGACTTCCTGCAGGGGCGTTTTAATTATTGTTGGTGTATCACCTAACTTAGTTATGTATTGCTTTGAAGTTGTTCTTTGTATCTGATAGTAAGAGGATAGAAATAAACACGTCGGTGTTTATTCGCTTCCCCTTGCCCTGCATTGGCTTGGTGCAGCCTTCTCTTTGGATTACACAAGCACGGGGCGGGTGGAAGAGGAGGTCCCAAAGAAGAGGCCAGGCAAAGCACATGCACTGACACCTTTACACTGGCAGGTGCTTCCTCTTAAGCTGCCCATATTAGCAGTCAAATGGAGATCACACGCACAAACCCCCAAAGCTCTGAAGACAGAAAATTGCTGAAGACCAAGGGCTGCATCGATGTGTTAAATGGCCATTCCTAGGTGAAGAAATAAAAATAGAGTTCCTGAACCAAATACATCGCTGTTGTGCTGGGGTATGCAAGCCACTGCACTGTGGCAGAGAAGCAGTATTTGTGTTTGTGTATAAGTGCATGAAGTGATATCCCAGCCACCCGCAAAACAGAGGCAAGGAAAGCTTCCTCGTTGTATTGCCAAGGTAGGATCGAAGGGCTCGACGCTAGCCAGATGGCAGCAGAGTATGCACAACCTACAGCGAGCTGCTGAAATACATCCCAGTCTCCTGTTACTTTGATATTTCGGGTGTATTTAGGTATCGAGGGCTGGGGGACGACACCTCGCTGCGCTCAACTCAGTCTTCACCTTGAACTGGATTCACCTCCTCCCCATCCAGGTGACAGTCAAGTTCCCCAGATTTCATTTGCTTTTTCCTGAGTTAATGACAGAAAGTTTTCTTTTTACGAGAGAAAAAAAAAAAAAGCAATTCATAAAAAAGATGGTTCCTGAAAGGCAGCGTGCCAAGAGCAAGATAAAGCATTTCAAACCATCAGCTGCAAAGTACATGCATTAGGAAGCTGTGAACTGGGCCGCTCATTTTGGGGGAAGCCTCTCTCATCTTGAAAGAATTTGGATGATTTTTATAGTCAGACAGGACAGATCCTTCTGGGATCACTAAAGCCTTCTCCCTTCCTACCAGAGGCACCAAGAGAAGGCACCATGAGAACAGCTTTCAGCAGAAGCAGTTATTATTAATGGTTTCTTCATTAACAGGGCAATTTCAGTCCCATTCTGCCTCTCCCATTGAGGACGGAAGTTCTCAACTTTCAAAAGCAATCTGAGCAAGCCATGTGAGGATTTCGCCATTTGTGGCTTGGGAAAGTAGAGATGAAAGACTTCTAAGACCTTTTGCTTGGATCTGTTTTCTACTGTGTGATGATTATGACATTACTCACCACATGTGCCATCTTCCCATCCCAGGAGACTGCGCTGGGGAGACCCGGTGCACTATATAACTCATTTTGTACTTCAGGGCTTTCAGTTTCCATCTAGTTTTTGCCACCAAGGCTGAGGTCCCAGCTGGAGAGCTGTTAAGTTGGATACCTAAGGCGATATTTACACTGGGAACTTCTCAAAGAAAGGCCACAATCCTGCTTCAGAGCTACGTGGAGCTATAAAGCCTCGTGTTTCTTTAACAAACTGTTTCTCAAGGCTTTATTTTTTGCACTGAATGTTGTGCCGTGCTGAACAGATGCCTTCAAATGGAGGATGCACTCGTACCACCTCTTGTGAGAGCTCCGTGACTGCACTCGCTGCTCCTGGGAAACAAAAGTCCAAATGCACAGCAAAAAAATCCTCCAGCCAGCTCTCCACTCCCACTTCCCAACCCTGCACACCTGGTGTTTAACATATACAAAGGCAGAGACTTTCCTTTTCCCACAACCTGAAAACTGGAGTTTAGCAGCAAAGCTGAGCGGAATGGGAACCTGGCAGATCCTCTGCTTTCTGGTCTTTCTGCCTCCTCCTTTGCTAAGGCTTGTTTTCAAATCCACAGCCTTCCGCCATCCTCCAGTGAATAAACCTCATTAAACAGGAGGACAGAGGCAACTCCTGGTGCCGAAACCTCTCGGCTCATATGCGCAGCCTGCCCACGCTCGTGGCCACGGCCTGAAAAACCGTACTGAAATCCTCTTGCTTCAGATCCACAACAATCTTTGAACCCAGACAGATGTCCAGAGATGAAAGGGGGAAATGAAGCTGCTGAGTTCCTTTCCTGCCATGACAGAAGCGTACACACCAGTCAACTACTTCCTACAGCCAGCCCCACCCTCCAAAATTCTGAGAAAAAAGGGAAAAAAAAGCTCAGCTAATGAGAATTGCAGCACTGTTCACGCCACAGAAGTTAAGGTTGTATTCATTATAAATCCCCTTTTCAAGGTTTCTGTCACTCAGCCATAAAAATCATACTGGGTTGAAATTTAGCATCCAAGCTTTCTGCCCAAGGACAATATTTTTGACAGAATTTGGAAACAATTGGTTTGGCAAAGCGCATCTGAAGTTTTAAGGAGTGCAAAAAAGAATAGTGGTTAGTGGTGTCAGATGCTATTATTTTATGCTCTTATAACTTAAAAACAACTAATTTAGGTTCTGTGGTTGTTATTACTCCATAATTTCCTCCGAAATATTTGGCCCGTTCCTAATAACAAACTCCTGCAAATTGCTAGCACCGTTTTAAATAGAAAAATAATAGCATTCCTGGGCCAAATCTTCAGCTGCTATAAATTAGCTTAGTGTCACTGCTGCCCTTGTACAGCAGCTGAGGTGTTGGCCCCAGGTGTTCAGCAGAACTCATTTTGGTGTGTGCATGTGTCTGGCTGGCTCCATTAGTCTTTCGCTGGGCAGTTCCCAGGAATTTAGAAAGCAGATGGTTAGGTAATGTCTTTGGGATGTGACAGAAGCGGTCCTGCTCTCATCAAAGCCTGTTGCTAAACATCGCTTGACTTCATGCGCTGAAGTCAACACCTCCACCTAGAATGCGTAAAGTTTTCTTGGGGAGCACTGCCACACCAGGAAGCTCTGCCGGCTGCATTCAAACCCAACTTTAAGTCAGTGCAATGAATCACACGCATGTTTAGCCTCTCTTGTTTTGCCTTTGGAGCTGCTGCTACCAGAGAAGCTGCTGTTTAATGCATCCTGAGCATAGCTCACAAGAGACCCTATATTTTGGAGGCCACCGCATCCCAAGGCACGGTAACTGAAGGGTGTTAATGGCCACAAGTTGGGTCTTTGGTGCCTTGGGAAGCCTGGTGTTTGCTGTTATTTGAGTGCTTGTTTGAGTGGGATCTTGAACACTAGGGGTAGGATTTGGGTGTTTTCAGAGGCTGGTCATAATGACAACTCCTTTCCCCTCCTCCTCCTTGCACTTACATAAGCGGTGTTTTCTTATTGAGAACTAGTGTTTGAATAAACAAGTACTTGGGAAATGCCTTAGGTAAGCTCTGAGTAACTAAGCAGTTCCTCTCCCATTTTTACAGATCTTCAGAGTGAAACCCGTGCTCATTGCACCGTGTCCATGCAATGTTTTCAATGTCTTAACTCTGCACTTCTGCCCACTGCAACCCATCTGCAGCTCCCCCTACAAGTCACTCACCTCCCTCTTCCCTCCTCTTTGCTGTGCACGGCAATGCACACACAGACCAGCTAGTGGGTTCTCCTTGGGGGCTGCACATCCTCAGCAACATTAATAAAATCAAGTTGGATGGAGCAGCTGCCCACCTCCGACACGTACCCAAGAGGACCCCTTGCAAAACTTTCCAGTTTTTGAATGCTCTCATGCTTCCACATGCAGTGGACAAGGTCATGGTCAGCAGGCAGACCGCCCTCAGAAGTCAGATGAAGATTGTGAATATAGCAAAACGTGTTAGAAGTCCAAAAAAATATTTTGCCTTGTTAAAATTTCTCATGCAGTTGTCCTCCAGTGAATGTGGCTTGGACCCTAAAGGTCTTCTGTGTAAAGTATCAGGAAAAAAAAAGAAAAAAAAACAAAAAAAAAACAGCTTTCTAGTTGAAATAATTTGATAGTTAACCTGAGAAAAACATACCTGGGTCTGAACTCCTAAAATTTAGGTATTCTTTCTGTATATCCCTCCCCCACCCCTCTGGTTAATGTTCACATTTAAAATCAGCACTGCTCAGAGGAATGGATTCAAGGAAGAGCAGCAATAAAGATTAACCAAGAACCATGTAGGTATTTCACGTGGATTCTCACCTGGAATTCATTCTTTGTGCCCTTGGATCCCGGCCCACTATTCCCTACCCCGCCAGACCCCCTTTGGTAGGGCAGAGCTCTGGGCTGACCGCGGAGTCAGCGCAGCTGCCTGTGTTCAGGGTAAGAGTGAGAGAACAAGGTAGCCAGAGCTGAGCTGACTCTCTCCTCCCGTCAAGACGAGAATTATTAGGTAATCCCACAACCTGTTAATTGCTCTGTGGCCGTAACAGCCTCCTAGGCCTAAAATGCCATGAGTTTGTGAATCAGCTTTCCCCTTAAAGATTGCTTATCTAGATAGAAAAGAGACAAACAAGGAGGCTCCAGCCAATTACAGCGATGAAACTGCATCGTTTTTTCTCCTGATCTTTGAAGCAAAAGGGCAAGGCCCTCGAGCAGGCCAGAGCTGACTCCCACGCAGCCCAGGCAATCTGCATTTCTGCCTATGGAGGGAAGACAGCAGCAGAAGCTGGTGCTCTTCAGAAGCAGCAAGACTACTTGCAAGGAGCAGCAGGGCAACGCATCCCTGGGACACAAGGGACTTGCATGGGACTGGCGTTGGTCACCAGGGACAAACCTATTCACCTGACAAGGGAAGTAAATTGCCCAGTGTCAGATGTCAAGAGAACCTCCCAAATTCTGTTTGGAAAGTATGTGGACTGTTTATGTCAGGGCAGGGGGAAATGTATCCATCCCTTCTTGCAATGGGTTAAGCAGCTCTTACCTATACGATAAGCTACTTGCGCTGAGATGTCAACAACTGACCTAAATTATTTAAGATGCAGAGCAAAACTGGCCTCTGCTATTCAAATTTCAGCAATTAATTTAGGGAAACAAAAAGAAAAGAGGCCCCTTGTCATAAAAAGGCACTGTATTATCTTGCCAGCCTAAGGGATTTTCTCCCCAGGCTACTCATCTTCCTGAATGATACAAAAAAAAAACACAAAAAAACCACCCTGATTTTTGAAGATGAATTTGAAAGTGGCATGGAAAGAAATCCCTTCCTGAGAACAGGTTAAGATTTCAGTGATAAAAATAGCAGGAGTCTGCTTTTACACAGCAGCTAACTTGCTCCTGTCAAGGTGGTTTTTAAATAGTGTTTCGGCGTACAGCTACAGAAAGCCGCTCTCAGCCGCCCGTCCAGAACCGTGCCTGGCTTCTTCCTAACCCCTGGAACAACAGCAGCAGACTCCTAAAATACTGGGTTGGGGGGGAAGCTTAATCAACTCCTTTCAGAATAATATTTGTAGACTCCTTATTTCCTCCTGCAATACCATCATATTTAATCATGAAAGTCAGGTTAAGGTTTTACTTGGCGTCTGTGTCTATTGTGGTGTCAGGAATCAAAATTTTGGGCCTCCGACAGCTGTGGAGAAGGGCCTTGAATATTACATCATTTATCAGTAGTGCTTCCAGAAAAAAAGGAAACATTCCATGAAAAGATAATTTACTTGTCTTAATAATGTAAGCAGAAATTAAAGTGGAGAAATCCCTTCTGGCAGTGTTTTTGACAGTTACCTTCATTTTCATCATTGCTGACTGCACATATCTACTTTGAAAATGAATACAGTTTCCACTTCAAAAGGAAAAAAGAAAAAAGAACACAGGAAAGGAGTGTGAGAGGGACCCTGTGATGTAAAAATTCATTGACTACAATATTTTCTGGGAAGTTTACCTGCTCTGAAGTTCAGACAGAAAGGGTACCTTTGAGAGTATTAGGGAAATGTTTATAGCACATTCACCAGGAGCACACGTCAGGGTTTTGGCTCAACTTACCCACACTGAACTTTTAAATAAACGCGCGTTTCGGCAAAGAGAATAAAAGTGAGGGGTCCAGAACCGTATGGCATATCTCTACATATATATTCACTTCTTCCTAGTCGGAATAAATTGGAAACAGTTCAGGAAAAGAGCTACAAGGAGTGGTAACCTGCCTCTGAGGAGGTGGCTCTCAGTTCCCGTGCCACCCGTACTGCTGCCATTAACCAGTAGCAGCAGGGTTTGGTTTTCTCTGCTCCAACCGCAGCTCTCCGGTGCTGGGCGCTCCAGAAGACTGGAGCCCTCGGCTCGTGCACTGTGCTGTAGGTGCAATGAAAGGCACCTGGGGTGGGAGGCACCTTCCCACACCGTGATAACCAAAAGGTAGAGAGGCCAGCAGCCGAGGGCTGAGCGGTTGGCCTGTCCTCACAGCCTTCTGGGGACACGGCCGCCCCGTAACTGCGGAAAAACTGCACAAGAAGCCAATGACAGAAGCAGAAATGGAAGCTAGACCTCCTTTTCCTAGCCACTCCACAGCAAACACCGTCCCCCCATGGATACACATGGTGTCGAACATGAGAACTGTCCGTATGTGGAGCGCACGTCCCAAACTCCTTAGGGCCGCGTCAATCCAGCCCCACTGCAGGGTGGTTAAGCCGAGCGCCTGCAGCCCAAGTAACCACCCCAGGAAACACCGAAGGGGCTTCCACAGCCCTGACGTGCTGTCAGGCTCTTCACAAGCTGAAGGACTCTGGGGAGAGTCACCTGAATGCCGGGCAGATGGCCTTGGTACCGCCAGGCAGGGGTGTCTGGCTGCAGTGCGATACCACGGGTGCCCATGAGCTGCCAGACCAAGCAACTTTGTGTGCAGGAATTAGCACGCAGCCAGACCTGGTTCTCTGCCTAACGAGGAATAAGCTGATTATTGCAGAGAAAATGTGCAATAGGGATCGTGATAAAACAGACTCTAGGCCAGGTACTGTTACGCTCAGCACAAGTTACTTCGTAATTCTTGCAGAAGTGACAATGACGCAGGTCCCAGCTGCCACCAGAGCTGGTTCCCTTTGCTCTATGCTCCTTCCAGCCGAGCCTGCAGCTGCTGCAGAAGCTGACCTCAGGGCCTGATCTCCCAGCGGATTTCACACTGAGAAATCGACCAAGTCTCAGCAATTTCCACGAAAACCATGGTACCGATCTGGTGTTAAATTAATAAATACATGGTCATCTCCAACAGTTTAGAATGAGGGGGTTACACGCACAATTTCCACCCGTGTAAACTAAATTGCACATGAGTGCAATTCAAGAAGAGAGAAAAATATCTGCAAGTCGTATTTAATCTGAAACACCCCACTGTGCTTGCGAAAAGGTGGTTGGGGTGGGAAACCTGAAACCTGTCACAGCCCAGTTAGATAAAACTATGTTGTTTGCACAATATTATTTTGTTTGAAAAAAATCAAGGCAGTTTGCACAGACCTATGTGGGAACTCAGTCATTTGGGGATAAGCTGATGTAAACTTATCTACTGCAGCTATAATGAGGTATTCAGTTTTGCCAGAAGGATGCATTCAAAAGCCATTCGTTAGGTACTGAAGGATGAGATTGGCTTAGCGATTGCAATTTTTTAAAAAAGACAGATTTATATTTTGTTGGTCTGTACAGTGCATGTTTTCAAATCTTTCTGTGCAACCACTAGGAACAGAAACCCAAATATAGAAGCCCCGTCAGACAGACCTATTTATCAGGATACTCTGATTATTTCAGATGCAGAGCTTGGCTTCCTCCCCAAAGCACTGCCAAGCTCCAAAACAACTTTCTGACAGCTGCTCTGAGGTGGTGGAGAGGGGAGGGTGCTTCTGGCCCCAGCCCAGCACGGCCTCAAACCCACACGGATGGGAAGGGAGAGAGCGAGCTGCCCAGAGGAGAGCGGAGGCTCTCCAGAGGAGCAGTGTGACAAGGACATAGGGAGCCTCACCCCGCACATAGCATCCAGGCGAGCAGGGAAGATAAACTAGACTTATTTTTATTCCCCCTCAAGGTGTGTTGCAGAATGCTGGATGCTTTAATGAAGACACCCAACGTAACACGTCTGCGTTCCCCAGATTCACCCCCAACAGCAACAGCACCAGACGTGCTGTGGCCTGAGCAGCCACTGGCAGACGTGGCCACATCCATGTCCACAAGGCTGGGAGCCCAGCTCCCTGCCCCAGCCGCGGGGCTGGAGGACTACAAGCACTTGCCCTTCGAGCAGCCTCAGCCAGCCCCCCAGCAAGCCCCCACACAGTCCGGAGCCCCAGCACCGCTTCATTCCCGGTGTGGGGAGGCTGGCGTGGAAGCCCCCAGCCTCCTGTAAGCTTCAGCTCAGGAAGGGCTGACCAGCCCCGGTGTCTTAACGGAGGTACAACCCCCTGCACAGAAACCCTTTATGTGAAATCAGCAAACCACTGGCTGTTTTAAGTCTCAAACAAAATACGGGGGAGTTTTGATTGTGGTTTGAAAAGAAAACTGACAGGCAGCCTTTGGAAGGAGAGCAGATCTCACCTAGCGAGATCCCTGCTAGCGCCAGGGATTAGCGTGCTGCTCCCTGCTCCTCCTGAACACGACCAGCCTGGGACAAGCTCAAGAAGCTTTGTAATTTCACTGCGTGGTTTTAAACTTTAGGAACGTCGTGTGCTCTGTAAGATATAAAAGGCCAGTGTGAATTGATCCATCTGACTCGGCTCCCAGAAGCATCTGACACCGTACCAAGGTGAACAGCACGAGGAAATGGCTGATTTTCTGTTGGTCCTACCCTGCAGTGCTCAGCACCCTCTCCAGACAGCAACATGGCTTTGCACCACCTGAAGAACTTCTCCCAACTTTTTAACTCTCTCCCATTTTTCTCCCCCATGCTTATCATTTGGAGCAAACCACAGCTTTCAGTCCGTCTCCTTCCCTTTCCAAAGGGCCAGGATCCAGCTGGAAGCTGGTCCAAGCCGGGCCGCTGGGAAACAAAGCGAGGAAAGGAGCGAGCTGGCAGCACGATCCCTTGGCAGCTCGCGCTTCCCACTAACCCACAGCGCTGCTCAGCTCAGCTCTCAAGGTGATCACTGCCCTGGCATCTGCCAGTGCACCTTGCAGGGGCACATCGATGCCCAACCAGGGGATGCTGTGGCAGCAAAGTCCTCCAGAGGACTCTGGCGGACATCAGTTGGCAAAAGGATGGCTTTTTCTTAACCACTGCCGTGTAAAGCCTCCTCTGATAGCTTCGCTATCTACAACACAAACCATCGCGAACTAAAAAGGACTAGCTGTTCCCGGAAGAGCTGAGATTTTGCTCTAGGTATTTACACTGTTCTTTGCCATAGATAAGGAATTATGATAAGAATTCGAGCGACTGTGTTAGAAAAAACAACCAGGAGGTTTACAAACTTGAGAGGTTCCTCAGGAAGGAGCTCGGAGAGAAAGGTAGCTTTGGGGTTTTAAAAGAAGGGACTGGGACTTTGGATCTGGGTTCCTCTCCTCTGGCTGCTGGTGGGAGTCTGGGCAACTCGCATAACTCTGGATGGCTGCAGCTCCCAGTGCTGTGAGAAAGGAGCGAGGTGATCGGAAAGTAAAGACTAGTAATGTAAGCAATACTTCTAGCATCACTAAAGTCTCAAACTGTTGAAAGAAGAACATTTTAGAGAAGGAATTCCAAGCTGATATCCAGTGCAGGTGCTGGGAAAACCCGCTTTAGACAACCCAAAGGGGTGGTGGCATTTTTGCTGCTAGACGAGGGAAACTGCCACGCTTTTAGGTTGCCTACATGGGGAACAGTGAGGACACCAAGTGTCCTCAGTCCCACACCTTCAGGGCAGCCCCACCACATGCACGCCACCCTTGGGGGCATCAGCCCCCTGGCTGTGATGCTCCCAGGGCCCCAGAAGACCCAAGATCTGAGGCAACCTTGGGGTTTTGATGGGCTGGAAGCAGCAAAGTGGCTGCTACCGTGGATGCATTTAGGAGACCTTGAGGAACTATTCCTGTCAAAAAAATAAAAAATTAAAAACAGCCTCTTCTCTTCAAACAGCTAGCAGAAATTCTCTTGCTCAAGTGCATTTAAAAAATCCTCCTCTTTTTACCTTTAATCAGAGTGCAAACCTCCGTAACTAAATAAAAATGAGAACAGGGCAGCACTTCAAGTAGGACAGTGATGCCAAACTCGGTCAGCCGCAGGTTGGCCTGGGAGGAGCCCCAGAGCTGACCCTTCCTGTATCTCCTGGCTGAGGTCCATGGCTGTTGCGGGGAGCCATCTGCTCTGTGGAGAGGTGTGGGGCATGCACTGCTCTCCTCTGCCCCCTCCCCAGAGCAAGGAAGCAATTCAGCTCCCTGGTGCTTGTCTGATCTTTGGGAAGTGCTAATTTTAATGCTGCATTCCTCCTCCTCTTTCCAGGCCCTCGCTGCTCTTTTTGCAGTGCAGTGCAGATAGCATCAGCTCTACCAGTCCCTCATGGCACGTACAGAGAGAGCATGTGCTCCCCGTCCTCTCTGCCCTTCATGATGAGACTTTTGGAGGCTGCCTGGAACAATGGGACTTTGCTTTTGGTTTGAGCATCCAGGTACCACTCTTATAGGAATTGCATGAAGTGCAGAAGATACTGACTTAGCCAAGCAGCCCAGTAGCCTTGATAAACTGTTCCCTCCCCATCAAGTTGTGTCCTCATTTTAGGAAGCTTTTGGCATCGCGCAGAAATAAATCACCCAGCCTGAAATCAAAGGGCTCTCTCTGGACTTGACAGAGGGCTGGGATTTCAAGCCTCTCCTCCCAGTGCTCTGCTGTGAACAGTAGCAGAGCAAATACTCCTGGTTTTCTTTGCACAAGCAGTAGAGCTCTACTTTTCATTTTGTGCATGTCCGAGCAAATCACATTTCTTTCTGGCTCTACGATGATTTTTTCCACGCCGCCACCACCACCATCCCCCTTTTTCCCCCCTCCTTTGCAATGCCATTGGCATTCCTTTGGAGGACATTTAACTGCAGAAGGGTTCAGCAGACCCTCCCCACCAAGAGCCCTGTTCACAAGTGTCAACCCCAACTTGGAGTTCAGCCCTCAGTCAGAGGAGCAGTAAAGCTGGCAGGCTTAAGTACTACAGGAATGCTAACATCGCAGATCTGAGAGAGTTAATTTGGTCAGAATGCACTCTAGTAATGTTTATGTTTTAGATAAAGTGCCTACAACGTTGCAGCTTGCCCTTCTGACCCCATTTCCTCGTTCGTGTGCAGCTCGGAGAAAGTGATACTTAATTCCAAATCTCTGCTTTTATTAGCTCCCAGAGAGGGGTAGGATTTCATCCCAGCCTTATCTCTGGTATAAACATCCTGTTACCATTCATATCGCAGGGCTATCTTTGGGAAAATGATTAAATACGTTCCACCAGACACAAACGGTGTCCCCCGATCCGTTTTGCACGGTCCGTGGTGACTTTGGGCCTGGTGTCAAGCAGCAGGAGCCCGATCGCTGCAGAGGGGTCGGGAGTTTTACATGCCAGGGTGAAAACGTGTGGGGGCTCGGCCGCGACGCACGTCCAAGTGCCCTATCTAGTCCCAGCCTTGCTCACAGCAACAGTTTTAGCCAGGAATTTCCTAAAGACAGCTTAGCCATTAAGGTCTAATCCTTCATCCTTTTACATCTCTGCCAACTCAGTTTCTCAGCTGCTGCAACCCAGCTCTGGCTATTTAATGCAAGTGCAAGCATGACACAGGTGGTGCTCCTGCAGCTCTGCACCACTTTCAACATCAAAAAAGTCTGGGCACATTCTTGCAGCAGTATTAATAATATTCCATTCACGCTTCTGGAGCTTTGTGAGGTGCCAAGCGCTCAAGTGGGCAGACTCCTGGAGGACACCTCGTGCCCACAGGCTTGCTTCTCGTATTGCTGCTCTGCAGCAGTGGCGTGTGAGCCAACGTCCCCAGCCACAGATTTCAGCTACTGGGTCCACAAAAGAGACCAGGAAAGCACCTCTGCCTAGGCTCTCCAGCAATAGGTGGTATTTTTAGAAGGATTTCTACCTTTGAAGCATGCAGGCTACAGGAGTCACAAACCAAAAAATAATCATCAAAAACTTCACCCCAAAGCACCTCCTCCGGAAGCATCTGTACATTACCAGCATATACAGCAAAAAAGGGAAAGAAAGCACCTGATGATGTATTGCAGTTAATGTATGGCCAAGCTGGACATACGCAGGAGCACAGGGACTGAGTTTCCTGGTGAGAAAGAAGTTGCATTTGCCATGCTCATCAGTAACTGATGGCCCCTGGAGACACACAGGGGAGAATGGCAGCTTCGTGCAGGGTAGACACATGTCCTGAGGCTCACTGGGGACTGGGCTGGCACGCCGGCTTCTTGCAGCATCCTGAGCACTTTTCTAGCTCTACCTTTTGGCACTGAGCAAGCACAGCCTTTGGTTTCTTTATTGCAAGTGATCTTGACCAAGAGCACAAGAAGAGTAAGTCCAAAGTTACAAGCTCTTGAATTCAGTCATTTAGGGATACATTTTCAACGTCACAAAGGGCAGGTGTGTAACCAGCTCTCCATGGCTTTCCGCCAGAGCTGGGTACCAAACCACGCACCCTTTTGGTCTAGGAAATGGGTATCTTACTCAAGGAAAGCCCTGGATTTCCAGAGATGCTCAGCACACAGCAGTACTCCTTGGTTTGGAGCCACGGTTCAGCTCTCTGCTCCCAGACACACATCTGCACGTACTTCCAAACGGCAGGTACCGCTTGGAGCTGGGGCTCAACCCACGTCCCCATCAAAACGCATCCCAGCTCTGCAAGAAGCTGAAGTCTGGGTCTATGCAACTTGCACATCTGAGACCTGTCAGACCGGGTCCTGTATTAACAGAACTCAGGGCAAAAAAGCTTCCAGTTCAATAGCTACAGTATCACTGGCTAAAAACCACAACTGTTTTGTGTGGAAGTTAAAAAGTGTGTGTAAATACACACCCACCTACCCTCCTTTGGGAATTCTTTTCCAGTGAGTTACTGATGATAAAAAAATCAAAACATTTTCTTCCATGTTCTGTAACCAGCTTCCAATCCCATTCAGGGCTGGAGTTTGGACTTAAAGTAATACTTTGGGAGGTTAACAAAAACAAACCCCCCCGAAGTGAAAAATTTACACACAAACTGAATTTCACGCATATAGTTCCAGTTTTTCTTTTGTTCCCGGCCAACCAAAGATTGAAAGATATTAGCTAAAACTGAAAATTTCACAGATTTGTCCCCCATTTGCTGGAGGCCATTACACATCAAGCAGCTTTCCAATTTAATCTTTTGATTTTAACAGCCTTTGTATCCACTTACACGATGCATCCTCCAGGGGAGGAGAGGGAATGGCCCCTCCGTTCCCCAGCCCTTCCAGCTTTTCCTTCTCCTTGCTGAAGCAGAATGGGATGCTGCACACACCGGAGGATAGCAGCGACCATCAGACCGAAGGTCTGACTTCATGCAGACCTCAAAACATCATCCCAGCATCTGGCTCGGGGGTGCAGGAGCACTGTGCAGCCAGGATGGCACCAGCTGACCAGGCACAGCATGGACTGCTGTTTTCCATACCACCTGGAAAGGGGCTGAAACAAGGGGCCAAACGAGATGTTGGATGGCCTGTGCTTGAGCAACCCTTCTCAAGGTGCCTCTCCGTAAGTACGTGGCCCCAAACAGCAGTGCAAAACCATGCCCTTTGAGATCATCCTTTCAGCTCCAGCCTCCTTGGGGAGTGGAGGTGGCAACGTGGGCTCAGAAAGGGAGAAGCCGGCTCTGAGGGGTGCCGCGTGCATGCTTATCTCCCCGGCAGCCACTCCTCCCGTCCCCAACCGGGGTTAAGCTCCTCCAGCAAACGCTGTTCATTTCCCTACTTGGCGCGCGGCCAGAGGAGTTTGCCTTCCAGTCATGTGAACTTTTCAATTTGTGATTCTTACAAGCTGAGCTTACATGAAACTGTTTCCTGAAACGAACTGTTTTCATGCCCCCTCCGTCCTCTCCCCGCCCCACCACTTCTGCTAGAGCAAAACCGAGCCCGTTTATTGATCAGCCAACAATAAACAAAGGCTCTGAAAGTCTGAGGCATCCCTTAAAAGCTACGGTGACATGGTCTCCTATCAGATTTACTCAGTTTAACTACACTTCCCTCAAACATTACATCCCTTAATGTGTATTTAAACAGGTCTTGGCCTCTTGGGTACATTTTCTAATGACCTTTGTTTTAACCCAGCGCAAATGAAATGCTGTGAGCCAGGAGCTTTGCTGGAATGGGAACTTGATCACCAGTTCCAATAAAAAACAGATCACATCTTGCATCTTCTAAAAAATCAGCCTGTTTGCTGTTTTTACCATAGCTGAATCCAAGGAACACCAACATCATGCCCTGGGACATTGTTTGCAGCATGCATCGTTGACACGGGCAGAAGAAAACTACAACACAATTATCTAGTTCGCTCAGGACCAGGACACACCATTAAGCAAAAAGACTTTCTAAATGAAGGTGAATGGGCAGTGGGAAAGGAGATCTGCTGCTGGTTACTGACAGATACGGCGCACTGGGTGGACTGAAGTGACTTCAGTGTAGTGGAAGAGTCAAAATCAGCTGAGGGCTCGGAGCAAGGCATCCCTGCCTGCTGCACAAGCAGCATTTTGGCTCACTGTTGGAGCCAAGAGAACGTGAGGTCAGGACAGTAAAGTAATACAAACCTTATTATTTCACAGGCAGATGGTAGAGCCTCATCTGGAATAACATGTCAGCATCCGCTCATTTTTTCCCCAAAGATGAAGTAGATTGGCAAGAATTAAGGATGCTGAGGGGCACAAAGTAAGGAAGTGCAAACTAGAAGAACGTGTTCAGGAGAGTAGATAAAAAATTGTCCTTTAAAAAAAATAAATAAATCACCCCTTCCAAAACCAAAACAAAAACAGTAAAACAGTATATTTTTAGGAGATGGTTTCTCCTTATTTTTTTTCACTTTTTGGAAAAAAGAAAATTACTGTTTCTTTCTAAAATGGGGAAAATCTTACCGAGCTCTGCAATCAGACCTTAACCCTGACATTTTCAACCCGTGCCAGGTCTCAAAAGCAAGTGAGTAGGGCATTTTCTAGGCATATACTTAGTTTCCATTGATTCAACTGGGATTTAAACATACATTTAAGATTGAGGTTTTCCAGGATTTGGGCAACTAAAGCTCTTCAGCCCCACAAAAGAGCTGAGCAAAGAGTTGCGTACCAGCCACGTGCCTCAAGAAGTGCGCAGCCAGTTGACAAGAAGCACCAAGAGCTGGAATTCAGGGAGGCGTAAAATATTGGCAGGCTGGGTTTGGACAACCCTGAGAGTGAGGAACACAGGCACCACCTCTTTTGATAAATCCTTCGCTAAACTGAAAACTTCAGCTCACTCCAAGGCAAATGTAGTGTCATGATACCTAGCACATTAGTGTAGCAGAGAGGATATGGGGACCTTCTACTGTCTGCTCAGCCCCATGGTCTGATCTGGCCAGCTGCTGTAAGGTTTGACTTACTCAAACAATGGAAGGATTAATGGAGGTCATCCCCAGCTTAGCAAGAAACCTAAGCCTAGACTTCTTCACAGCAAACCACCTTCCTCTAAAGGTATGCTGATTATAATCAAGAATGCACAAGGGTTTCTACAGACAGAGCTTGTACTCACTTAAAAAAAAAAACACAACAACTTTTTCCAATTTAATATTTGGTCTCTGATCTACCTCTTCCCTATATTTTTTCAATAAGTATGTTTTGGTGTTCAACCCAAGGAACTGTCAGCCTGGGTTGGAAATGCTGAGGCCTGACATTTCTAGATTAAATGTCAACCAGATGTTTGTGCACTTCCCTTACGAGCCTTTCAAGAAGCTTCCCAATTTGGTATTGTGTTTCGCTATTAGGGGAAACCCACGTTTGTACCTTACTAGTTTGGGCTGAAAGAGACTGAAAGCCTCAGGGAGGAAAAGAAATCACAGGTACCTCAGCAATAGGCAACATGATTCTAAACTGCAATCCACAATAGTTGGTGTCCTTTTTTTTTCCCCAATATATTTTAAGTGCAACTGAAATAAATTAGCTTCAACTCCAGAAACTTTTTTTTTCTTTTTAATATATATACAATATCAATATTTTCCCTCAACCACTGAAGCAAGGGAAACACAGAACGGGACACTGCCCTTCCCTTAATCTTCTTGGCCGCAGTGCCAGAGGTGGCACTGCTTCTGACAACGGAGAGCAAGATACAAGGGAAACGCTGAAAAGAGATTTACTCATGAAAAGAGAGGAGAGAAGGGAGAGGGAGTATTATTGCAGCTGTAATTGCCTCTAAAGCCCCTACCTGGGATACAACGGGGCACCCTGGCTTTCCTCTCACCTCAACCTTGCAAACAAGCCTCAGTTCCTGCTCCGCAAAATGGGATTTATAGAGGGATTTTGTGTACGTACGTATGCGTGGTTGTTTTCCCTTGTATGGTCTTCAGGGCAAAGGACTCGCTCTTATTATGCTTCTCACATGCGCTGCAACAGGGCCTCAGGCAGAGATGGGGAACTCTAGGTGCCAATGTAGTCAATAAATAAGGACATAAATAATGCAGTTACAACATGTGGCTGAGAACTGGCTCTCATCCCAGAAATTCAGAGTGAACTTTCCTGTTTTTGTTGGTTTAGTTTGACTCTAGTTTCTTGGTCAAAGTAACAATTTTTTAAACTCAATTTCCAATATTATAGTAGTGAAAGAAATCAACAGGTAGACCTGGACAATAACCCTACAAGCAGGCCATCAGTGAACATCTGAGAGAGGCAAAGAAAGAGTCAGCTAATTGCTGTTCACGGGGTAGGCAGGACCAACACCCCCTCCCACGCCAGACCCTTCACTTATGGCTGCATGCAAATTCCAGGATCCAAGTTTTTTGGATCAAGTCTATCCACAGAAAAAAAAAAAAAAAAGGCAGCAACATGTGCACATACCCTGCAGGGTTTAAGACCAAATTCTTTTAGAACATGTAACATGCAGAGAATAAGAAGTTGTTAGAAATAAGACAAAAAAAAAAAAAAAAACAAACACCAAAAAAACAACAGCCACCACCATCAACCCCACTGGGGCAAGCACTCTGCAGGAAGCAGATGTCTCCATGGCCTCCACGTCCACCCTCCATGTGTGCAGTGGGAGCCGCGCTCGGCAGCCAGGAGCTGGTTCCTACCCATGAAAACACAGGCACGGTTTCCCGCTGAATTTCATTACCGAGAATGAGGAGTGATTCCACTAGACTCAGTAAATGGCTTCCAGACTGCAGCGTGGCGCGGCCGGGTAAGAGCCTGACCTCGCACACTCATACGGCAGGAGGCTGGGAAATATATTGGGTGACGTCCTGGCTCTGCTCGAGCCCGTGGCAAGATTCCCATTGACTTCAGGCAGGTCCGGGATTTCACCCATTACATTTCTGGATGTCAGGGCAGCAACCCAGTACCGGCTCCTGATCCAGCCTCCCAGGTGTGCTTGGAGCCACTTGTCAGGAATTGGTGACCCCTCTGGAGCTGCGATGCCTTCCCCAGCAGGCTCACAACAAGCTGGTGGCCCAGGGGAGGCAAGCAGATTGATGGATTCTCTGTAAACGTGTCACCCAAAACTGAGCAGAAAGAAAGAAATTTGATAATTTAGAACAACTCCTGTGTTATTAGGGTGTGGATTACTCTGCTTGGTAGGGGGACCCTGCTGAAGGCTTTTGAAAATAAATATAGTTAATCACTGCAAGGGCTTGGTGACTCATTGTCCTGTGAAAAGTCTCTTTTGACAACACAATGGTATCTGAAAAGAATAGACAGAAGGGATGCTCAGAACAAAGAGATATTGAAGAGAATAGCAAGTGGAAGTGAAACCAAGGCAATTAATCTATCCACTCTGTTACAGAACAATCGCAAGACACTGTCTTTGTATGAATCCAAAGACTGGGAAAGTGCTAAAGTGAGTCCATAAACCTTTTTTTAAAAAAAAAAAGAAACTAAAAAACTCAAAACATGGGCTTTACCCATCTCCTGCTGAAGTGAACAAGCACCATTTCAGTGAGGCAGTCAGAGAGTACAGTTTTAACATTGTTCTGCTGTTCATTTAAAACTAAACATCTTGCTTTAAAAAAAGTATTTAAGTCATAACCATATCCACTGCTGAGGATACATTGGGAAGCATCTACTCAGGACCAGCCTTAGGTAAATACAGAGTTCGGCTTTGTTCAGAGACAGGAAAAAAGTAGACCTAGAGTGTAGTTTCTTCAGGGTTTGCTGGGCCAAGTCAGTTCTGAAGATGACAGCATCACACAGAGTAACCACCTAGGTCATTGTGATCATGTCCAAGTGTTTGAAGTGAAAAGGCTAATGAACAGCGCCACTTTAACATGAATAGTATTGTCAGAGAAGACAATCCTGCACCTAAATCGCCAGCTATAAGTCTCAATGTTTCCATCACAGGAACAGAGAACATTAAAAACATCACAGATAAGTCATCTTCTTTCCTAAATATAATAAATTCACACCTACCAACTTCTTAGATAACAGAAAATCTTGCATGAGCAATGAGCTGGTCTCTCACCGAAGAGCCTGGACTTTGTTTGGTTCAAGAAAACATTCCTTCTAGTCACCAAAATCATAGCTATTTAAATATCACCAACTGCGCAACCACAGACGAATCTTTTCTGCTTGATGCATACTTGAACAGAGAGATACACTGCCTGGTTTTGTTTACAAATAATTAAAAGCCCCACCTGTAAGATCTGCCTCGGTGAGTTTACGTTGCTCAAATGATTTTCTCCAAACCTGACTTCTTTTGTAGTGTTGAGGCCTGAAGTCAAAAAACTTGTATGTGTTTATAATTAACAACTCCTAAGACCAGCTTAATATATAATCACCTTAGCCCAACACACACAGGTAAGAACATGCAGAATCAGAGTTCATCTTGCAAGGCAGGAGATGCTGGAATGCTAATATACATGACCAGGGAACATGTTCCAGTGCACTGAGATACATTTCTCTCTTCAGGGACAATCTCTGCTCTTCAGAACTAAAGTTAACTGATGTTTGAGAAAAGGAAGGCTGTTGAATTACACTGCTAACAGTTTATCATTCTTTGACCTAACAAAAGCAATGGGAAAAAATACACCATAGTTCCTTTTACACCCCACTGAGCAAAACAGGGGCAATGCTTTTAAAGTGTTGCATGCTACTGGAGCTGCGTGTCAATCTTTTTCCTTAGCTTCTTGTGTCAAAACAACAACAACAAAAAGAAGTCTCACTGAACTACACACATCGATCCTATTCGAATAAGCATTAACAACACAAGTGGCAAGACAGAGTGCATGGTTTCACCTGTAGCTTGTGGCCTAAACAGATCTTGATGCAAGCTTTGTGCAACTGCAAGTCATGCTGGCCACGGAGGTGCTGCTCAAAGTTGAAAAAAAAAAAACAAACAACAAAACCAAAAAAAAACAGCGACAATACCTGCAATGAGAATACGTGCATGTTTTGGAGTGACAACTAATAAACTTTTCATAATATTTCGGCTTTTCATTTGGGTAGCATATTCCCCTTCAGCCTTGAGTTTTCCACTGTGATGGAGCCTGGGATGAATTTATCAGGAGTAGGGGAAAGACAGGAAGGGCTTGAGAAAGTAATGGCCAAGCTGTTTTCATAAACTGGTGTTTATATATATATAAAACTGGTTTATTTCATAAACTGGTGTGTATATATATATTTAATGAAAATACACACACACACACACACAAATATTCCTACAGATTACAAATGTTTCAGTCCTTTAAAATGAAATTGAGAGGACAGTGGTAATTCCCAGCAGGTGGTGAGAAGACTCGCTGTTGTTTGCAGCTGGTACAGTCACCTAAATCCCTGTCTTCTCTGAGCGCTCAGCATGGTGCCACAGAGCAAACACTAGGTAACAAGTAACCTTAAGACCTTACCACCTAAGCAGACAAGGAAAAAAAATAATTAAGAAATGCAACGTTGTCATCTTAGCAATGGAGAACTAAACCAAAAAGAACACCTTGTTTGAGGTTGAAGAAGGAACTGCAGGCAGAGCCCAGAGCAAGCCCCATCCCTCCTAAGTGCCGTTGTGTTGCAGAAGGACAGGGAAATAGCTCAGACCTGTGTCCCTACAAAATCCATCCCTCCGCATCCCTCCTCAACTGCAAATATGCAGTAGGGTGTATTTCTCAGACAGGCCACACTTTGGAACTGAAGCCACGTGCACCAGACCTCCCTAAGATCCTCGCAGAAGCTGAGATAAAGCTCCTGGTGGACACATCGATGCATCCAGGCAGAAGTGCCTTTATGCTATTAATTTGTCACCAAATCATCACCTATTCAAAGACAGAGGCATTACAGGACCCTGCACACCAAGGTTGCATCTACCCCCTTAGCCTCCACGTGGCCTTAGGCAGGACCCCCATGCTGCACCTTGCACAAGGGCTCCTGCCATCCCTACTACAGCACAATACCTTGAGTACTGCTGCCAGCCCCACACAACAGTTCTGGTGGCAAGATAGGTCTTCAGCCCCGCTCCAGAAACAAAGAAGAGAAGTGGCTGCTGCCTTACCAGTGGCACAAACTCGCAGAGTCCCCACTGGCCACCTGCCTTGAGCTGTGCCACCTGTAGAAGAAATTAACCGTGCACACGCCTTTGCTGCCTCTCTCAACTGCTCTGAGATCAGCTGCTGAATAAACGGCAAATCTAGTTAGCTGCATTTGTTCTGCTGGGATAAACCCCAGACATTTGTCCTAAAGGCACAGCAGTATAGCTGGTTGCTATGGCTTTTGCTTAAGCCCTGTTGAGCGCGGAGGTGAGTGCCCTGCACCTGCGGTGTGTGGGTGGGTGCCTGGGTGGCTCTCTGCAGAGCGAGTGCAGATGTTTCTAATGAGAGCAGGGAAGGAGCCAGGGCACCGCAGGAGACCTCCCGCCCGCCCTGAGTGCTTCCCTAGGCACGCATCTGGATTTGGGCTTTGGATCACGCCTTGGATGTCTCTGAGAAACTCCCTTTGAAATGCTGTTTTCACATGAATGAAAAAATGAAAACCTTTTAAAATGACCTCCCATTAAAATACTACAAAACATTAAAGAAAAGAATTGGCTGGAAGTGCTCGTTTTGGAAGAAAAAAAATGCCATTGTGTTCCATATTTGACCCAAGCTGATATTTTTAACCGCTTAAAGTAAGTGTCAACTTTAGAACTATCTGCTTTAAAAATGCTGATGAATTTTCCTTAATATTTGTAGAAACAAAACACCTTTCCCTGCCAAATTAGTTACAGATCAACCTAGGTGACATAGCAAAATATGTGTGTATTAAAGCATACATGATGTAGCTCCACAACGAAATTCAGGAGTTCCTTCTTATCTCCAGAAATCTCGTAGTGTGCTATGGTCCACCCACCGACCTCTCAAAATCAAAGCACCCTCCGAAGCCCTACCACTGTCTATCTGCACAGCAGATCACCATATATTAGTGTTTCCAAATACACTGTGTCAGTCCACCCTCTACTTGTTTGGAGTAGAGAGTAAGCAAAGTTAGATGGCTTAGACAGACATTAACATGCTCCGAACTAGGTTTAAAGTCTTTGGACAGTAAAACGCGCTTTATTTATAGCGCAGTGCTTCTTTCACAGTTCAGGCATAGTTCAGTCTCAGTCATATAAATAATACTCTGACTATTTTAATAGAAAGAAAGAAGTGCATAGACCTACATGTTACACCAAGCATGATAAGCTCTTTAAGGGCAGAGTAATTTATTGACCTAGCCGGAACATTTATGGGGTAATTAGCCAGAGCTACAATGATAATGGATTTTACGGACGTTAAAGAAAGCATGCAGATGAGCTGCCTGGCAAAACATGTAATGTCACACAGCTCTGAAGACCGTTCATCCAGCACGAGTACAACACAGCTGCAGAGCAGGGGCACTGCCCTCAAGGAGCTGGGGCTTTGCAGGCAGGCAAAGCAGCCTGGGGAGCATGATAAAGCACACCTGGCCCTGCGCGGACATGGGTGCAGGGAAGCTCCTGCAGCTGGCCTCAGCCTCTCATCTTCCCTGGCAAAATTAAGACATGAAAAGGTTAAGTTTGCTTGGATGACAAATGTGTGCCACTGAAGCACAAAGGCACTGGCCCAAGAAAGCAAGCTCAAGGCTGCTCGGCCCAAGGATGGACGGGTTCCTAATTATCACATATTTCAGGAGTAAACTAGATCCTTCCTGAGATTAAAAAACATTAAGTCAGTCCTGGTTTTCTGAGACAGAAGTCAGTCAAAAGAAGTGATTGCCTTGTTCTCTCAGCAGCGATGGTTTCGTGGTAACCCCTGAGGGTGAGGCAACATCTGCTGCTGGAGGGCACCCAAGAGGCTGCCCTTGGGTGTGGGAGAAGGACGGCAGGTCTGGTCCTGGTGAGACCTGGTTCAGGAGAAGGGGCTGATTTTCAGGGATCACCTCCAAACTCAAGAACGGCCCATCCCCACAAGCAGGAAAGCAAGCAAAGGTAGCAGGAAACCTGCAGGCATAAACACAGAGCTCCTGACAAAACTGAGACATGAAAAGGAAGCTTATAAGAGGTGCAAGGATGGACAAAGGACCTGGGAGGAACACAGAGGGTGACTGGACCCTGGAAGAGGTTGCCCAGAGAGGCTGTGGAGTCCCCAGCCACACAGGAATTCAAACCCTGACTGGACACGGCCCCGAGCAACCTGCTCTGGTTGTCCCTGCTCTGAATGCTGTGGGTGGACACGACGATCTCCAGGAGTCCTTCCAGCCCCGGCGAGTCTGTGGTGTTAGCCAACCGAAAATGCTGAGCGCAGCGATGTGTGTGAACTGCCACCCTGTTGGCGTGCCGCAGGCGCCTGAGTCAGAGCAGCCGGGGAGGTGCCTCCATCCACTTCAGCCCCTCTCAGGAGGGTCAGTGTTTACAGCTTGTTTTTTCCCAGGCGCAGCCAGACACCGGTGGGAATGCCCTGCCTTTTGCACAACCGCCCCGTGGTCGGAGCACTCAGCTGCGTGTGGGGAGCTCTCCCAGGACTGTTTACGTATTTTATGATAAACAATCTTGGAATAAACCAAAACAAAAGAAAAACCAAGGAAAATAATCTCAGGAGCTGGGATCAGAAGCCAGGAAGCCTACCTACCAGCTGGGTGCCCTTTCCCTTCGTCCCCTGGCACCACGAGGCTGCATTCAGCGCCGTGCTGCTGCTCCATCTACATCACATGGGCAGAGGGTGCAAGAACAGAGAAGTGCTCACCTTTCTTCCCCTCCTCCTCAGGGCATCTTCCTCCTGAGCCGAATGGAGACCCTTCACTTCCTTGGCCAAGTCTTTGACCTCAAGGCCATGAGATGGGAGGCAGCTGGCACAACTTAGCTACTTTTGAAAGAAAACAGCCAAGAAGACCATGACCGATGCTGAACCCAGTAGCAGGACTGCGCTTTGAATGCCTCGGCGGTGTCAGGTCTTTCAAGAGAGATGTTGCAATGCTTTATTCCTCGATATTGGCCAAAAGCTGAGACACAAGGTAGGCTGAAGCGCACGCAGAGGGCAGAGCTGCTCCCTGGATGTTGTGGTCAAGGACAGGCACGTCCAGAGCCTGAGCAGCAGTAGTTTCCTGGATTGCAACCTTAGCTGAAACCTTCATCCTTTCGCTGTGTTTGGCCCTTACAGATAACTTGGGGTGTGCGTAGCTGTCCTTCGTGTCAGTTATGTGCACGAAGAAACACTCTCAACCTCCTCCTAATCTGGTCTATGCTCTGTTTTCCTACCTGTAGATTGGATATAAGAAGCACACAGTGCAAAATGCCCCAGCCCCAGCTGAGCTGAGTGCCTGATCCTGTGGAGACTTCACTCGGGATGTCTCAAGGTAGATAAACACATGCCAGGTCACACCTTACATCTGCTGAGAACAGCAGAGGTGACAGGGAAAAAAAGCAAGGGCTCTCTTCTGAATTGTGCTTCCGTCCCCAGGACCAGCCCATGCCCGGTGAGCTGCCACGTGGCTGGTGAGGTCAGTGGGGCTGTCGGGAAGGGTGCGTGGGCACCTGGAAGCAGCCACCGTGACCCTGGGAGGAGGAGAGGGTCTATGCATTTGGGGGATAAGCAGAAGCAACTGGACTCCTAAAGGACTCTGCAATATATACACCAAATCTCCTTTTTTTTCTGTTTCCCAACTGTGCCATACAGCCCATTTCAGAGTGAAATGCAAACAGCGGGGAGATTTCCCATCCTCTTGCTGCTGTTCCTAAGCTGCTATTTCGGTCTGGCTTTGCAGTCGCACATCCCATGTCACACCTCAGCATACCGACCTAGCAACAGCCTCCTCTGATTTATGGGTGCAACGGACAGTAGAAGTGGTTCCTGTTCAAAAACTACATGACAAAATGTAGCACAGTCATTAGAATTTAATTTTAAGCCTCAAACAGCACCAGAACTATTCTTGTGCTTCTAAGTCAAGCACATGCTCCAGGAGTTACAGGTCTTTGAGTGCAGCTCTCCTCTGTGCTGCTCAGATTTTCAAGTGGTGTTTTTAAAGGTGTTTGACCAACTACAATTCTAAACCGAAGGTAAATATGACTTCCAAAGGCTTCTAAAACAATGCTTTTGTTGCTGTCAGTGGGAGTTAGTACCCATACCGGTCAAGAGCTTTGGGTTTTTCCTCTGACTGAATCAGATTTAAACCCTGAAATGAACTGGCCTGGGCACAAGGAGCTCAGAGACTCAGTCCCTGAGGGATCTGCAGCCATGTGCCTTCTGAAAATCTCACTCCGAGCCAGCCAAGAAAGCACCTTCAGGGCAAGAACACCCAAATACGCAGGCCCAGGGTCTTAGCACAAATTTTTCCCCTGTAGTGCTACAAGAGGGCATGGATCTAAAATAGCAAAGAGAAAACATTCACCTCAACCTAACATCTGTACTCATTAGGACAGACATTTTGGGCCTGCTTTGAGTTACATTTGAGTTACAACTAATTGCAGATAGGAAAATCAGGTGGGAACCACCTAACCAAATGCATGCCTCTGCATCCAGGTTCACCTTCCAAAGTGCCTTCATGGCCATGAAGACAAGGCTTCTTTATTGATCCCATTTTCCTGCACCAGGGTGAGTAGTTCACGTGTGGTTCGGAGCATCAGCCTCTGTAGGTGGCTACATTCAGGTGAGATAAGCTCTCTCTCCTGCGGGGATGCCAGATCCTACTGATATGAAGCAGGGTAAGACACCCCAACACTCTGAATATCCCACCAGTCTCTACCATTGATTTGCACACTAGTAAGTGCCATTAGTATATGACCTTTTGTCTTTGTATGCATCTGCTTGGTGTCTGGTTTACTAAGGCACCGAATAACATCACAGTATGAGCAGAGCTGGCTGAAATTTCTCACAAAAGCACCAGTACAGCAGGCACAACAACTTGTAAATGCATCCATATATGTGTGTATTAGAACAGAATTCAATGAAAAAAAAAAGTCAAGACTGTCCAAAACATTTTTTTTTTGAAATTTTGCACTTTGTTTCAGTTTTTGAAGCACTCAGCACAAATGGTTTTGACATTATTGCTAAGATCATTCATGTTCTCCCCCCTCTTTTTTTACCGATGTGAAGTGCAGGAAAGTTTAAAGTATTCTCATGGGTTTTGATCACCTTTCACATCTTGTACTGCTTTCCAGTCAAAAAGAAAGGTGGAAAACAGGGAAATTTTAACTGAAATGCAGGGACCTGGAAATGCAGCTAAACCATGCCATTGCATCTGAATAAGGAAGCTAAATGCTTTGGTTTGTGCAAACCCAAATATATAAATCTTTCATTTTAATGTTTCATTTTATAAAAAATAAAAAAAGTTTTCCTCTATTTCCTTCTCAGTCTGAGTGGAGATGAAAGGCCCTGCTGTGTTAATCTATTCCTAGATTAAGTACGTCATCTGTGAAGGAAAACCGTATGGAAACGCGTGCTCTAAATGGCCAAGCATTAATTGGAGCAATTTCCCTGTAGCTAAAAACGGGTGTTGCAGGGCCTTTTATTCCCCCAAATTCTCTTCATCCTTTTCTTTAAATAGCTAAAGTGTGAATGTCGCCTGACATTTCTTTTTCTTTGGGGAGCGTTTCTACCACCCGTGACCCTTGGCTGTGTCTCCCAGAAGCTGCAGTCATTTTCAGTTAAGGGTAATTGGCAGCAGAATACACTTTGTTCTGTATAGTGTTAAAAATGGGCTACTTTGTTTTGCCAACCTTCCTGAACTTCCTTTCAGTTCAATGAAGGAGTGCAACATTTGTATAAGAAAGAAATATTGTCTTCAATGGGAAATGTATTCCATGTGTGTTATAATTTATATTATGACAGATCTTTCTTAGCTTACAATATTGTTATTCACTGGCTGGAAAGAAACTTTATCAACTCCTTTCTTTCTTTTTTTTTTTTTTTTTAAATGTGTTCTTTGAGGCAACCATAATTTTTATTTGCGGAAATATGTGATAAATTTGAATAATAAATTTATATTAAAACTCCCATTTGTATTCGATTTCCTTCATAAATCTGGGTAAGATGTCAGCCGAGCGGTTCATATATAAAATATTAGAACAAACATTGCCTGTCTAATTGAAAAATCTGTCTTCATCAAGGACCTGGAGCTGAGCTTAAGAATGAAAGATGGAGGCTTTATTTAATGCAGTTCTGCCCTGACTGTCATGAATGCTGTCTTTTTCTTCCCCTTCACCACCTCAACAGAAATAGCAAAGCTCTATTCCCCAACTGGTCTTAAAGAGGGAAATACAAAGATACGCAGAGAAAGGAATGGTCACTTGTGTCTGCAGAGTGGTTTAACGTACTTATGTTCCCGAGCGCTAATCCTCCTGCACTTAAAGGATGGGAGTTGCAATCCCTACTGCATTGGCTGGCCCAGGTTCAAAATTTGCAGCTAATGTAATAATCTTCCAAGGTCACTCCAGGGGGTCACTCGTGCTATCATCAGAGGATGTAACTACAACAGTTGAGAGAGATAAAGGCGAAAGCAAAAAGGGAAATGAAAAAAAAAAAGGAGGCTGGGAGGCTTTTGCAGACCAAGAGGGGAAAAAAAAAAAAAAGAAAGAAAAAGAAAGGGAAGGGGAAAAAAAGAGTGTATGTGTGTTTTCAGAACCGCTGGGACTTCCCATGCTGATTTAAAGCTCAGAAAGTGAGTGTGAAAACCTGCCAAACCCACCAGCATCCCCTGATCCAGCCAGGCTTTCACAAGAGTGAGTACAAAGTCAGTCAAGGCTTGAAACGGAGATGAGGGAGTAAGTGTCCCTGGAGCAGATGAGCACTAGAGGACCATGCTCGCCCCTGCTCACCCTCTTAGTTTCACAGAATCACAGAACGGGTTGGGTTGGAAGGGAACTTAAAGACCATCTAACTCCAACCTCCCTGCTTTCTTGATACAGTTTGCTGTATCAGTAAGAAAATGCCCGAGTGTCTGGCCTGAAAATTAATAATTCAAGGAGGTCCCTGAAGCTCTTCAAGGTTCACGTGATAAATATGGGTATGAGGCTTTTCTTTGCTGGACTCAGGAAGCTCAGAGGTGAATGAATGCAAAAGAGCACTGTTTTATCAACTATTTTAGTCAACAAAGGAGATAAAACCCTGCTTTCTAAAGCAGGATCCTGCCCAGGACCTAACAAACACAGAAGCTCCGGGAGGGTGGAGGCTGCAGGGCTACGGGCAGAGAGAAGCTGTATCAAAATGTGGACTTAGCCGGCAGCAGACAGATTTGTGCAACACTTGGAGCTGGATCAGATCAGAGACACAGCCCTTGCATCTCCTGCAGATGTGAGCAGCTGGTGGGGTGCTCATTCTACAGGTTTGGAAAACTGGGTTCGGTTTTTGTCCCATCAGATGCTTTCCCTGCCACCTTGCTCAAAGCACTCAGCTCCTCCACGCCTTGGATTTGGGTTTTCTGCAAAATACACTTCACTTACTTCCTGCTACGACCCTGGTGCTACAACCACAGAGTCAAGGATCTTTGCACTGACCTCAGTGCTGCTTTGTGTCCAGCCCTAAGTACAGGGGTTGGCAAGAGGAACAGCTGGTATCTGGGGGAAGAGGTTTTTTTTGTTTTTTGTAGAAAAGGGAAATTGGATTCATTTGATTCACTTCTAGTAAATAGGAAGGAATCCAGACAGGAGGCAGAACCGACAAGGAGAACTAACAAGATGCAGCATCCACAAGAAGCAAGAACTCCATGTAAGCAGTGGTCACGAGGCTATTCTGATGAACACCAGCAGTGGACAACATTATTACATCAATCATTGTCACATACTGCTGGTCCTGTGGCCACTGAAAACATTATCTGCCAGCTTTTCAAGGAAATTCTGGACCCTTGGGCAGAAAAGAACTGGTGACACTTCCAAAGAGTTCAAGCTTTGGACTCCTTTGGGATTCTTTGGGACTCTAAAGCACCTTGCCAGCACCTTCGCAAAGAGAAGAGGCAAAAGCAAAACAACCAGTTTATCACTTCAAACTCTCCTTTGACTCAAGAACGTCCCCCCCCCCAAAAAAATAAAAATCCTAGTAAAGCGTTACTACCCTAGAAACAGAGGAACAAGACAATACCTTGCTTCAACACCCATGATGCAACCTATGTAAAGAAAACCACAAACTAACTCAATCTGTCAAAAAATATCAGCCCATCAAAGGAGAATATACTTCAATTTCACTCTTCTCCCAGAAACAAAACCAGCATCAGCGTGAACTCTTGAAGTTCTGGAGAATATGTCTCTCTTCAAGGTAGCTGGAAATTCATCTAAGGTGTAAAGCAGCCTCATTTGTCTCCCATCGTAGGTTCACGGCCCTACTGATTTTTCATGTAGGCAGCGGTGCTGCGGTGGAATTACAGCCTGGCAATGCCTTTCACCTTTCAGGGAAAAACTAGGGAGGGAAAGGGTGACTTGCTATGGAAATATTTTTTCTTCAGCCAAAAAGATAAGGAAGAAAACCATTAAGCCCAGCACAAATTCTCAGCAAGAACCTTGGAAAACTGGAATGAATGTTCTTCAACTCCTGAACAAATTTGCAAATTAAAATGTCTCATTTTCTCATTTTGATGAAAAACAGAAGCACTCCAAGGAAAGTAGAAACTTTCTGCGACTTGCTTGCTTTGGCATAAATGAAATAGCTTTTGATAATCATTTTTAAGAACACTGTTTTTGCCGGCCTTTGCTCTCACCATTGCTTTACTAAAAATGAGGGAAGCCTCTTATTAAAAGATGTGTAAAGAAATAAGCAAAAAGCAAACCACCATCCCTGTATGCCTTACAGAGGTGTGAAGGCAGTGGGTTCCAACCAATGTTGGGGGAAAATTCTCCTTCATGTCACCTGGGACAAAATTCAGCCGGCAGTGAAGATTTCAGCAGCAGCGGGTCTGCAGCCTGAGGGCAGAGGCAGTGGTAACCTGCTGGCCGTGGGACAGGGACCGCATCGCTCAGCCTCCCGTGCCTCTGTCCAGTGCCTAGCTCGTGATCACGGGGGAGAATTCCCTGCAATATGGTAAATGCTGGGGTATAAGCCTTGAAGTATGTTTCAAGAGCACCATAATAGGGTGGGAGCTGAAATGGCTATCAACTGCTGTGCTCCACCAAGAAAACGTGACGCTCCTACAGCACCCAAAACGTGATGGGTTTGGGGTGCAACGCAGCACCGCAGAGCATCAGGGGCTTGTTTTGTTCCCAGGTCTTGTAACTAGCTGCGTATATTTATGTGTGTGTGAGCAAGAGGGCCAGAAGAGGTTAACGCTGGCTCTGGAGGTTCCTACCTGGGGAAGATACAGTTGCTGATGGGAGCGGTGTGAGCAGTTCACCATTTCAATAGGATACTGTAATTTACGTAGTGACCTGTCTATTAACCCTGCCCCGCTCCCGCTGCACTGGCGGCATTCAGGTTGGGCTGAATAACCTCCGCCATTGTCCCAGCCTGCCATGAGGTTTCTCAGCTCAATGCCACACTTGAATGACACTCTGTCATTATGCTATATTTAGGTAATGAAAGGTGTAATTAGCTTTGTTCTGCTGCAAGCTGATCCGACCCTGTATGCATTATAAAAGGTAATAAAATAGGTGCACAGATATAAAAACCTGAATAAGCATATTATTCGGCGTAATTTCATGAGCCAAAAACTGATGAAAGAACTGGGGTAGAGGAGCCTCAGCCTCTCCAGTGCCCAACTTGACTTGTCATGAGAAGCCAGGCAAAATGCTCAGCCAAGGTAGGTCAAGGCATCGACAGGGCCATATTTAATCAGTCCCCCACTGCTGCAGCTTTTATATAATTGATGGCATTTTGTGATGATTGCTTTCCTATTACAGTACTGTATCTTATCTCCCCATTGTGAGGGAGAGGTTTTATGTTATTGTCAGCAGCCCTCCAGAGCCAGTATTATCCAGGGCCCATGCCCTTTGTGGGGCTGACGGCTTGTCATTAATTGTTCTGCCTGGCCTTTGTCTGGGACTTTGGCCATCTGCTTTATCACACCCCATCAGCCCTCTGCAGGAATGAATGGAACTGATAATATAAAAGTCCTGGCAGCAGAGATACTGGCCTAGGAGCTCGGGATGCCAAATTAGTCAGTCCTTGGGACATCACACATTTTCTTAGCATGAGTAATTCCAGCTGGGGAAAGGAGTTTTGCAGTATTTGCAAAAAATGCTGGTGTGTTGGATATGGAGGCTATGCTTACCAGCAGATCTTTGGTGATTTATACCAGGTGAATGGCAGAGCCAGCTTTGGGCAGTGCCTTAGCTCTTCATGGAATATCCTCCAAGCTTTGCTCATCTCCAAGAGAGTGGAAAATCGTGCACTGGTTCATGCACTCCCCTGCAGCCAGGCCTTGGTGCTGGAGATGAGATGCTTCTCCTACCCCCTTTGCTTCAGCTGCAGCAGGACCAAGACTATGCAGCAAAATATGCCAGCAAAAAAATCCCTTGTCTGCTCTCCCAGAGGCTGGTCTGGTACCTGTGGATGGTTGGGAGCAGAAGAGAGGCTTGAGCAAAGGACATGAAGGCCAGAAAACAGCAGAGAGGCCAGTACTCACAGCTTGCACACACACGCAAAGACCTGCAGGCTGCTGGGCGACCCTGCCATGCCCGTAGAGCCTCCGAAGAGCAAGGGAGAGGAGAGATCCCACCCACACCGCCCCTGCAGCCCTACCGAGAAGAGCAGAGGTACAAACCCAACAAGCCGAGGAGTTACAGGATTTTGAAAAGCCTCACACACATTGGGAAGGGACCACGCCGTGCTGTTCATTTGTAGACTATGCAGGTTCGACCTCTTGTGCCCGCCTCAGACATTGCCAATGGACGAGGTTGCACATGGGTGTCTCGTGGTGTGTTCACCACACACGATGGGGGAGCTAGGAGCGTCTGGCCCAAGGGACGCAGAAAACACACCGTGGAGGAGCAGACTGCAGGGTGTCCTACAACACTTTCACATAGTGCCCATGATCAAAGGGCGCTGGAGACATGGGAAAGGCACATCCCTCCCATGGACTCCAGTGGGCTTTAAAACAGGGCCTGTGATCAGTAGCATATGAAGTCTCCCTACAAAAGCCTCCCACAATAAAGATGTTCCACCTGATGCAGATGCTTGTAAAACGTTTCTCAAGCAATTATAAACAGGTAATGCTTAAATTGCGTGGGAATATGTGTACATAAAGTGAAACAGTTCTGTTTTCTTTTCACTCAGGAACAGGACTATGGGTGTTTGCTTGTGGTGGGAAGAAGGAGTTTCTCAGGCATATTTCCTGGGTGAGACAGGAGCAGTTGGTGAATATAACCTAAGTACAAAAAGCAAATATTCCAGTCACTGCTGCCTGCTATGGCTGTAGCCACTGAACGACGTGTGTGCACTCATCCTTCCATCCTGCTGTACCACCACCTGGGGGGTCCCTAACCCCTATTTTGTTTGCTGTGTACAAAGGAATAAATGTTTTTTTTTTTTCAATTGCACAAATCTAGTTCTCTCATGGAAAAAACACTGACTCTCAGGGAAGCCCAGAGGCAGCGCTAAATGCTCCCAAGCACGTTGCCTTTTGGTAACAAAGGTAAGAATGACACAAAAAAGAGCCCTTTAAAATCCACAGTACTTTTTTTTTTTCTTTTGCGTGGTATTTAATCAACTCTTCCAATTATCGTATTTCCCTATGGCACATTGCCTGTATCAGAAATCAAGTTTTCCTACCCGCATGGCCAGTTCCCCCATTGCAGGACACAGGGTGAGGCCAGGAAGCAGCCGGGAGCACGGAGGCAGGCAGGGGGGGCCCAAAACCAAAGCCACCGCTGCCATCAGACACTTAAGCGCAGGAACTGCAGCAGTGAGAGCCCTGTGTTTCTTGGGAGGTCAGCACAGATTTCCTAATGATCCTCTCAGGTCTTAAATCTTTTGAATTAGTTCATCTGGGGCTTAAGCTGCTATCCAACAAAATCAACAGACCGGTTACAAGCAGCCGTAGCGCTTAGTTTTGTGTTTTTTCCTTCTTTTTTTCCCCCAAAGAGCCAGACAAAGCCACAGCGAGATCCTCCGCATCTGCAAGCCCAAACCTGCCGTGGGCCCAGCTGGACACAGCCTGGGAGCAACCCACAGCAAACAGCTCCCCAGAGCCGCGGCGTGACATTGCTGCCGCCCACACTTTCACTCAGGAATGCCTCTGGTCTCGGGAGATGATGGATATTTTCTCCTGATGCTACCCCGTGGAAAAACAAACAAACACACACCTTCTGACAGCCCCGTAACCTGCCTGCTACCGGGAGGTGGGAAGCCACACCCTGCCTGCCCAAAATTACCCCTGGGTTAGGGCAGGCGCGGGGCGCACCGGGTACCCACTCCCATGCGCTGCTCTGCCACGACTTCCTCCTCCAGCCTGGGAACATTGCTTACCGCCACCACGTAGGTATTGATGGCAGCATGAACATCTTCCCATTTGCTCTCCGTGGAACTGGGGGGATGGCTGGGTCCTGCCTCGCAGGGGGGCATGAGGCACAGAGTGCTGGGATGGGGGCCACACGCATTCCTGAAATAGATTTCCTTGGGGTCAAGTTTCTCCCAAGGTGGCGTTTTGAAAGCTAAACGTAAAGGGGTAATGAATTACCTCTCGGGATAAACCCAGTGCTTAGCTATTCATATCTTAGATATGTCTCATAATGCTTTTATCAGGGCCGGCTCCTGTGCATATTAAAAATGCTAGTAATGTCCTGTTAGACTGGGTTTCTTTGGCCTTAAGTGATATTGTTTGCTGAACACAATGAAAATGTGACACTTCAAAATAAATGTGTTCTTTCCAAGGAAATCTGGCTTGGCTGCCTGATAAATTCTGCCATTCAGTCAGTTGCTGGAATTTAAAGAATCCCTCCCCATCCTTCAGCTGGTATTTTCTTAAAAGTAACTATCAGGAATTATCAAACGTGGGGAATTCCCAAAGGCCCTAACATCCCAGCTGGATCAAAGCGTGGCGGTGATAAGATCGGTGACTGCATACATCCCTATTCTGTGGAAGGTAGGTGGGCGGAAGAATAAATACAGTAGAGGCCGTGCCAGAAGCTAATGCAACACAAACACTCAGCTACCCCAGATGCATTTTCGACAGGTTTTGTCTGTGACAGACTGTCTTCCCACCTGCGGAGAGAGGTGCAGTTCAGGCGGAGTTAATCTGGCAAGAGGTCACATTCAGCATCTCTGCTCCTCTGCCAAGCCTCTGGGCAGAGAGAGGGGCTTTGTGCCATGAGCTCCCGCTCCCTCCCCCTTGCTGAGCCAGGCAAGAAGGCAGAGAGCCATCAGAGCTATGCTGGACATCGATGGGTGCAAGCCTACCGCTGCAGAAGACAGCATGTGTCTGAAGAAGATGCACTGAATGTGGTTTTCCACAGTTCCTGCAGAGTTTACATTCCTTTACGGTACCCACAAAGCTGAAGTTCCTTTAAAGTCCTTTAAAAGATACCGGGTCTCCGATAGCTTCCTGCCAAAAGGTAGCCCAGACTTCACGTTTCATCTTAAATCATAATAGCTTTAGTGATTTCACATTTCTGCAGCAGATGTCGGTATCTGCCACGGAAACGTGCTTCTGGAACACAAGCGTCCTGTTTACAATCAAAGTTGTTTGGGTAAACCTTGCAAACACTACTGTATGTGTATTCATATTCATGCAGTTATTTCAATTACAAATAATGGTACCTGCGGATGGAGGGACTGGCACTTACTGCCTGCGTAGTTTTCTCTTTTTCTTTGAGTTTTTCTTATTGGATACAAGATAAAAGATACCGAATCCCGCACACTGCCCATGCAGCCTCCTTTGCCCCATCAGCCCTACAACCCCAGGCTGCAGTGCTACCGTCCGCACACAGGAGGAACTACAGTGCCTTGTCTTCCTTGTTGAGGTATTTATCAGATGTACAAAGACATATTTTTATCAACCTGAGTTATTAGGAGTCCAAAGTAAAGGGGAAATCCTAACAGTGTAAGAGAAGGATTTAGCTGAAACACCACAAAATACAAGCGGGCACTGCTTTGACAACTGCTGCTGCTGTTAGAGTGTGTTTGCAGAGACGCTGCCCATTCCCAACTAGTTCTCAACATTCTCAGTGGTGCTTGTCTATCTATCTGGGAGTTTTTTGGTCATTGCCTGGCACTTGCCAGACAGGAATTAAATAATGCCAGGTCATTTCTTTTAATTTTACTAGCCTAACTCTTAATGTTACAGCTCTGAAGTGGGTTTGTGCAGAATGGGAATGTCAGGGGAAGCGATTTTTTATTAGTGGCTTCTGGAGGAAATGTATTAATAACTGTGCTATTATTATTTATTTCACTAGTTTGAATTCACATAGAGAGACAGAGCCGGCATCAGGAATGGGGCAACTCCGCGCTGGAGGACAAGGGAGTGAATGCAGGAATTGCTAACGCCACCATCTGCTGGAAATAGCTATGTACGCTAGGGCTTTGCCCACTGCGGCTTTTATGATTATTTTACTGCTTGTTTTAATGCCTGAGTTTGCATTTTTCACATACTGATTGCTTTCAGGTACATCAATTCATAAAGTACTAGCAGAGACTGAACTCTTTATCGTGCTTTCCAAGGACCGGGAAGAGGGATTGTTAGGAGTTTCATATTCTTTGGGGTTGCTCAGCCTAGGCTCTGTTAATGCTGCCTATCCATTCAGCTGTTTGGATGCTAATGGGATCAGTTGGTATTATTTAAAATGTGCTCAGTGCTTCACATGCAGCGCACACGTCATCTCATAAATGTGACAAATATAAAAAGAAAACCACTGCACAGAGTGATATTACCATACTGAATGGCACAGAATGATATTATCACACTGAATGTTTGGGTGAAAAGGCATTAAAAATTCTCCCTGATGAAAAATGCGCTCTGTTATTTTTTGACATTCCAGTTTGTACAGAAAACAAGAAAGCACTCGTGCTCAAAGACAAATGTGATTTTTCCAAGATCTTATATCAGGCTGCAGTCTTCTGCAAAGTGCTTTTCAGAAGAGGAATGTGCATGGAAATGGCAGTGATAGACAGGTAACTATTAAAGATGACAGAAACAGGATGTGGTGCCAGGAAGTATTTCAAAGACCCAACCAGCAAAATAGGAGTCTGGCAGCTTTAAGCCAAATTCGCAAATGTGCACTAAAGGTAAGCATATGCCCGAATAGTAGGCTGAATAAGGATGGACTTATGCACATATTCAAGTTCTTTGATGAACAGTTTCTTATTAGTGGGTTTAATCTTATATAGCTGAAAGTGCCAGAGCAAGTTGCTGGGGTGTTAATAGAGAGCACCTTCACTGACCACACTCAGCCAGTGGCTGGAAAACCTTGTGGAATGGTCTTAAAGAGCATGCCAGAGCAAAATTAGCTCTGCTTCATATTGTATATATTTCAAAACACGGCCAAACTGTTAATAACAAGATGAGACATCAAGGCATGCATCAAGGATAACGAGTTAATCATTAAGTTATTCCTGTCTGTTTACATTGTCAGACAAAGTAGCAGTCAAAACATTCAGAATGTTGCCTCAGTGCTAGAAAATCCACAGGGAAAATACCTTTTCGGCACTTAAAATAACAATTTTCATGCTACTGAGTCATCAAAATTAGTTCTGCATTGTTAAACTTTAAAGGAATTCTGCAGATAAATGAGTCAACGAAGTGACTCGGAGAAGTACAGAATATTCAGTGTCAATTGTGCGATGAAAACAAGTTATGATGGAAAACAAACAAAAAAAAATTATTGCTTTTGGTGCTTCCTTGACTTCCCTAACATCAAACACTACTCTTTGTATGTTCGAGTAAAGGATATTTAACAGACTAACTTAATGAGAAGGATCTGCTTAACAACCACACTGATTCTGAGAAAAGATTAGAGCTGCCTCCCTGTCGTAGCCACAGCAACATTCCGGTGAGGACATTTTTCCTTCCCTCGTGAGGATCAATGGTATCTCATTCAATGCCACAGGATTCCCAGAAATGGTCAGAAATGACGGGGGGAGTTTCTTGCTGGCTTGCTCAAGATTCACCTTCTAGTTTCCAGTAACCCGACTGACAATTCAGAAACCAACCTGCCCTGGTGAGCCTCCAGCTTGCACAAAGACTGTAAGGACAGAAGAATAAAGGGAAAGGACAGGTGTCTGCCCTCTGGTGACTGAGCAAAACCACTGGAAAAAAGTCCCCGTAGGAAGCTGCTCCCCAAAATGTTCACATCGGTCCTGCTGAGGTCACCTGACTGTAAATGAGACCAGCAGCACCTGGACTTCTGCATCTCTCACGTGCAGGGAATGGCACTGGCAGGGCCTGAAGGACCCACCCACAGCACCTTCTCCCAGTTTCTTAATAAATGTGCAAAACCAGAAAAAAATTTGGTGCTCTGCTCTGTGTAGTTCAGCAGCTCTGCTCCAGTATTTGCAAAGATATTTAAGGGAACTGCAGAAGGATTTTGGTGCTTCCTCCTAATGCAGCTGCTAAAGAGTTATGGAAAATGGGAAGATGCTTATGAAAAGGAAGATATAAGTCTAGAGCAATTTTCTGTGTTTATTTATGGAATCTCTGTACATAACACCTACTTTGTTACTCCCACCTTACATGAGCACAGCTGAAAGATCTAAATTGTTTGGGCAAAACATAGCAAATTATTTTTATCAGTCAAATGTCCTCATTTCCTCAGTGAGGCACTCTTCTAATGAATTCCTTAAGATATTCTCCACTTATTTGCTTCATGGACACTGGACGGCAATTTCACTTTTAATCCTGTACCTGGTAGAACAGCACTGCTGGCTATTAGACAGTTACAGATGGATAAACCTCTACGTTGTCCAGACATTTTGGAGTCTCAAATGGCAACTGCACCATCACAGGCTACAAGCACCTACCCGAGCGCATTCGCATTTCTTGGGAAACCACCACAATGTGTCAGAGATCCTGTAGTCAAATTGCTGTAGATGTGATCATTTGTAACCATAGCTTTTCAGGCTGTCTGCAGAAAGCTCCTCTGGATCCAACAAGCAGGGACTGTAACAGCTTAGACCCCTGTCCCGAAAATGCAGAGCAGCCCTTGGAGCCCCTCGGGTCACAACGTGAATTTTCGTGATGGGGTCAACAGCAGCATGGGCAACACGAGCACACCCCAGCCTTTCTCGGCTCCTGCAGCTCCTGCACAAAGGCATTTCTTTGTCTCGCGGATACCTTGTTACCTCCCTGCAGGGCCATGTTTCTGCACGCAGTGTGGTGGTTCCCCTTCACCCTCGTGCCGGGCTGCAGAATGCGGATGAGATAACTGGTCCCGGGCAGCCCCAGGCAGCCGCGCAGGTATTAAGCCCTCAGCCTGCAGTTTTTCAAGCACCGAGAGCAGGTTTGTGATTATCAGCAATTACCTAACTGGGTTGGGTATTTCCACTCCTACCCCTCTCTTGTTTGGTCACAAGACATTTAATTAGAGAGATGAAGAGAGTTTCATTATATCCTCATTGCTGCCTTTCAAGAGTTGAAGAATTGCAGAAATGCAACATGCCCAATTTCCTTGCAGTCAAGATTAATTTGAAAGCTGTCCAGTGAAAGTAGATTTCTTCTTAAACTGTAACATACTTGCAGCTACTGGGATAGTGGAGGCTGTAAAAGATCTAACAGACACAACAAATGAAGTTTACTTCTCCCAAGTGAGAACACATTCAAGAAAGCTTTCAGAAAAGTTAGCAGCAGGATACAGTCTTTGTCGGTACTACCTACTTCAGCAGATTCCTTGATGATAATGCTTATTTCATGGTCAAAAACATTTTATACATTAATTAGCATGCTCATCTACTGGGGTTTCTGAGTAATAACTGTGACAAAACACTAGTTTTTTGTTGTTTTATTTGACAAAAGTAAGATTTTTGCACTGAAATGGAGAGTAATATTCTTTAGTTCTTTCAGAGCCACATGGATCAACATATTCCACGTGGAAAGCGATCTGATCATTCCTACAGAAGACAAACATAATTTGTAAAAGAATGAATGAAAACCAGATTTTCAACTAGAATTATATCAGAATGTTAGCAAAGCCTCGAAGTATTTCATAAGCCTGGTTTTGCTTTGTAGAAAGAGAAATCAAATGTTGAAAACTATCAGTTTGTAGAACTATTTCCTAGCTATTTTGCGCTATTCTCTAGAAAAGTTATTTTGAGCACCTCTAAGACTGTCACAGAACAGGAGTCTAAACAAGATTAAGAAGATAATTCCTGACCTTTGAATATCACGTACATTTACTCGAGTCAAGAATGATTCATGACAACTGCAGGGATCTACAAAAGGGACTCCATTTGCAGGAATGTTCACAATGAATACTTCAGCAAACCCCACTGGTGAGCGGCTTCCTATGATAGCGTCCCATGTTTCACTACATTTCGCAGAGCATGGCCCAGTAAAGGGTGTCTGGGAGATGAACTATATTCTGCTTTGAAGTAATATTAATCACCAAGGTCCAAATCCATGAGCTGACTGCCATGGAAGAACACTCCTGTGGTCCAGAAAAGGATTCACACCACATGAACATAACGTTATAAGCAACCACATAACATTATAAGCAATGACTGCAGAACCTTGGAGCCCAAAGTCACTGAGAAGCACTGAACGTTTTGGTTTGATCTGATATTCACATCATTATTGAAATCTGTAATAAGGGAGTGGGCAAGTGCCTGTGTGTCCACAAGCAGCCAGCCGGAACCAGAGGCAGAAGCATGGGGGAGAGCCAGACACGGCACCAAGCACATAAACAGGCTGTTCCCTGTCCACATTCTTTTTCAGACCAGGATATTTTTTCCCTTTCCCAGTGCTGCATCACTATCACACTTCCTGTGAAGTTGCAGTTGACCGGACATTGTTTTATCAGAAATAATGCGGGGGCAATAGTGCTGTACTGCCACTGGGCACCCTTCCTGCAGAATATGCTCAGATTCAGCTGCACTGATCCTGACTGCTGCTCAGACAGCTATTAATATTCGTACAACCAAGACAAAACATACCTCTAAGTATTTCTGTGCATAACCCCACCTTCACATTTGTTTTTCTGGTTTGAGAGCTTAAGCCTTATTTTCCTTCTTATCTGTTAGCTTTCTACCAGGATATGCTGGTTATTGTTGTTTTCTGCAGTTTCACAGAGTCAAGGCCCAACAGATGGGGAGCTGCCTGGGGTGCTGTGCCCAGATACCCACTTCTCAGACAGAAGAAGATGCACTGTTCAGTGCCTTGAGGAACTCACTTTATCTCCATCTTTCGAGCTGTTATGGGTAAGTGTTCAGAACCTTAAGTAGTTCATTTTATAAGAGCACGTATCCTCTGAAGAGATACTGTAAGATAGAGGCAGATTCCTAGGCTGGTACGAACAAGCAGACGTTCCTTTTGAACATGTACAGGGAAACCAAAAGCTCTCATAATCCTACAGGACCTCCAAGAGAGATTGAAGTGTTCATTTCCCCTCTCCCCAAAGCAGCCAGCGCTCCTCAATGCTGACTTCTCTTGCTATGCGAGAAGTACTTATGGGTGACTTAATCCAAGCCATTTGCAGCAGAACGACACATCGCCTTTTTCACTCAATTGAACTGATTTCACGTTCCAAGGGCCGCAGGAGCCAATGGCACCCTGAGTGGGAACAAATCCTAGTTTTTGCCATTCCTTGCGTTGATGGAATGGGACCTGACAAGGCTGATCCCTGATTTCCGGCCCTGCCAGAGCCTCCCCAGCCCACCACGGGGACGGGGACAGGGACGGTGCCCTGCCCGCCTTCCTCCCCACGCCACTCCGCGCAACCTGCGCTCAGCCGCACGCGAATTACACGTTGCGAGTGGAAACATCTCACAGGCCAGCTTCCTGCAGATATTATTTACTCACTTGAAATGTCAGCTGGGCTATTTTGCTCTCCTTCCCTCCCTCCCTCTCTCCCTCCCTTCCTCCCTCCCCTCCTCCTCCCTGATCCTCACCTAGCAAAGCAGATGAAATGCCAAGAAGAAATGTCACTCCGGCGAGCAAGTTCGCTTTGGGGCATAAGTTGCACTTTGATAATGGTATTTGTTCTGTGGGTGGTCAAATTCCCCTCCACCTCCCCTGTTTGGTCCTAACCATTATCTCATGCAAAGATAAGGTTCATTAGTCGCTCCTCTAAGCTGTGGACACTGCCGAGCTCATGAAGAAGCATGTTCATTGGCGATAGTGCTTATTAATGATTGCTGCTTTTGTGGCTCTTTTAGAGTTATTGTGCTGCTGTCTCTGTATGGAAAGTCTTTTAAAAACTTTCAAAAATAGGCACGCTTCTGAGGCACGTGTATGTGTGCAACACATGCATATGCATAAGCATGCATATGTAGTTTATTATTGCAATTAAAACTAACGAAGCACTGTGTGTCCGAATGCAAACAAAAGCTTACTAAAACCCATGAATTTCTAAAACCTAAACTTAACTCAAATTCATTTATACCATTTGTATTTTCACAAGCTCTGCTTCAGATTCACATAGCATTCTTGTTTGCAGCCTAAAAGAAAGCACTGTCCCATGGTTCTGGTAGCAGAAATAGATACTCCAATTTCTCTTGGCTAAAAGGAGGCTTCCCATTTCTATAGCTTATGAAGATAACACACAAAGAAACAAACAAACACTAAAGGGATTTGGTATAATTTCTCTTAAAATATTTGTTTTCTTTATACTGGTATAAGTTATTCCATATGGGGGGAAAGGGGGCTCCTGGAACACATCCTGCATCTACCCTACGATAGCCGTGAAGCTTTTAAAATACCAGCCCAGTCAAATGCCTGAAACTTTCTAGGTAGGGCCAATATGAAAGAGAAGATGAAAAAGAGGAGATAATATAAGCATATAAAATAAGGAGTAGTACAGGGAAAGTAGGCTGGAATACCTATTTACCCTTTTTTTGTATAGCATTAACAATGAACTTTCAACATGAAAGGAATACTTTTGCACATAACACAAACGTAGATAGTGCCACACTTCACCACAAGATTACATTGCCATCATGAATGCAGAGAAAATAAAAATAAAATAAAAATAAATTGTATCTATAGGAAAATAATAAACACAATAGATGCAAAGGGTAATATTACAGAAATATAATAGCTACAAATGGTAAATATTTAGGAAGTAAACAAAAGCTTTTGTATGCATTAAACCTTTGAGTTTTCCATTTTTTTTCTGTTATCTCAATATTGATTTTTAGCCTGATGAGGGAGAAAAGGCATATTTGGTGACTTTCCTGATGCCCAAATTATGAGGCGATATAGCACTGGGATCTAGGCACTATCTCCTCTTATCCTCTTAACTGTTTACACAGTGAGTGATGTCTTTCGGATGGAGAGCAGATTCCAGTTTCCATGCCCAGTTGAGTCTTTCAAAAGCAATCAATCTGGTGGTAAAACAACAATATTTAGCAAAGCCTCTGGGGATCATGAATGTTATGCATGAATTATGCATATATGCGTACACAAAGGCAAACACATGTATGTTTACCATAGGCTTATCTACCAAGGCTTACACAACGAGGTTGGAAATAGGGGAATTGAGTGGAAAGTGACAGCTGGCAAAATTTTTACCTTGCCCTGTGCCTATCTGAATACAGCTTTTTTTGCTTTAAGGTCATGGAAATGTGTTTAAGTAGAGTGCACATAGGAAAGTCTGTCTGAATTGCTGCCATCACTAGAAGAAATCTATCTTGTTCCCAAAAAGCACAACAGTCCCCTCCCCTCTCATTTTGACAACCAGCAGCAATGTTGCCCTATCTTACAGCAACAGCCCATCCTCTCAAAAGCGAATCTGAGATAATCAGCAATAAAGCTGACTTATCTCTGGGCTGTGACAAATATCAGCTTCTCCACATGCTCACGCGGAGCACAAACTTTCTGAAGCATGCTGACAACAGACACACAGTGGAAGTCCTCCCAAACCATCCAGGCTCCTCCTCCCCTGCCATCAAAGCGAGATGGGTGTCTAAACACCCCGATGACCTCAGTCACTGAGTCAGTGTGGAGACAATCCCTGGCCCAGGGATCCAGCCTTTGGGTGCAAAGGAAACAGAGACCTGGCTACGATAGCACTGCAGCTGATTCATGCCATGCATGTATACATATAACTTTTTTCCATACAGGACTGCAAAAAGAGAGAGGAAAGCGCAAAACGCCTGGTGCCATCACTGCCATCCAGCCTGCAGATACTGACACATGCTGCTGTCTTGGTAAAGTGCTCTAATGCAAATGCTACGGATTTAGCAGTGGAGAAGCTTGGTGAAACAGGCTCCCATGGAAAAAAAAAAAAAAAAAAAAGATAAAATGAGAGGAAGATAATCGTGCTGAACATGAGCGCATGCAATTATAAGTCCACAGCGTCTATATAATTACTGCACAAGCAGATATGGTTATTGCTGACACTTAAAGGCAGCATGAGTGTCATAGCAACTCTTGGAAAAATTAGTTACTAGAGATTTTGTCCAGGGGATTTGCTTGCCACAGCGACCACTCAGCTAACAGGCTCCAGCACAGCACACTGCAGCCCAGCAGCACCCTGCTCAGGGCAGGGGGCAGCACCTGGTGGGGCTGCGCTGCCCCGGCCCCGAAGGCCAGAGATGGCAGGACAGCCAGGCTGCTGCTTCTTGTGCCTGAGGGTGGGTGGCAGGCTGGTTTCGCCGTGTGCGGCTACAAAGTACAGCTTTCCTTGTATAGCCACGCTCAGGCGAGGAGCATTTTTCCGTTATAGCACGCGTTGTACAGCGTTCCTATTCTAGACATGACCTCGGTCATCGCTATTATTTTCACAACGTATGTTTGCAGTGGTGTGGCAAAACAGGGAGGGAGAAGAGAATGGGAATCCCAACTGAGCAAAGCACTGGAGTTTCTTCAGTCCCTCCCCGCACAACGCCCTACAAGCCACTCAGAGCCCTGCCAGGAAATCCCATCTATGCTGCTTCACCACCCAGGAGCTGCGGTGAGCGCTCACTGGTTTGGATGCTCTAAGTGCTGCCCCTATGGTTTAGGAGCAATCACGTACCCCTTTTAATCCTTTGCAAGTATTGCATGCACTGAGAGTTTGAAAAGAAAAGATGTGTGTTGGTGGTCACATCACCTGGTGCAAGGACAGAAAATCTGCCTCCAAGTTCTCACTGCTGCAGGCTTTCATCATTGCCTGCTCCGCCCACAACATGGGACTGCGCGCGGACTGAAAGCTTCTCAGGAGCATCCCTTCTCCCATATCCCTTAAGAGAAATCCCAACAAGACAGTTCACTCCTCCAGACATGAACACCAAATATGAACAGACCTACACAAGTCCCTCAAGTGCTGCCCGCGTGTCCCTGCTGATTGCCTTTCAACTCGGAGCCAGAAATGGCACCTGGGGCACTTAGCTTGCCATGATTTTTAAGCAATCAGTTAAAAGGCTAGCAGTGTCCTCAGATGCAATAAAGAGGAAAAAGTCCTAGTTGTCTAACTGAATTGTGGTTGCACTGCTAGGGGCTCACAGACAATGCTTTTGCACAACACTTTTACAGGCTCTGGGGCCAGTTACAAGCTCACCAGTTCATGAACTCCCTCTTGGCCAGGACCCAGAGCTGACACCAGCTGAGCACTTTTCAGCCTTTATAAAGTAAATTATACTTCAGGAGGCTGTCACATTTTGCACAAATGAGGAAAACCTGAGATGAAGCCATACCACAAAATACCGTGCCAGCGCAGAGTCACCAAGGCAAACCCCGCAGTTCTCAGCTCCCAGCTTTGGAAGGCAGTCGCCTGGGTGCTGTTCCTACGGCCACAGGCAATGTGTGCAGCCATGAAACGCTCTGAAAGGCCTGGGGTCACTGGTGCTACTGGGCTTGCTCTATCTGTTAGCAAGCGATGCTTACTTTACAGGCTCAGTTTGAGGACAGCCTCTGGTCCACTCTGTAAAGCAAATTGAGATTGAAGCCACTGGCCATGTAATGGGTACAGTTATGAGTCAGCACCTTAAACAGCTTCCCATTTTTTATGTATTTTTAATCTTAATACCAAAAGAATGGCATGAAATCCAGCTCTTACCCTCACCTGTTCCCAGCAAGACAAGTCTAACTCTTATTTCCAAAGAGCTGCCAGGTCACAATTGCACCTGGACATGCAAGATCAGCTTTCAGCAGCTCCTCTCTCAAAAGGAAGAGTTAAGTACTCTTACGGTGGGAGCACAGGTCAGTACTTAGGAGATCTGGTCTCAGCCCACGACAAGAAGGTACATGACCTTCAGCATGAGTCTTGACAGGACTCAGTTCCTCTCCCCTCAATGAAAAAATAAAGCATGCCTTGACTGTTTCATTTTAATACCCTGAAAAGATGTTACTCTATCGAGTAACTGTAAGAGGGAGGTGGAAATTGTGCTCTTGATTGCTGTTTTATGAAAAGAGATTCATTCTCTCCTGAACGGCTGATGCAGAAGTGAAAGTGAGTTCAGAGCAATAAATGTGGCAAAGACCTGAATTTGAGAAGCAGTCTCTCAGTACTTTGTGGGCTGCCTGACCTTCAGCTGAAACCACTACATTTTTCATAATCCATCCAATATTTTTGGAAAAAAAGAAAGCAACGTAAGGTACCACAGTTGGATTTACCAGGTATGAGACAACACAAAAATAATGTAACTTTGAGGACACAAGAGGGTTTGTTGCCATCTCCGTTGGTAGTTATAATAATGCCTTGCATCTAGCAAGCATTATAGTATCTGAAAGCCTTGAGCAGGCACTGTAACTTATCCTTAGTGCTGCAATGTTACCTCTCAGCTCCACACAGGTCACATCTGTTCCATTTAGGACTCTTTCATGTAGACATAATGAAGATTCTTTCTTTTAGTGAAAAAACCAGATGATGTCTCTTTGATGGCCAACCCTGACAGCAGCCCTGAGACAGGAGTCCAGAGACAGGAGCGAGGTGGGACGGGCCAGCCTTTGCAAAGATCCACAGTGTGACTGTGTGGTGGAGCTGGGCTGGACACCTCCCAGGGCTTCATTTCTGCTCCCTCGGACCACCCCAATGAAAAAGCTTTTCTCTGCCATGTGAACAGAAAAAAGGTCCCCTTACGCAGCTCATTACACAGAAGAGCCCTGGGCTTAGCCGCAGTCCTAGAGAGGACAGTGCTATACATGACTCTTGGCCAGAAACAGACTTCCAGGACAAGCTTGCGTATTTTCATGCAGACATATCTTCTCCAGAAAATGGGAGAAGGTATGTCTGTATGAAAACGTATCATTGACACTAGTGAAGACTACAGAGAAACTCAGCACAACCTGGGACAAGCAGATGAATGGGAAGACAACATTCACTGATGACAAGTGTAGGTAATGCCTACTACAAAGGACAATGGAAAATTACTCATACTTGCATTTGGCGTATACATTACCTGTCATTGCCTGTGGCCAGGGAGAACTAAGCTTAAATAGCTGAAAGAAAAATCTCCGTACCTGGTACAGTGAGCCTAATAAGTAAACAGAGTACTAACAAGTATGAAGGATGTGACAGAAAGCCGGACTGAACATTTTCTAGGTAATGGGGTTTCTTTAATGTGAAAGGAGCTAGTGGCTGCCTTCAGCTGGGTCGCTGGCCTATAGCAAATAAAAGCTCTGCACAAAGCCAGTGGGTGTCAGATGTCTCCTTTTTGTGTGTGAAAGGAGAAAGTCATTTATGTAGCAAGGTAGCTGGAAACAATAGGAGCCACTGTCCATGCCAAGGCCTGATCTGGAGACAAATGTTTGGGAAGAGGTGGTTACCCTGACTGCAACTGAATGGGTGCGATCACAGCTTGGCAGGAGCTGTGTGTGTGTGTGTGTGTTTGTGTGCGCATGTGTGGCAGGAGAAAGGAGCAAACCCAAGAGATGACAGGCTGAAGAGCAGCAGAGCTCCCTGCGGCTTAGAAATGATTGGCAGAACAGACTCGAATGTTACGAGCAACAGGACTTTCCACTGTGTGCTCCTGTTGCGTTTGGGGCTCGCGGAGTCATGAGCATTCTTTGCAAATAAACAGGTTGTGTCAATGTACATACCTGGCTTGTGTCATCCGTTCCTCCTCCTAAAAGAAAAAAGTCCTGCAAGGCCTTAAATAATGATTCACCTCTCAGACCAAAGGGAAAAATGTTTACTTTATTTGCTAACATACCTTTACATACCCTTACAGAAGAAGAGCAAGTAATAGATTCAGAAGAGGGTGTGTGGTTCGGGAAGGAGAAATGGAATGATAAGCAGCTGAGAAGTTTCTATAGAGAGTCTGGAAAGGGTAGGGGTGTTTCATTTGCAAGTCTGGCAAGTAAGTGGGGATAGGACAGGAACATTCCCTTTAAACGGTGGAAGGGGGTGGGGAGCACCTCATACATATTTTGCATCCCTTAACCCAAGGGCAAAAGAACATTCAGGGAAAATAACAAGAAAGAAAAAATGAAAACTAATAAAAGGCAACACCTTCATATATAACCAACGTGGAAGATGTATTGCTACAGAAAAGCATTGTGACCAAATGCTGAGAGACCATCGAAACAGAATTCAACAGCTGTAGGAGTAAGGACTTGCAGATGACCAGCTTGTTCCTAGAGGGACTGAAGCCCCTGGATTTCCAGACATAAACAAAGCACAGGCTGGCAGAAAAACTTTCCATAATTATCTACAACGGGTTTGTTTTGGTACTATCCTGAAAACACGTAGAACTATCAATAGGTTAAAGAAGACACTGGGCTGAAGTACTGGCCAAGAATTAATTTTGGGGCTGCAAATGAGCACGTGGTTTGCATTAGAATAGCAGCATATCTCTAAGCATAGGGAAGTTATAGGGATAGCTCTACAGAAGTGTCTGAGCAGATACCTCTAGTCCTATTGCACTACGTACTCTGTCTTCTTGTAATATGGTTACAGTTTGGGACTAATCCTGGAGGCTTCCTGACTTTCTGGAGTGCCTTCCTGAGTTCCCAATACAAATAGGGTGTCCCTTGGAGAACACTACTTAGCATGAGCGAAAGTGGCAGAACCAGGTTCAAAGCACAAAGAGAAAAAAAGGCGAAGTAGCAAGGGGTTCCCACTAGATGCACTTTTAACTGCCCAGTACACCTCTTACAGACCGGGGTGTCTTTGATTTATTCTCTCACACCCACACACCAGGCCTCTGGAGACAGGAGAACTGCTAACTGCACCTGACAAATAGCAGCTCCTGTGAAAGCAGCAGCTGAAGGCAACACACCTTGCTTTTGTCTGCAACGAAAGCCTTAACAGTGAATTTACCGAGTTACCATTTTAAAAAATCTGCTGACACAACAAGAAGAAGAAACACACCTGTGTCTGTGTGCACATCCAGACGCACAGGGATGGAGCCCTACAGATCTCAGAGGTCTGCATTGTGCAGCTATTCTGGCCAGGAAGCCCTTTGGGCGCTCTCTCCCTGTTCAGACAGCGTGAGAAAGCAGAGATCTTGACACCAGCATGTGCAGAGAGCTGCAGAAGAGCTTTCCAGTGAAAGACCTGCTACAGCAGAAAGCATCTTCCCTTGTCCTGGATGGAGCAACAGAGCCCACTGCTAGGAGCTCCAGATGGGGAGCTGCCTTCAGGTGATGCTCCATCTTGGGCAAATGCCTGACCCTCACTGCAGAGCTCCCATCCAACAACCTCAGGCAGTTCTCGTTACTCCCCACAGCCCCAAAAATGCACACAAGAAAGAAGCCCCTGCCCTAGACTTGGAGAGCAGCGTCCCTCCCGCTGGGAGGGGTTCTGTCCCCGGCAGGAGCGACTGCCCAGCAGGACCTGCTCTGAAGGTAGGGCTGACCTGCAGACTGCCAGCAAAGCCTCGTCCAGCAGAGAACTAATTTAGTCTCTTGTACAGTTGATGAATGAAGAATTTCCTCTTGGGACTAAATTACAGGCCTTGTCAGGGTTGCTCTTTCGTGATCTGTTATTTAGATGTAATTTTCCAACAGGGCTGGAACACATAGCCATGAGCGAGAATAGTATTTGCTGTGAACAGCTGCCACACACCGTCCTTCACATCCCACACCCTTTCCACCCTCCCCGGTACCCCCCCCCCCCCCTCCTTTCCTCCCTCCCTTTCTCCCTCCCCTCCATATCCACATGCGAGACCCACTAGGCACAGCTCGCGCTGCGTTTGTTAGATCCTCTCCGAGGTCCTTAATTAAACCACAAGAATGGCATTTGCCCACCTTCCCAGCGCCCCTGTTGTACAAAGAGTCACATCTTGTTTGAACATGCTTAAAAACAGATGAGAAGGCTTTTTTCAGACACTGATGATTACAACCCTGTGTCAATCTTTTTCCCCTTTGGCTTGAAGATAGACTTGTGATCCTCCTTTGGCTTTTTGAACTGTTGGAAGCTGTGTAAACACACCGCATGTTAGTAAAGCTCTGTTGACCTAATGGCTGCAGAGTGCAAAGCGATTACGTTAAAGCTCCCGTATCTCACGAAGCTGCAGTCTCACCTGTTTTGAGGTCATTAACGATGAGGTCTGAAAATGAAGGGAGGAACATTCTGGCTAGTCATTACCTAACGAAGAAATGGCTGGGTAGGACTATTTAAAAGAGTTTTATAACAGTCCGATAATTGTTTTGGGCTTTAATCCCAGGATGCTATCTCCAATTAAGAAGCCGACTATTTTAATGCAGAGCAGTAAATCTGAATGTTGAGGGAACACGTTACAATGCCGTCCATAGACGCATCTGGGAGTCACTCTGCTAGACGTGCATCATAAATCCACGGGGCATGGAAGCAATCCAAGACGCAGGACTCTATTTTATCCACTTACGCACACTCACGCCTTTCCTCTACGCAAATCGGGCTATGCGCTCACAAGCAGCAAGCTGTACGGCCTGCCTAATTCCAAGCCGGGTAGGTGAAGAGCTGGGATCCATGTTGTATAAGTGATGATGACCCAAACAGCCCGAAATAATTTTCAAACGTAATGCTGGTGTGGAGCCTAAACAAATCGAGGAGCTGCTGACAGCAAATTATATAGTTTTAGAATAGCATAAAGGAGCTCAGAGGAGAAAATGCTGTGGGATGACTTCTGAGCCCATCTGTACACAGAGGTAGAGGAAGGACCTTATTTTGTAGCCCCACCAATGACTTAGTGCTTTGACACTGTCTGAACATAAGCCCCGTGCAATGGCTTTGCCGGCTGCAGGACGGGTGTGTATGGGGCCAGCAGCCCCGCTCTGTTCACATCGTCGGGCCAGCACGACGAGGACAGAGCTCTAAGTGCAGGTGCAAGGAGATCCTGCTGCAGGCAGATGCTGAGCAGAGACCCCCTGGGGAAACTGATATCCCATGGTCTTCCCTCTGGGTGAAATCACAGCAGCCCAGCACGGTGTGGCTGGACGGGCACAGAACAAGGACGGCACCTTTCTCTAGCCAGCACAGAGCCCTCATTCTTCAGCTTTAGCACCGAGGTCCTGCTGTGCACAAGAAGGAAACCGTGGAGCTGTAGGCTGACCACACGGGGCAAGACCAGACTCCAGGAGAAGAATGAGGACAACAGCCCCCAGGAGTAGTGGTGCTCTCCCAAAAGAGGCACCTCACCTACACAACCCATGGGCTGCCAGCTTACAGGAGGGAGCCGAAAGGAGAGCGCTGCTCTCTGGGAAGGGGGATTTCCATTCGTACTTGGTCCCTCGCCTCCCTGACTCCAACAGGCCTCACCACAGGTCCCTGAAATGCTGCTCCCTGGGGGAACCCCATTTCTCCCCTAATCCTCAGCCGCACAGCCAGCTCTAGAGATGTGGCCGTATTTATGGGCAGGCAATAGAAATAGTGCCATCTACTGACAAGTACGAATATGGAGCTGCAGGGAGTCAATGAGGTTATTGTGACTGTGTCATGTAACATGCTATCACAACCCACATTTTCATATTCTGGGATGAGAGGGCAGGAGCATAAACGTTACAGTGCATTTACACCCACTCCTGCGCCTGAACAGCGTGCTTTAGTGTGGCAAGATCCCTGCAAGAGAGCACCAAAATCCCACTTGCAAACCTCCTCTTGTTCTTTCTCCATGCATAAATCTTCCACCAGCTGATTGCCATTTTATTAGACGGGTTTGTGATTTGAAAGTACCTTCACTGTCTTTGTATGTTGGCTCACTGTAACACAGACCAGCACCCAGCACAAATTAGGGACCCACTTTCCTAAGCAGCTGGACAAACAACACAACAAAAGGATGGATCTGGTTCCTGAAGACCACCAGTCTGAGCATACTGCTCCGTCTGCAGTTGGCTTGTGTGCAGTTCACGAGGAGTACTCTACATGTAAGCAATTTTTACTAGACATGCAGATGATTTTGCTCCTGTCCCTAGAGGCATTAAATGATAAAATACTTCATCTCACCTATCAGTTTCAGTTCTGTTAGAACATTTTATTTTTCTACAACACTATGACACAGCACTTTGTCTGGGACCAAGCAAGGGTTAGATGCACGGAAATAAGTGCATTTCTCACAGTTTTGGCATCAACACCCATAATCAGACAGCAATCCTCTGGACCTTTCATAAATCTAAAAGGGACTTTTGCAGCATCATTCAGAACTTGCAAGATGGGGTGATCTGCACAGAGAGGTCAGATTTGCAGTCAGGCTTGCACAGCTGCACACACACGTGCCCATTAGCAGAAGGCCAACACAACACTCACTGTACCAGGGCTCAGGATGCTGAGTTTAAGCGATACCCAGGCTTTCTGCTGAGGAGCATCCACACAAAAAGAGGTTTTTCTTTTCAACAACATGCAGGCAGTTGTATCTCAATGTCACAAAATTAATTTGAATTTTTTTTTTCTGGTTTCCACAACTCCCCAAGAGAGAGCCCTGCCTTTTCTCAAACCTAAAAAATATTCTCTGCCTGAGAAGAACCAGGCAGGAGGGCTGCATTGCTACCTCTCAAGCTCCCATGGCTTCTTGTGTTGCCTGACATACTCTGCCCTGTTTAAGAGGAAACCAACAGCAGCTCCTGCACACACCCAGGAAAGGATCAGAATACAGCCTGGCAGCTTTGTGCTGAGCCCTGGCATTCACAAAGCCCAGTCACACAGCTACCTAAAGCACCTTGACGAGGAACAAGACTTGCCTTTGCACAGCCTCCTCCCCATGAAATTTGTATGTTTCCTTCTTCTCAGCCCCCTGGGAGCATACCTGCTCGCCTACAGGTTGGCTATCCTTGAAAAGAAGTGCTCCAAGTGGTAGATGAAGACCCTTAAAGCTGGGAGCCGATGTCTGTATGTTGGCTACACTTCTGCTCTTTGTACACAAGTGCCAAAACCAATGGTGAACGGCTGCTCACACCCAGGCCTGGGAAGGCGCACCTACAGGCACTGGCAGTCACATCCCTGAACGCTGATGAAAAGAGGTACAATCCCATTTTCCACAAGGTCTCGTTACCAGCAATCCCTCTCATCTTACTTTCCCGCACCTCCAAACTCAGGGGAAATGAGGTTCCCCCAGGGAACAACGTGAAAAAAACATTTTGGAAGAGCCTTGGCCGGTGCTGGTGCATCCTCACTGCTTCTCTGCTTCACATGCACGAAGCTGCCTCAGACGTCCTCACAAAGTTTCTGACAGCAGCTTCTGGCAGCCCCAGCCACAAGAGTCCCTACGTCCCAAAGCCACCAGAAAGCACAACGCTCGCCACAATGTCAGAAACAACGTCAGGACTGAACCATCCTGCGAAGCTAATCCCTGAGTCAAGTGACACATAGGAGAGACCACTGTGTCAATACAAAGGGAAAAGACCTTGCATCGGTTTGTATTCTCTACTATGAATTTCACACAGTGGTTGAAGAGCCGAGGTCTTACAGCTTACTGCTGCTGCTTCTCAGACTCACTTCTATTTTCCTGAAGTCTTCAGGTGGTTTCAAGGTGCTTTTAACAGGTCCGAAACAAAAAGTCAGTGACAAACATCCTCAGATATTGAGGTTTTTTGTTTAATCCCACCACTTTTCAGGCAGTCTCAGAGCCGACACATGCCTGTTAAGGGCATTGGCAGTGCTGCTTGAAGCGTTTGAGAACAGCTTTGATTCTTTCCATTAATGGCCTCTTAAGAGCTACACCCTGCAGCTGCCACATTTCTTGCAGGCATAAACCCTGACATTTAGCATTTAGCACTGCCTTATTTAAGTGGGGTTTGTTCTTGCTCTTCCCCATTGGCCTCAGTTAATAATTCTCTGGTGATTTTATCTCCTTTTTATCTGCTGCAAACCTCTGGGTGCTTGCAGTATTTCCCCAGCTAGCAGCAATGCTATCAATGCCAAATATTTCAAGCTGTCAGGACATTACCGAACCAAAATTCCTTGTAGCCACCGGTAGCCTAAAGGTGAAGCATTTAACTATACTGCATTGGGGTTAACGACCCTGATGGCCTCCCGTTAGCTTATTAGTGGTGGCCGGTTGCTGCTGGTGGCAGTGTGGGGACAGCCTTTGCGTGGTCCCTCCCAGAGCAGCTCCACCTCCCAGCTCCTGAGTGGGCCAGGACCGCCGGGACTCCCCACTTCACTCCACATTCCTCTGGGTTTTCCTGAAAATGTGATCCGTGTTACGTTTTTTCATGCTTCTCAGTTAGTCCCTAACAGGAGAAGGGGTGGGGTCAGGTCTGTTTTTAGCATATTTTTCCTTTGGTTTTAAAGTTTATTTAAACTGACTCACATTTAATTGTCCTAAGGTAAACAGATGAATCACCCAGGGGGGAATACACCTCCAAAGGTCAGGGTTCAGAGTAAGCTTTTTTTCTTTCTTTCTTTTCCTTGGGCTTAAATAAGGAAAACTGGGTTGGTTGGAAAATAAAACTATTTTATTTGGGACTTCAGCAGACAGTGACTCAGATTTTTTAGTTTCCTGAACTTTTACTTTTATATAAGTAAGACTCTTGATAAACAGGTATTGGGCCCACACCTGCCATGGAAAGAGCAGCGGGAGTTCAGTGCAGCGTGTTAACAGAAGCTCTCTTGTTCTGCCACTGAAATTAGCTGCTTGGCTACAGGGAGATTCTTGATAACTCCTAATTTGAGCCCTTCAAACCAAGTATGCTGCCAGGTCCCTTTTTTTCCCCCTTTGGAAAGATCATAATCAGTCAATGAGAAAACACTATTACAAAAATAACAGAAGGAAAGAGCAGCAAGTTAATTTTGCTACTGGAAAGTTAGCTGTGATCCCCTGAAATCCCTCGACAACTTGCTACTCTGATTTTTCTGTGCTATTAAAACCCATTTCTCTGCTATTAAACCCCATTCACAGGGTTGCTATTTCCAACCTCGCCTGTCTGTGCAGGATGTGTCTCCAGCTCCGTGTGGATAGCGTCGGCTACAAAGGCACTAACTGGTGCGGTGTGAAGTTGCCAAAACCCAGGCCGTACATTTGTATTTCCCAGCATTTTTACTTTGATCTGGTTTTGGGGCTCAGAGTTTGCTAGAGTCTATCTCAGGTCATGCAACAGCACCTGTATCCCTGCAAGAAACACCTTGCTCATTTGGGTTTTGTTGTTGCAGTAAGAGAACAAGACGCCCGTAAAGCACTGCAGAAACATAGGGCTGTAGCAATCAGGCTAAAGTTAAGAGGGATGAAGAAAAGGTATGTTTGCTGCAACGGTTGCAGCTGGATTTTGGCTCCTTCTGGCTCATCATTTCTTTTCCCCACCAAGCTTGTTAGGGTTAGGACCATCATCTAATCTGAGAGAGATTTGTAAGTAGAGAGGATAAACTGAGGTTTTCCAAGCGCTCGTCCCAATCCAGCTCTAGGATGAGTGACGGGACCCTTTGGATGTGCTCCCTAGACCATGGCCCAGGAGCCATCTCCCTCCCTCTTGTGCTTCACCAAGAGAGAGGCCCCAGAAGTGCCTCCCGTTTCAGGAAACGAGTGCATCATTCTGCCAGCAGGGACGGCCAGTTGGGTACGGCAGGGTTTGCCCACCAGCTCTTCATCTGCAGGGCAGCGAGTGCTTTGCACTTCACTGCCCTCCTGTAAAACAGTAATGTAACACTTCCACTGTCACCCCTCTGAGATACTCCACTGCCATGGGTACGGTAGTCTGGAATACTGGAAACAGAAGGAAAAGAGCCCGTGTTTCTAAATCATTCAAAGGGTTCACATAAATGGAAATAATCTCATCAAAAGTTTGCATAACCAAATATGAATTTCATAAATTTCTTTTGCTTTTTTTTTTTAATTACTTTTTTTTTTTTTTTCTCCAGCTTGCTAAGAATACTTAATGTGAACTAGTAGCTGAGATTCTTGGTGAGATATAAAGTAGGTATGCCAGCAGCACCTCTACGGACAAATCCTGCAATATTTTGGTAACATTTGGTGAAAGAAAGATTTCATTGCACAATTACTCTGGAGGAACCTGTGTTTTCAAAACCCACCTGGCCAAAGCCCGAGCAACCTGCCCTGCATTCAGTGTGACCCTGCTGGGAGCAGGAGGCTGGACTGGAGACTTCCCACTGGCCATGACAGCCATGGCAAGTTGGTTTTACTTATGTACAAAATGAAAGGAGAATATCAGTGTATGAAGAAAGGAGAACTGGGTGATTGATGTCCTGGGTTGCAATCCAGGAGGTCTGAGTCAAATTCCTGGACTTTGTGTTTGATCTTGGATGAGTATTTTACAGCCAGTTGCATCCATCTCATCCATTTTCAGGCACTTGGCTCAGAGACCTCCTGGTTCCTTTTGGTGCCCTTTGAAGGTCCCCAACTCCTTGTAGCATGCAGGGTTGCACAGCCCATCCTGACCAAAATCACTCCTGGAGTCACCTTCCTCCCTCAGTCAGTGATAGAGGGAGTCCAACAAAACCCAAGACAAATCGGGTACCTCATTTAAGTGGGCAGTCTTAGGTGGGGTGCCTGACCCGTAAGCGTACATTCCTCTTTTTTTCCCCTTGTTTCCCTCCTCTCTTTAGATTGCCCACTCTGTGTGCAAGGCACAACAAATCTCAGACAAAATATTTCAAATGCAGCTGGACAAAAGCAGATACTGCCAGCGAACACCTTTACAAAAGTAAATCCGTGGGGAAGCTGGTTTGAGCAAGCACACGTTCCCGAGATCCTTTAGGTGTTCCCAACCATTCAAACCACATCAGGACCTGGACGTTTCCTCAGCTGGAATTAGCTGAAGGATTTCAAGACTATCTAAACAATTTTTGTTTGCCAGGTCTCCGGACATCCACAAATAGCTCCTGTTGGAAACAGGAGGTTTTGGTGCAGCCCAGGATGACCATTCCTACGCTTTCTTGTCCCTCTCTGCTCACCCCAGATGCCTGGGCAGCAGAGCACTTTCAACAATTTCATCTCAGAACAGAAGGTTTTAAAATAAGTTTTATAAATGCAGAGGCTAGGAATCCAGTTTAAGGGTACTAAAATTGGAAATAGGTCCCCAAATGCCCAGGAATTTATCTACCTACCATCTCTGGCTTTGACTGCAGCCAGGTCTGAGCACCCCTAGGTGCCTACAGGTACTGAAAGAGGTGGAAAGTCACAGCCATAGTTGCTTATTATGCTCTGCTGTGGTAACCATCATGTACTACTGAGCCCACAAACCTCTCTCCGACTGTACATGAAGCCCAGCTGTCGTTTCCATGTGAAAAAAACCCTAACCATTTCCATATTTCATTCCCTAGCCCATTTGGGTTGCTCAAAGCAATCCCTAAGGCCACCGTGTCATGCACCTGAAGAGAATCGCTCAATTCCAGACCCACTGAACATCCTCCACATAACCTGTTTATAGTTGTTTTGCACTTGTTTGCTGTTTCAAACCATCTTAACCAAAAGCGTGGGAGGCCCTCATGGTTTTCCCTTCCTTGCGTAGAAAGCCTTGGTCTTTGCAGAAACACCTTAGCCCCCTTGCAGTGCCTTTTCCCCACCTCCGGAGGAAGCGAAAGCCTACAGCCAAGCTCTCTCAACATTTTGGAAACCTCAGGGAACACATAGCAACACGGGGTCTGTTTGTATTTACGCTGTAGTTACCGGAGCCTCTTCAGGCTTTTCCCCCGTGCTCTCTCCCTCTTGTTCTAGCTCTTTTCTTTCAAACCAGGGATGTGTATTTGGTAACACTGGAACTGCTTTGTATGTTTCTTTAGTTCTGCCTCTATTAGTAGCTTCCGTCCGCTCTTCCAGCCCCGAGCGCGGAGACCTGGCAGCGAGGAGATCAAACAAACACAGCTGCTCCCGTGTCCCTCCCGCAGCCAGCCGCTCGCCCGCTCCCCGAGCCCACGGCGGCCAGGGTGCAGGTGGAAGCGGATGGCTTTGAGGTCGAGGTGTAAATACCCGTAATTAGACATGAATTACATTTAGTACCCATGACGGGGTCTGGTGGGAAACAGGTGGGGCAGAAAGCTGAAAGATGCACGCTGGAAAAAATTCTCCTTACTCGGCTTGATCTCGAGCCCATGGAAGCGCATGGAAAGAATCCCCTGGAGTTGTGATGGGCTTTGGACCAGGGTTTTGTGCAAAAGCAAGGGGAGTGCAGTAGGAAAAGCTGCATACACGGTATGGATTGGCAATTCTAGCAGCCTCCTCCTTGGCAGGCAGAGTTAAAGGCAAAGGGGTGTGGGGGGAGGACATTAAAAAGAAGAACAAAGCGAAAAAAAAAGACTGGAGGGCAGGGGGGAAAGCAGAGGGATGGCAATTTACATCTTCATTTCAAAGCCGCTCATATGCTCTGTTTTGACACACCTTGCAGAAAGTAACAAAACAGCCTGGGTTGCCAGAAATAAATGTTACGGCTCTCACGTTCTGGGTTCTTTTCTTCTCATTTTTCCGCAGAGCTATGTCAGATATTTCTCACAATTTGACCCTTGAGCTGCTTGGAAGATTTACTGAGTGCCTCAAATGCAGTCATTTCTGCAAAACTGATGTGTAGCATTAGCTACAGGAGAGTATTCCAGTGATGTGCAAATAGGCCAAGGAAAAAAAGTGAATCAATAAGGTAACCAAACAGGAATGTAAACTGAATGGAGCCTTTTATGCAAAGGTGAAAGGTTCAATTTTTTCCAGAATTATAAAATATTGAAAAGCTTGTGTCAGAGCCCCCATGTGCAAAACCTTTTGATAAGCAGAGATGTTTTTAAAGCTACCCAGGCTTCAGTGCGTTTGTCCTTGCAGCTCTAAAAATGTTGCTCTTGGAAACCCATCTGTAAGTATAAATACTTGGTTGGAAAACATAACTTTATTGTAGCACAAAATCTATGGTAAATCTTGAGTAATGTTTGTGTGATATGGTTTTGGGCTTGCCAATGTTATCACTTCTACATTTTTTTTTTCTTTTTTTGGTAGAAAGCAAATCATCTGCTTTGGGCTATCCTATCTTTAATCTCTTGCCCTTCCATCTAAGTTTATCCACACTCCTCCTTACAGTACATGTGGGGGCAGATCCTCAGCTGATGTAAACACAGTGGTTTTGATACCTACTGAAAATCTAACTTAATCTCTTTAATGGACAACCAAGTAGCAGCCACAAAGACCCCATGCTCACAGATTTGCCTCAGCAATATTCAAGGCTCAATTTAACATTTTTCTTTCCAAGATGACTCATACCTGTGAATTTGTTCCTCATTTTTCATGACCAGAGTGCCATGTTTTTCACTTGAACAGTCAGGGAAATCCTACCTGAAAGTTTGTGTTGATTTATTTTAAATCCTTTTGACTTCTTCCATGCTGACACTTAATGTTGCAGCGATTTGGTCAAGAAACAAGAGCCGCTCAGTGACCCAAACAACTGAAAACATAATCACCAACACCAGAGTCAAAAGAAACATAAAGGGATACATGGAATAAAACACTATTTTTTCCTCATTTTAAATCATCAGATAACTTCCAGGTAATGCCAAATATGGAAAAGTGACAGTCTATTCAGAAATATTTCTGAAACAAGAAGGCTAGATGGCTTGCTGAAGTATTGTCAGCCTGTATGCTCTCTGCTGTATTGTTAGGTTTGTCCCTACAGAAGAACACCAAAGAGAAAACAAGGTAAAGACGCCATAGCCTCCTGCAACGCCTGCTGCCTTTCAGTACCTATCTGTCCCCAGCCACCAGTAAAGACCCTGTTGTGCTCTAGCAAGTGCCACCCAGTGAAAACATGTCATTCCCACTAAAAAAAAAAAAAGGCCAGATTTGGACAAAGATAATCAAACGTAACTGTGCTTAAGATGCATTCATTTTATTCTGATTTAACACTGACTTTTTTTTTTTTTTCAAAGGGCAGTGCCAGATATGCCTAAGTCTTTCCAGGTCTGTAAAATATCCCCACACGCTCATGGTGGACCCCACAGTGCCTACCTCAGGTTTGCAAAGAGCCCACAGCTGCTTAAATAAATACACAGCCCACTTGCACATCCTCAGTGAGCCAGCAGCACGTAGGTTGGATGCCATTTGCACATCCCACAACACAATAAATGTCTGGTTCAGCACTGCTGGAGGCTGACAGCCAGTGGCTCGGTATCTACAGATGGGCTCTCTTGAGATGGCCGGCGGTCGATGCCCACCAAGGGGTAGCACTGGGCATTCACACCACTGAGATGGTTGTCATTAGGGAAACTTGCCTGGCTACCAGCACGGATGGAAAAACAACAAGTCACTGGAAGTCTGCAGCATTGCACTAGCACCAAACAAAGAGCCGAAAATTTTCATGACTAGCCTTCTCATGGCTTTTAGTCATAGCTTAAGCGAGGGAATGGAGACACATGCGATAATTAAAGCAAAAAGATCTTTTTGAACCTTAAAAGATTGAGTTTGACTGAATTTGAATTTTAGACAAAGGTTCACATGGGTTTTTATTTCATCCAAGCCAGTTCAGCCGCCCTTCTTTTTCAGACAGGCTTAGATTTTAATCCTCAATACCTGCAAAGTTATTTATGCTACTTTGTTTGTTTGTTTGTTTCCAATTAACTTTTAATTCATTTTGGGGTCTGAGCAGGATATTTACTTTGTAAAATGCTGGGTGTAACCATTTATATAAACAAATCTGCCTAATTTATTTTTTCCATTGCCTTTTGATGTTGAATCTGTTGATTTCCATTGCTTTTAGCACCATATGTGAGGCAAGACTTTTCTCCATGTCCTGGTAACCCCATTCTGAAATAGCCATCAATGACCTGAACACCCATTTAACAACCGATTAATTGATCAGAGAGCATGGAAAACAGCAGTGCTGAATGACAGCCAGGGCATTTAGTGTTAGAGGCAGCTAAAAGGTTGGGCCATTTTTAGGTTAAAAACATTTCTTTTTAACCAGTTGAAAACATCTGCAGAACATGACTGTTTTCAACAATCTGTCCTGCCATTTTTTTAAATCTGAAAATGAAAATCACCAGTTCAGCCCAAATGGACAATTCAATCTAGCTTTCAAGCTGAGCGTACTTGGGTTTTGTGTGTTTTTCACCAATTTTTACTTTTCACTTTTTATGGACATATTGTCATTTTCTACAGGAAAGATAACAGCAATGACAATAACAACAAATACCTGATTTTTCAACACTGTATTTGGTACACAGCTTTATAGTCCATTAAACATAGGTCAGAAATACAAGAGAGAAAAATCACTAGCTGGCAGTCTGTTGGAATAGCTCCCTTGCCTTATGCTGGGAATATGGCCCAGTGTTCCTAGTAGCTGCAGGAGGAGTCCCTGATTGCATTAAGGAACACATTTATTAAAACAGAAAAAAAAAAATCAAACCAGGCCACTTTTTTTTCTTTTCTTTTTAATTCCCATAAATTAAGTCTTCCCAGTTTCGGGTTCTCCTTAGCTTTTATGCAAGCATGCTTTAGAATGGTCAGGGATAAAAGCTTTCCTTTCTCTTTCCCAGATGAAAGGCAGAAATGTTTTGCAGCCCTTTTTTCACCATTTCTGACTGCTAGTGGTGAGACAAAAAACGTAGGAGGTGGTGTAATGGCTTGATCCAAACTGGGCGCAGGCAGCAGAGCAGCAGGTGAATAGGAAGCTGTAAGAAGCCTTCCGCCTCCTTACAAGAGTATTTTCCATCTCACTGTGACTCTCAACCAGCCATTACCACAGCAAATTTAGGGACAGACTGAAGTCCCATGAGGCCCACAGCAAAAGTTGAGTGTGTGACCCCCCTGCCTACTAGGATACAGAGCAGGAAAATGTTCCTGGTCCTCCTGTAACCTCAAACCACTCCATTTGCCACCTCCAGCTCTCACTAGGAAGCCCTTTCTAAATGGCACAATTGAGACCCATTTAGCAAGTGGATAAAATTGTGTATGAGTTGTAGAAAATGATTCGAGATTTACAGAAACACAGATGACAGCAGAGATGAATTACTCCTCAGGTCTGCAATGCACTTTACAAATGCAAGGCACCACATGAACTAATTATCTTTATTTTTCTCTCTATTTGCTCACTAGCCGACTTCTGAATACCAGCTAATAGCCAACCATCCTAAAGAAACTAATAAAGTAACACCAGAAATACAGACATATTTCCAGCTATCCAGAGACCTCTTTTCTATCATAGTGTGTCTCGAGTCAGAGCAGAGCTGAATTGTTAATTCAGGTTCAGCATTTTCTTCAGCTGAAGGATGACTCAACACCGTCTGCGAGCAAATGGTTGGTCTCTGAAGGTGAAGGGTGGCGATCAGCCACTACAGCAGATTTGTCCAGCTCTGCTGTGATATAGATGAAGGAGCCTGGACTGCAAAAAATGAAGCTTCAATTTAGCCTAGCCAGAAGGGACACTGAGGCACTGAAAACTTTCTGCCTTTCTTTGAATGCTGAAGTAATATATGTGTATCTTTGCCCTAAGAGCACTGACATAGGGCTCCTTTACAGCGGGGAAGAAAGAAGGCTCCATATCCACGTCACAGTGAAGTGATCACTTCAGTATTTGTGGTAAAGACACTCAAAACCAGGCTTAGTCCTCCTATGGAAAAAACAGCAGTAGGGCTAAATAGAGCATGTACAAAACTCCATGTTGCCATTTGGAGTTGTTGGGATCTTTCATGTTCAAGACTACAAGAACAACCTTCTCCTGACACATCACGGTTTCTGCAGGCACAGGTCTCTGCTTCCCTACTGTGTCCTTGTGGAATGGGTTTGTAGGAACAGCACTGTGCCACAAGCATGAAGGGATCAGCTTATTTTCTGGGACAGGATGTTTATTACTTCCTAATGCCTTGGTCACACACACCAATTCCCCTTCTTCTCTTCTGGCAATCAAAAGGGGCAACAAATTGATGCAAGTGCAATTTATGACTACCCCACAGCCCCTCTGGAGTGCCTAAGCAGATGTCTTCTGGGAAAGAGAATAAGATCCACAAAGTCCTCACATCCTTTAGCTTTAAAAGGAGAATGGTTCCGGCTTGTGGTGTTTAGGGTTTTCAATAGCTGTGGTGAAAAAGGAAGGTGTGTAATGTGTCTGTTTGTTTGCTCTCTGGCTACTTGAATGGTTCTGCCATTTTCCCAAGAGTTGAAAGGCCGATACTATCATAAGGATGACTATGAAGGTATACAAATTTCATTTGTGTTGGCAAATGAAAGATGCACTTCCAAACACTGGGTGCGTTCCCAAACTCTCCACACCTCCCAAATGCGGTCAGGAAACCTCATAAGAGCCGACTACACTGTTAATGGTCTGAATCCAGTTGGGCCACAAACGCCATGAGAAGAAAGTTTCTCATGCCACAACGAACAATTTTTCCCATGTAGACAAGACCTTAATTAATCTTTAAAGTGTTCCCGTTTAATTTTAGGTCACAGTTGGGGCTGGTTCTTACCGTGGCTCCCATCCAGCAAAGCTCTTAAGCACATGCCTAATTCTAGGCATTTAAAGTAGCCTCGTTGACTCCTATGGGATTGCTCACATGCTCAAAACTATGCAGATGTTTGAGCTTCTGCTGGATCAGGGCCTGCCTCCGAACTTGACTGTCCTCCTCCAGTCACAACAACAAGGCAGTGGAAGAGAAACTGCTCCCGAACCGACCTTCAAAGTTTTGTCTGAAGGCATACTGGAAGGGCCAGACAGCTGGCGGGCTTTGCATTAGTTTGCTCACCACAGTATAAATTACTTCCAATTTGCTTAATGACTGTTTGGAATCAGGACGTCTCAGCCCCGCTAATACGATGCCCCTTGGGCAATAATCCTCTTTTTAGAAGAGTCATAGTCAAAGCACATTTTCAGCAGAATAAACCACTTCACACAACTCCAGGTGAACTATGTGCTGTGTAAGTACCCGGGCCCCAGTGAAGATCGCAACAGCAAGTCAGTGTGTGCTTGCTTTATGTGCTTGTTTTTAAAGAGTGTGGTTTACTTCTTGCTAAAAATAACATTTCTTAATGAGGACACATCAGCCAAAACATTGATTAACTGTGGCTTTTAACAGCTTACTCAAAAAGGTATGAATTTAATTAGCCCTCGTCAAAGTAAGAAGAATTAGCGTTAAGCTGTTTTATAACTCAGTTCTCCTGGCTGTAGGACAAAATGAAAGGAATCGCTTTCTGAAGGGAATGATTGGAAAGGTGATTACATGATGCCGTCATGTTTGCTTGGGCTCCAAATATAAATTTTGTTTTAGAAAAACAGAAATATAGAAAAGGCAGTTGTAGAAATGCTGATGGCCCCAATTTGTCATGTTGGTGTTGCTGTAAGCTCTGACTCTCCAACTTTTGCTACATTAAATAGCATCATGAAGCAACACCACCAGTTAATGTGAACATGAAGTTCAAACAGAAGATATCTATTTGTTTAGAGGTCTGCCTAGCAAGCTAGCTGACTTCAAAAAACATATTTTCTCACCTAGACAAACCTTCCTCTCATATTTCTATAGCACACCTAACAAAATAACCCATATCAAAGTTCCTCCCCTGTGAAACATCAACACCATTAAGAAGCAGATCAGAAATGAAACCTAAGTAAGGCCCATTTTTCCATTAGTATTGCTTCTTGAAAAATATTTGGGATATTTAGTCACCTAATTTTTTAAAGCAAAGAGTAGATTAAAAAAATTGTCTGAGAGGTGCAAGGGTTCTGAACAGGAGTCCTAAAACTGCTAAATCATCATGCAGAGTAAAATGTCTCATTTCCCATTTTGTAACCATACTTCAAAGGATCGTCTGAGGGTGCTGAACATCCTGATGGGAGCTGACAGAAATTACCTACCTCTTGTTTTACAGAACAACTCCATGCTTGCTGCTCTCACTCCCAGCTAAGACCCTGATACACACCTAGGAGCTGACCCACCTCCTGAACACCCCTTTGGAGGTATCTGCTGCCAGTCAGATGGGGAAGCCAGGTGATGCTCCCCACATGCTCCGGGGCCTGCGTGGCACCCGCAGACCTCTCTCTGATGACTCCAAACTTGCCCAAGCTGTGCACACAATGAGATCCAAGTGCAAGCACCTTGGGACTTCGAAACCTAACCTGTGATGCTTTCGATGGTTGGCACAGACTCAGTTCTTCATGACAATCTCTTTAGCCTTGAAACAACTTCAGTAATTTAAAAACTACAACAAGAAAAACAATGACAGAACAGCTTCGGAAGAGTGGCTCTAAAGAAAAAGCGCCTACTTAAACACAGCAGGTTTCAGAGAGCCTGTAGCAACAAGTGGGAAGGAGAAAGCAAGGGGAGTAGAGTTGCTTTAAAATACTACAGTTAAAAAAAGAAAGGATCTGAAGTCTAAGGCTGCTCAGAGAAGAGGAAATACCCCAAGTATTTCTGGGAAACCAGCTGCTGGAACCAAAGCATTTCCACTCTCAGGGGCCCCCAGGGCTGGTGGAACATGCTCACACTATGCTGAGCAAAACCTGGAGCTTTTCAGGACAACTGTGGCTTGTTTGGTTGATGTAAAAGATAGGCTGAACTCTGCAAAACGTAATTGAAAGCAGTAGCCTACCATGGGGCAGATCCCATTTTCAAATGATTTATTGTTATTACTTAAGATATATGCCTAATTGAGAAAGCCATGTGATCTCAGATGAAGGAAAGCTCCTAGCCATAGAGATCTTCTTACCAGGGCTAAAAATCCACCACTACTATTTATTTAATCCTTCTCATCTCCATTGAAATATAAATACAGTGACTTCCAAGAACACATGCAATCCAGCTTGGAGGAACAATAAAGGTAAATAGTCTGATGGTTTATCAGGATTCACCAGATGGCTCTGATGTGGAATTGGACCCTTCCAGCTTCTCCAGCCCCAGGCAGAGGACTGGGAGCTCTGACTGAAAGCTGAGAGTTGCACGCTCTCCTCTCAGAAACACGAAGAAATGCAAAAAGGCCTTGGAGAGCAAACACCCAGCTGCACATGGAAGAGTCCACGTTTTGAACAGCAGGCTGTAGAGCACCAGTGCAAAAGCAAAGGCAATGAAGATGTGCGGTGTAGGCCTGACACACAAAAAAACCCTGTACATCTGCACCAGTGCTTGAGCTAATTACTCCTAATTAGGGTAGGCATAAAGCCATGCTGTAGCACTTGTGGAAGGAAAGTAATAGTCTTGTACAGGCCCACATGGCGCCAGGTACACCTTGCTTCTGCAGCCATTTGTAGCAAACTACTCAATGGATACACACCCACTAAAAAGAGTCAATCCAGCCTCTCTTGCTCGTTTTAGGCGCAAGTGAAATAAAGAATGTGGTTTTTTTTAGGTCCTAGTGCCACTAATTAATTGTATAATGGCAGGTTGCCTCTATTAAGCAATCAACAAAGGGAAAAGAAGGAAAGCATATCAAAAACTGGTATCGGCAACTGCGAACCACAGAACCACAACTCTGTCACTAGCCTGGGACTCCTAAGGCCCACAACGTCACCAGAAGCCCTTGCTGGAATTACAGCACCATAGTTCAACATTTCCCTAGCTTTACCCTATGATGGTTATTATTTTCACCATTTTTATATTAAATATAGATCAACACTTCAGAGCTATACCCTGTACTCGCTGCAGCTGTTTCAAGCTATGCCTCCCTCTGCTGTTGCCTTCGCGATGGCTGCTACCACTTCCCGTTCTTTGGGAGCCATGGAAATGTGTCACCTGCGTGACACCTACGGCAGCCTCTTCCAGCCTGCTCACGTGCTGCCTTTCTCACCCTTCTGTCCCCAGCCAGGGGCAGCGCTTCCCTCTCTGGGAGCTTCCTGTTTACCTCGAACCAAGGAGATGCCGGAGCAGTGAACTGCTGTCCTGGATACATTTGCACAGTTTATCTCTTTTCACATGTAAATATTCATGAGGCAATTCCTAACCTCATGGAAGCTGCTGATAAATCTCCCCTTGCCTCCCTGCAAGAACTGAACATGCGGTGCTCCCCCTGCAGCTCCTCAGCCCATGTATTTGAAGGCTAATCCATCCCCACAGGGCCACGAACACAAGGCAACACCCACAGCCAAGCAAGAATAAGATCCATAAGATCTGCTGCATTGGGTGTTATTGGAATGGATGGCTGAAGAAATGATTTATAACGTGAAATACTGCACTTACCAGTTACTTTTATGTATATGCATGTATATTTACATATATATGTTTACATATATATATTTACATATATACACTTATATATGGCATACAGAGTTACATTAGTTGGCTGAATCCCCTTGACACTTTAATATTGCCATAAGGAGTCAACAATAATATATCAAAACGTGTAGTTAGTTGAGCAACTCCCATCACTGTTTTTTTACAGAACAGAAATTTGTAATGTCTGCATCTGGCTTTCTTCCCCAAAATAAACAACCCTTGCCTTAAAGGTCTTCTGATTTGTGTGCTTTCATTTGGGTTTTTGACAGCTGAAAACTGCTCTACTGTAGCTGATTTTAAAATTTAAATCTAGGTTCCTGGCAACATAAAGACACGGTTATGGTTTTGCAATAGAAACTTTTCTAGAATCGTAAGACTGAAAAGCGTTTCTTTACTTTTTATGTAAGACATTTTCTTCTACTGAAAATGGAAATTTTACATCAATAAATGGGTGTGTCTTTGAGCTAGTGTATTGTGACAGTAAGATTAAAGTCTAGGAGCAAACGCTTCACACAACACACAAGAGGAGTAAGACCATAAGAAAAGCCCTATAGCTGCCTCCCATGCATCTATGTGGCTCTCCAGTACAGAGACTAATCTCCTAATCGTGGAGGGGAAATTTCCATGGAGAATTTCCATGGGAATCCTTATCTCCAGTTCTGCAAACATGTTGTCTGGTGCTTTGGGCTGGAAAAAATGGGAGTAGAGAAGGAGAATTGCAGAACTGCAAGACCATCAATGGCATCATGTGAACGTCTGTAGGGCCCAAATACTGGCCTTCAATCCGAAAGGGGGTTTCAAAACCACAAACCTTACTAACCAGGTCAGTACAGCTGTTTGGCAAACACACCGTGTATCTCAGCCTTTCTGATCATGCGTACCAAGCTGCTGAGATCTGCTGCTCGTTCAAGGACCAATACCATGTTACTTAAGCAGTCACCTCCTGGGAGTCTGGACTCAGGACACGGGCAGTACAGGCTCAGCTGCCTAGCAAGCCTGATTTTCTAAATATACCACACATTTGGCTTGCTGACAATGAGGAATTACATTATTCAGAGACTAAGTAGGCACAGAGGATAATCTGGAGGACACTGTTGCTGGGAAGGGCCTAAGGGGAAACTAGAGAAGAAAGTCCTTCAGTGACATAAGGAGGAAGAGGAGAGGTCCTACAAGAATAAGAGATGCAGAGGGGCAAGAGGGAATTTTCTGTCTGATAAACACATAGTTTTGTACTGAAGAACAAGGAACAAACAAGGCTAATAGAAGTCACAGTGCAGATCATTACTAAGCAAACACACAGTCACAGCCAAGCAGGTTTATTCTCCGGCTTACTTAACTCTGGCCCCGCACTGCATTCATCTGTGGCTGAACTCAGCAGCTGCCTCAGGAGGGTGATTGGAGTAAAGATGCTAATGGGAGCCTAGAACTTCAGGTGCAGTTCGTGTCCTGACACAGGTACGTCCATGTTCTGACACATCTAGAGGTGGCTGCACAGCCTTCTATAACCAGATGATTATATCTTTACTTAACCTCAGTTTTCCCAATGCAATAATTTTTCCCAGGTGTTTCAGTTTGAAAATATCTTATTTTAATGGGACTGATTTTCACTGTGTAAAACAGTGAGAAACAGTCCATTGGAAAAACCCTCCCTTTACATTTCTCCCTCTCCTCTGCGTTTCTGTCCTCCATTCCTGAGAGCCAAGCAGGTGCCCAGGCTATGGTGCACCCAGTCCTGGCACTCTCCCAGGCACGGTCACAGGGACCCCACGAGAGAGATGTGGTGACGCAGCCAACTTTTTTGTACAGGAGCAGAAATGGAGTTTGTGTAGCATCTGGGCTGGACCAGCAGCCAGCTATGCATCACTCAGTGGGTGTTTTGTGACTCCAGACTGAGCAATGGAAATGTAATAAATCTCAGGTACCTGCACTTACACCTTTTACAACCAACTCCTACTTCCCAACACCCACAGCTATCCCTTGTTTCCTTTATTTATTTCAGTCAGGAACTTCATAATACTCTAATAATTCTAAAAATACAACTGCAGTTAAATGGTATGTTAAAAAAAAACAAACAACAAACTTGCTCTTAGACTGGGTATAAGCCATTAGGTTCCTGATCCAGCAGTCTCGTTCACTCAGGTACAGAGGCAGTTTCTTGCACAGGGCTAATATCATCTACTTGTTTTTCTCTGGCTGAGATTTGCAACATGACCTAGGAGTTACCGATTAAATGAATGAGAAATCTGTGTTTAAGCCTCCTATTTGTCTTGGAAAACCTACCTTTAATGAATATCAATAATAATATTATTATATGCACTTACAAATGAATTTCCAGGGCAGCAGATTAACATAAAAAGAAAATGCTGTGCTATTTGCTGTTGCTATCTAGCTCGGTACCTATCTCATATTGCTCTAATATCTGGCCTGTATTAATGTAATATCCACACACCGCTGCTTGTTTATACACACATGTTCATCACTTCACACAAACACTCAAGGACTTCCATATTAATCCTTTCTATTATATTCAGCAAGGATCTATAAAAATGAATTAAAAGACTCATTTTTCTCCCCTTAGGAAGATTCCTTCTCGCTATCATTTTGCCATCAAGGTTATAATTAAAGACACTGGCTGCTGTGGCCTGTATACATAATTGCAATATATGATCAAGGATTGTAAGCACCAGGATAAATGCATTATCACGCTGTCTAATTATTATGTTATCTGACTGACAGGAGGCTGTTTTATCTCTATCTGGAGATGAAGGACATATCTGACAGACACCAGGACTTTGCTTTGATGTCAGATTTGTATACGAAAGAATCAAAGACTCGAACCCTTTCCAAAATGGTTCCAACGTGGTTTAATCCCACCAGACGATTCCTGGCCTCGCTGCCAGAGCCTGCTTTGAAGTGGTGCTGCACCGCGCGCTGCTGGTGCGTCTTCCCCAAAGCTGGAGCGCTGGCTGGAGCCCCACGTGCGGAGCAGAAGGCCCGTGCCCTCCTCTCGCAGCACACCCACCCCCTCATTCGCAAGATCACAGGGCAGAGAGGGGATGTGGTGGGGCTGGCAGGGGGGAGGGCTGAAGGGACACAGGTTAAAGTGCCATCCCCGGGACGCGCCTGGGGCGTGCGGCCAACCGCTCCCTGCTTTTGGCCTTGCTTGTTGTCAGTGCTGTCTACAGGAGCGCAGCCACCTTGGGTTCATCACACCACCGCTGACGGCACTCCAGCAAGAGCGTGTCCAGCGTCACCTCCACCACTGGGACCTCCACGACCCTACTGAGAGCTCACACGTGGGTAACCACAGTGCTTGGTCACACAGGAGTAGAAAATTCACCTCCCTTCGCCCTTTCCACTCCTGCATGACCTGCCTGTGTACCACTGAAGCAGTTCTCCATCATATCAGTGATAACAACCAAGCGCTGTTAAATGTCAGTGAGAGGAGGGAAGGCTGGGGACGCGGATGACTGCGGAGAGACCCCAACGGTGGGACAGGCGAGGGTGAAACAGGCTCCAAGACTGGGAGGACTTACTACCTCTTCACTTCAGTCAAGTGGCTCAAGTCCAAGCAATGGCACAAAGGTTGATTTTGTCCCCTTGTGCACATGCACTACGATATAACCCCTAATTATATGATCTCTTTTTCTTTAAGTCATTTTTTCCTGGAGTGTCTGGTTGACATCTTCAGCCTGCTGTGCTAAACACAAGCAGGCATACCCACACAGAAAAAGCCTCCAAGATCGCCGCACCAACAAACCATTTCAGAAATGGTTTTCATCATTTGAGTGAGTGCATAATTACGATAAGATAATGAACCAGATTTGTACCTTTTCCAGTTTTTTCTTGCAAAAAGAAATCATGCCAGGAACTTGGAAATAGTTTCTAAGCATTTCTGTGGTACAGGAACAAGAAAATAGTTTTGTTGTCAGGATTTTTGTTTTTTAATTTGGTGAGTTTCATCCTCCTTAGCGCATTCTTCACACACCCTTTGGCCATGTATCAGTCATAGTAGAGACAGATGAGTCCTGTGGACTTCAGAAATGTCCTAAGTCTGGAGCACTCAGCTTTGCAAATGAAATATTTTTCCAGCATGGGGTTTTTGTACGTTTAATCTTTCAATTTTTTAAAGCAAAATAAACTAACTTGCCCCATCTCCAAGACTTCACAATTTCCCTGGGAATGCTCCTCCATAAAATCCAGACAAAACACCTCATTTCTAGGAGCAGGAAGAAGGAACCATTTGAGCAGCAGGGGCATCTCCCCTGGCAGAGGAGGTGACTTATCTCCCATCACCCCAGGACCGTTCCTGCAGGGTAGATAGGAATTGATTTTTCTTTCTAAATCTCAAACCAGGTCTGTACCCCCAAGATCTTCCACTTCTCCTACCTTCCTGTTGTTTTAACTGCTGCAGTGATATATTAACAACCTGACGTTTAACCCTTCACTACTTTCTCTTTGCACCTATGTTTGGGTTGGTTTATTGCTGTTTTGTTTGTTTGTTTGTTTGTTTGTTTTTGAGGGAGAGATACCAGTATCATTTACAAAATTGGTACCTGTGTATTGACACACACAATGTCTCTCTAACAACTGCCTGTTTCTGTCTTCGGAGGTATGGGCAAAGGGCTCCCCCAGTTTTTATCCTGCCATAGATTATTTGTGGTCACTGCTTTCAGTCCTTAGTAACTCAGACACAGAGGTGTTCCAGGTGCCTAAATCTGACCATCAGGAGTGAAGAACCCAGCAGCTTTAGGGACCAGAGCCAGTGTGTACACCACAGAAAAAAAAAAAAAAAGAAAAAAAAAAAAAACAACGCAGACATGTAAGTGTGAAGTCACAGCAAAACCAAACAACAAAAAACCCTGTGGATCAATCTACCTACTGTAAATGATATTTCTCCCCAGGCCTCTGTGCCTGACATGCAGCCACAAGAGCTTCTTCTCTTGCAGGTGCAGCTGTAGGAAGCTTGTACCACTCTAACCTTCTCCCCAGCAACACCAAAAACTCTTACCATCTCCCTGCAGGCCCTAGAAAAGCAGGTGGCTCCTGCTGGGCTTCTGCCATCAAGTGAGTGTTATCACGCAACCTGCAAAGAAGCCTTCACCTGCCAAACTCCAAAAATCCTTTTCAGCCAGAAGCAACATCCTGCCAGTGCCACGGGGGTGCACACACATACTTTGGGCAATATAAACATGACAGCAAATACCTAATCAAAAGAGAAGTGAAGAACAAATAAACCTTTGCATCTTACAATCATTACAGGTAACCTCATAGTTACCAGACTGGTACAACACCAAACTGATCGGGGCCATTGACACAAATACAGAAGAGGCTTGGCTCAATCGGTTTTCTCATATGGCACAGAGAGCACATCTCCCCCATCCAGGCATACACATCAATCACACTTAAAGACTTGGGATATTCTGCTGTTCTTCTCCAGAAGTTTTCCTAGAAGAGCCTGGTTATATCTATACATACATATAAACATTGTAAGACTAACCCTTTAGAAAAGTTTGATGATTTTTATGGATGCTGTCAGCCCTATATAACCTTTTTTATCTTTTTTTTTCATTACAGATAAAACCTAAGTAACTTTGAAACTTTGATGACATCAAAGTGCAGCTTCCATTACTTTTAAATTGCACTTGTAAAACCTGTTGACCATAAGCAACTGAGGTACGGTTATAAGTGTTTTATTGTCTCTTCCACTTCTAGTAACAGAATTTTATTGTGCTGTTGAACTCTCCATATAGGACCTTGTCTTTCAAAGCAAAATGGAAGTAAAAGGGGCAACAATCAATATTTTTATACATATATATATATACAAACACACATGAATGTATACATACCCATTAAGAGGTTAATTACATGATAAATTCACATTGCCTTTATTGCTATTTGATCTGCAAATGTGTTTGCTTTACACTGCCAGACATTCATTACCACCTATTTATTTTTAAAAGCTTTGTTTACCATGCGATAGGAATCTTTTTAGTATCTTGTCCATTCTGACTGCCAACCCTCTGGAAGTCCTGGCTAAAATGCAGACTTCAGACAAATAATTCTGATTTCAATGGAAGGTGAATATTAGCAATATGATAACATTGAAGAAAAAGTCCTTCCCGTAGTTCAGGAGTGAGGGAACCCCCAAAAACTTTAATGAAGGTTTTGTGGGAAACCACATCACTCATTAACATTTGAACTGGAACAACACAAGGCCAAACTTTTTCCAAACATGAGATAAATTGGAACAATTATCAGCCACAGCTTGTACGAGAATTCAAATACTCTTATATGCACTAGAAGTGTCTGACTCCATTAGGAGAGTCTCTGATTTCAGCTCAACTATTTACAGAATAAAATACTACTTACTATGGGTAAGGGTGTCAAAACCTCAGAAACCATACTTATTGCTGGACGTGCCCAAAATTTTCTCATTGAAATTTTTCTTTCTTTTATAAATAAATGGCTTTTCCATACGAGCACTTTACTCCTATTGAAGGTTTGGAACAGGTCTGTTCGAATGGATATTTTTATTACTGAAAAAAGCAAGCAAAGAATTTTCAGTTTTTAATAAAAAAATGAAAATCCACTGAAAAGAGCCCCAAGAGATGATTTACTTTTTGGAGAAGGTCCACTTCGATTGAGCATTACCTAGTGTGGAAATAGCCACCTAGTCATTTTAATCAAGGGCTAGAAAATGTTATATCAAGCGTCTGTACCTATTGCTAAGCAAGTAGGATCAAGACATAGATATTTAAATAAACTATCACTTCATACTGAGCTCTCCCAACATCCTCAATCAGCATCAAAGACTACAGAAGCTTTTCTTTCATTTCCCGTGTGAGCTAAGAAGGTTCTCCACTGCTGAAGAAGTGTCCTCTCTGCCTTTAGCCTTTACCTGACTCCAACAGTGCAGAAAAAAAAAAAAAAAAAAAAAGCACAGAATACAAATATTTAGGTAACCAAGCACGGTGACTGCAGGATTTCTTTGTCAGAGGTATCCTAACTACTTATTTAAATCCCTCAACTAAGAGAAGGGTTCATGAGTGACATCTAGAGGTAATTCCTCAAGATTACTGGGGTGACTGCCTACAGAGGTTCAGGTATTCAGGTACCTGCCCTAAGAGATGACACTTGCCAGTGCAAGTAGAGCTTATGCATGCGGGGAGGGCTGAACTGAATACAGCAACACAGATTTTAACAAGTAGATCAGGCCAGAAATTTTTCAAAGAGAAATTGTTTTCTGTCGAACCTCCCACCCAGTGTTGCAAAAGAAAAGTGAAATAGCTTAAATGAAATCTTTCCATTTGAGTCAAGTATGAGATCACTCTTCCCTGTAGAGCACTTCAAGTTCAGGTGTCTCCTTCCTCACCCCCTTGAGCAGGTCTGAGATCCCTGGCCAGATCTCATCTCCTAAACTATCTAGCCTTCCCCTCTTTCCCACACAATACAGCAGAAAAGACACTTAAATACAGGGTATGAAGGAAGGCTGAAACACCTGGGCTACAACTCACAAAAGATCATGAGAGCTCATAGAGGAGTATGGTATAATACAGAAGGACCTAAGCCAAAACACAAATGCCATCTTTTGATTATTTTTAAGTGAAAAATGCTTCCAAAAATACTATGCCGCTTTCAGTTTTAATTCCCAGGACCTTTGCACCCTTGTGGCTTTTGAGACGCCAGCGGTGCAGGCAGGGTTTCAAGGCAGCTCCCCTGCCCGTGGGGAACCTGAAGCTTCTGCTGTAAGAGCAAATGCGTCAAGTGGAGCTTCTCCTGGTGACATTGCTGGCTCTCCCCATGGTGACACGCGGACCGTGCCATTCGAAAATGGAGCAGCTGCCTCGCCTGCAAGACCTCACCCCTCCTGTCTGGAGATACCCCCTCAGCTGCCTTCCTATCTATGCATTGCGTTGTTTCAAGACTCCTAGCCACACGCAGATTTTGGTAGCACCAGGAAGGCTGTCATCTCCTCATAATTTAGGACGAGAAAAAATGCTGATATATCTGATTCTTTTTCACAGTAGACATTCTCGTTCACCTACAGTGAAAGGCAGGCTACAAGCAGACATCCAGCCAAGGACAACCAGATGATTTGATATCACAAAAAAATAACAGACCAATAATTTTGCTTGATTTTTGTCTTTTTGGTCATTTCTGACAACAAGAAAAAGGAGGGAGGGAAAGGCTCAATTTAAGAGAAACGAATGCAAAAGCGAGGGATATTAATGACACACGGATGTCTTGCACAACACTGTAGTTGTAAGCTGCTCCGCACAGGAAAGGAAAAGAGCCAAACAGATAATGGAGCCCCTGCCTGAAGTCCCGTGGATACGCTGCCGAGCATTACAGTATCGGCTGGGGTGTGCCTGATAGCTGGAATGCTCTGAAGAGCAGGTGGCTCTTCAGCAGTTAATCTTTCTTTTTCATCATCTGCATTTGCTTGGCATGTTTGGACACATGCATCTCGTTTCTGTGCCATCAGGGAGCTCAACCGTAGTTCACCTATATCACATACCAGCAAAATGGTGGGTCTCTGCTCATTTGCTCAGTTTGGAAATATTTGAGGTACCTAAGGAAAGCCTTTAATCTGTCAGTTAAAATCTCATTGTGGTTTAATTCTTAAGGAATAATGTTATTTTCATAGTGTGCCAAGAGCACTATTGGCAGCGGTAAGGCAATTATTTATGTGGGTTATCAGTTCATAGGGCTGATTAAGTAACCTGAAATGTGATGATAATGGCTTCCAGTAATGGCTCCATATCAAAAGGATAATAAATATTATTTGCTGCTCTTTCTTATGAGAAATGGGATATATTTCAGTCCTGTTGAAATAAAAGCAAAACTCCTATTGTTCTTTGGAGAAGACTCCCAATAGCTCTAATTTTACATCATGTCTACTTCAATATGCTTATTTTTCTGCATAAAATTATGAATGATATATTGAATACTACAGATACATCTGGATAACTGATGTTAAATCCCAACCCGCTTTCAGAGAACCAGAGTGACCTTTCCATGGGAGTGACTCAGTTTTTATTCCACTGCAAGGTACAGAGAACCAGCTGTATCCCTTTTGCTTAGCTTTATCCCCATAGCATCACACCCTAACTCTTAGACACATTTTAGAAAACATTCAAAAATTATTTCCTGCTGTATTTTACCAAAGGAAACTAGATCTACATTTTCTTATGATGGGGCTTGGTAAACTGGAGTTGTTTAAATGGAATAGCCTTGCCACAAATAACATTTCTTACGGTGATTTGTGGTTTTCTCCATCATGAAGTTACTCTGACCTATCTTAAACCCACAGAGTGCCCAGTTATGAAATCCTTGTGAGGGACACTCATCAGCAGAGGTTTTTCTCATTCATTTAATTATGGAATGAATAATGCAGAGCCTATTCAGAATTGCCACTGATGTGCAGATTTGGATCACTTGCCAATGGCTCAATTGTTTCGATATTAGATCACAGAAAGTATTTAGAAAAACATACAAATCCGGATTAATTTTGAGCTACAGGTATAAAGAAATATATTTGTTTTAGAATTTCCAAGAATGCTTTACAAAGGCAGTTTGGATGTGAAACCCTTCTCAAAAATATCCTATCAAGGGAAAAGGAACATATAGTATCATGTTTTGGAGGGCGGGCTGTTGCAATAGCTGCAGAGCTCTTCTGCTCTGAGGATTACTGAACTGGTGTTAGCTGGTTTGAATGAGAGCCTGTAGGCTTTTATTAACTTTTCAGCTTGCATATATAATATACTTATGTAACACTGACAGATCAAAATACAGTTAAAAAAAAAAAAAGGCTACTCTAACTGCTGTATAATGTATTTGATTTTCAGTAGTGCTGAAGAGCAGGATTTGAATGAAGTCACAACATTACAAACCAGGGTATTTTTATAATAAAAGTATCTTTTGTAGATACTGTAATATGTTGTCAGGATCTGTAGGTGACAATATTTTTTCACATAAGTCCTGTTCTGTAAATTTTAATTAAAATAATACTGTTCCTATTATTTTTAATGACACAACCCTCGCTTTTAGTTTTTCATACATCTCCCAGTCAGGTCAGCAGCTTGGATACTAATCCTTGACTTTTAGTGCTTAATTTGAGTGAATCAGGGCCCAGTGTCTGATGATGTTTAAAGAAGAACATAGGATGGGATGTGAAACTAGTGTGAAGAACATAAAGATAAAGACAATCACCTTCAAAAACATTGGACAAACTTTTAATTTGTATCACAGAACAAAACCTTGGCAACAAGGAAAGGTTTAATAAAATTTTACCTAGGAGGCATGCTACTTTCCAGGTCTAGTGTAAGGGTATTAAAATTAATTCTACATCTTCTCTCAAATACATTTTTTTTCAACTGACAATGAAATTTACTTTTATATAAAGGCTGTGATTTTTATTGAGCTTTCAAGAAGTGTTGCATGCTTAATGTTAAGGTTTTGGGGGCATATTTTGGCATCCAGTTCAACACTCAAATCGATGGGAAACTGGTTCAGAATTTGAGCCTAAATGTGGTGTTGAATATGGACTCTAGAGCATAAACGTTAGCCATTTAATTACTAAAAATGGTCATCGTTTTTGCCTTATAAGGGTTATTCATTTCAGTACGTAGAAATATGAAACCACACTATGAAATGGTATCAGATATGATGGACAAATTTATAAATCTACCAAAAGCAAGAGGCAATCTTATTTTCCCCACAAAAAAACAGTCCAAATTAATTATGCAGTTCTCCTATACAAGAAATACAGCAGACATAAAAAACATCACGATGTTTCTAAATTATTTACATTTTAAAGACTGTGTATCTATTCATCACTAAAACTGACCTTCTTGAAAGTGTGTCCTTATTTGATTTAACCAGACCTCATGAACCAAGCAAGGAAAAGAGGGTGAGAGAAATGCCCCTAAAACTGCCTGGCAGACTGCAGGGAGGACACAGACAGTCCGGCAGACACTGTCCTTCCTGGGTATGTCAAATCTGACTGACTGCCTGGGTAAAACATTTACAGCACCGGGCTCTGGATTTGTACTCTATCAGTGGAAACGCGTTACAAATCACCCACTCATGCTGAGAAGGCATATCAGCACAGGGCTGGAGAAAACGAAGTTTTTTGCAATTTTTCTGAGACAACCCCAGCCTGGGCAGTCACCCCATATTTTACACTTTTGTTCAGTGCTTGTACTGCCCTTGGTAACTGCATTGAAAGTGAAACAACTCTCACACACACGTCCCCATCAACGGGGAATAGAGACACTTGAACTAAAGCCTGAACTAAACAAAGGTGTGCAAGGATGCACTTGGAGGCACAACTGTAGGCATCCAGCTAGGTCCATGCCCAGCTCCAGCCTTCGTTCTGCTACTCCACTGCCTGCGGTGGTAGTGGCTGTTTTGTCACATGAAGGATCATTGTCAGAGCATCAGCATGGCTGGATTAATGAAGTGTGACACAACCAGCTACTTGACAATGCAGTACGACTGCAAAATAGGTTTAAAATATCCCATCCTGTGACTCTGAAGCTGTGAAGCTACAACACAGATCACATTTCATTTGAAAATCCCTGCACAATCTGCCAGGAAAACCCAGGCTATGTAGAGTTGTGGAGGAAAAACATAAGGTATGCTTTCTGTGCTATCTAGCTGTCATAAGAATAGGTTGCAACAAAGCTTCATGAATACTACCAATAATTATGGTGACACAGTTGAACTTTAAACTAGGAACGTCAGGAAGCTACAGGTGGCTGACAAAGGAGGCTTCATTTAGAGTCCAGGGACTGGAACAATTGGGGGGCCTTCCTCTGACCTCACAACATTTTTTTTTAATCAATGAAACTCCACTGATATCCATTGTTAGGCTACTCTCAACTGATGCTTGCCCAAACAATTTCTGAACTGGTGTCCCGATCTTTATCCTCCAGTCACCACTATTTACATTTTGCTCAACACAGAAACACCAAGATGCATTCTCTGGGCTCGCTGATCACTGTCCACCCCAACTTCTCCCATCTCTCTTCTTCACTAGTGTGTATCCTCTTTGCTCCCAATCTCTTTTCTCTGCCTGTAACTCGGTGATTCATCTGTCGCCTCAGGGAAGGGCACCTGACTCCATTGCTTAACTGCTGTTACAAGTTGCTGCACAAATCACCTGGCATTGCAGAACTGCCAACAACTTTCTAATAGAGCTACAGCGAGCAGGTTTGCAATGCCAACATTCTTATGAAAATCTCATTTCATTTTATTAAGAGGTTATTCCAAGTGTACTGCAGTGCTGTCCAAAATGCCACCTTCAGTACTGCTGCACCAGCAACAACTTTCTGAGTACTCACAATCGAATCTGGGCAGCCAGCAGAAACTACACCTAGTTATCAGAAGCTTCCTTCATCAGTCCTCTTACAGAAAAATGGCTTTCTATCCATATTATTTTTCAGTTCAATTTCCAGTCTTTTAAAATTATTTGTTTAATTAGGAATCTGTGTTTTAAAATACTGAATGAATTAAATGCAAATTAAATACACTAGTGCAGTGTTCTTGGCATAAGCCCATCTCGTATATCCAGGTACTGGGAGCAAGCTAGAAGATGGCAAATCAAGCCTGTTTTATGGAGAGCATAGATGTGTCCCATGTCACAAAGATGTGTCCCATTCAGTCTCTGGTTTCCTTGCTAAGACTGTTAGCTGATGTGGTGATTCCTGAGCCCCTCAATGTGCGTATGACCTCCTATGTCAGCTTTTACTCCCTTGTCATTGCCATAAGACTTCTGCCCCCTTCCTTCCTCTCGTGTAACTCATTGCTTTACCAGCTCTCAGCCTGCATATTCTCACATCTCTGTAACCCCCAGAGAAGGGATAGAGAAGTTGGGTGGCCAATTCCTATGAAATGCAGTATTTGCCTTCCTCTCCTCCATGTTTTGACAGTGCCACAAGAAGCAAGGATCTGCCCTGTTCTGGGTGCTGTCAGTGACTGGACAGGGGCAGGTGGGAAAAGAGAGTCCAACTCTCCTCATTCTGACTCACTCACAGCAAACACGATAAATACCAACGTGGAATGAAGAATACCGAAGTGCGAGTCATCCCTTCAGTTCAGACCCGAAGTTGAAATGAACGGCTCTGCCAGCTAACATAGATTGATTGCTAGAAAAATAAGGGACAGACTCAGATATCCTCTTTCATGATGACTGTGGCACCCTGTGCTTTATGCGAACAGGAGACTTGTCCTGATACACATCACAGAGCTCCAAAGCTAGCCTCCTGCAATTGCCCAGAAATAGCTGCACACTGATGGACACTTGTTTCAGAGACAATCCTTATCTCATTTACTGCAGGATCCTGCTCTGTTTTAATTACTCTGACAGGGTTGGCTTGTCAAGTCATTCTGCTTGTTTATCTGTACGTACGTAAAATACATGTGAACATCCGTCCCAAGGACCCAAAGCTGCAAATGCCCATAAATAACTTCAGCTGAGCAATCAGTCTCATTGGGTAAACATCAGGGAGGAAGAAGAGGTACTTCCAATATTGACACAAGGACAAACTGGTAGAAACTGTCCATGACTAACCTGAGGCTGAAAATGAGGCAAGAGTTTTTAACTTGCAACTGAACAAGGTAATGGAAAAGCTTTCCAGTAGGAGTGATGAAAAGCGAAAACTCAGGAAGCATTAAAATAAAGCTTGGCCATTCTCTGAGAAGCACTACACGACTTGCTGTCATACTACCGGACTGGAAGCAGTGACCCATGAGATCTCTTTCGTCCCAGCGTCTGTACGTGACTGAAGTTACTCAGAAGCGTAAATGTTTATAGGATGGGCCTGGAGCTTGCGTCAGCATAGCTGGCAAGCTTTCATGGGTGTTTCATTCAACCCACTGAACTCACAGAAACACTGAAGGACGTGTTCCTAGTAAAAATGCACACACACACACACACACACACACACTGCATATCTATACATTTTTGTAGGACAGTTTGAAGATACAAGTTACTAGTTACATGTATTTCAATGTATACTGTAAACATTAACCTGCATTTCTTGTGCAAATGATATACACATTTATTCACACATGCTAACAAGCAAGCCAAATAACTTTCACTGAACTCTAACATGGATTATATTAGCGTTCTTGTTAAAAGAAACTGAAGAAACAGAGATGATTTCTTCAGATGCCCATAGGGTATTTAGGAACTTTTAAAGGTATTAACTGAGCATGATCTAGGCACTGTGCCCCACACCTTGCAACACGGATTATGCACCGGAGCATTAAGCATACAGGTTGTCACAGTTCAAGTCACGGAGAAGAGCAATAGGATTCAGCCCTAAGGTGGCTTCTGCTCCATATAACCCTACACAATCTAGGGCCCTTGACAGTATTACCTGTAGCCTATACTGAATCAACAGACAATTTAAAAAAAAAAAAAAAAAACCCACACAACTGAATGCACAGAAGTGAACAACCAGAAATCAGAATGTTCCAAAATGAAGTCTGAACTGGTAATCTGAACGATAGCATTTATACACAGAACTTTATCCTACGATTTCAACAGTCTTCAGTACATTGTGTAGTAACCTGTAAACCTACATTCGGCACCTTGTCTTTCCCCACTGACTATTTCCCCACTGACATTTTCTTAGCTGTACGAGAAAGCATGTGTGAGTAAGATGATCATGAAGACGACAGCGGTACATCTAAGACAAGCCTTGCTGAGGACATAGTTGGTCTCCATCAGGACATAAGAGCTTTCCTTGAAACCATGTAAGAGGCAATGCTTACAGAACATACAATATATTTAGAACTAATTTCACCATAACATAAAATCTGTAAGAGGAGCTGAGTCATCTAGTCAAATTATATATGTTAACAATTATTTTTTACGAGAATGAGATGGGTATTCCCATAAAATTGAATAAGACACCCTGATTCTGTAGTCACCCATCATCGTTCATAACAGCCTGGATATAAAATACTCACACAAAGCAATTTTCTATTTTCTCTGCGTTTGTGTCAAGATAACACTGACTCAATGTCAAGGAGAATCTGCCTCAACATCTTTTAGCGTTGGTGATTAAGAATAGAGGGGGATTTCCCCAACCATCATTATTTCTAAATGCAAAGATTTATTCACTTGTTTACTCTTATTCACCTCTTCATCTGATCTTTTGATCAGTGGAAATGCTAATGATACAGCCAGGAGAGCCCGCCAGTAACAAATCCATTTAGCAGGTCTCTCTTCAGCTAGAGATTCTCTGAACCTGAAGTGAGTTGCTCCCAAAGAACTAGTGTGGATGGAGGCCTTTTGGCCTGGGTGTTTCCTGTAGGAGAAGATTTCTGACTCCTGTTGTGGGCGAAACTCCTACTTGTCCTGCCCCAAGGGTGAAAGATACTGCCAGGGAATTACAGTAATAAACCTCCAGGTCCCTGTCAAGTTCCAACCATCCCAATGAGTTATTATTCCCTTAGGACTCAAGAGACCTCAGGGAGATTGAAAACCACTGCTTCTTCTACGGCTGACCCAACCCGTAACTGGAAGGATCAGGCAGAAGAGCATCCTTTGCCAAAGCCAGGGCTGGAAACTGTGGGAGCCTGGCGAGGCCATGGTGTGGGCAGCAGGGAAGGCTCCCTGCCCTGCCAGGAGGCAGGTGGTCCCTGCTGCGGTGCTTGCACAGCCCTGTGTGATTGCAGCCCGCTTTCTGCCAGGCTGCAGATGCTCCCAGCCGTTTGCTGGCAGGCTGCAGGACAAGCGGCTGCACCGCCTGCAGCTGGAGTGTGGTGGAGGTTCGCCAGGAAGCCCAGCAAAATGTCAGTCTGAGCCAGGCTGCTCCTACACGTGTACATAGGTGCCTGGAGAAGAGCTCAGGCAAACCTGTAGCGCAGGCAGGGCAGCGGCAGGACTGCCTGCAGACACCCAGGTCAGTGCCCACCCGCAGCTTGCCAGGATCACCATGCAGCAGGATTCACAAGGGGAGGGGAAGGTTTAATGTCCAAAACGCCCAGTCTGCCCGCCGTGGCATGGGCTTAGCTCTCAGGCCAGATGCAGGCAAACACAAACAAATAAAAAGCAGCAAGGAAACACACCCTCTGAGCTGTTGGAGCACCTTTGTACCAAGGTTTTCACAGTGCTCTGATGACAACAATGCCTTAAAATTACTAAAGGTAATTTTTATATTACCTTTTTTTTTGTTTTCTCCACCATTTATAAAGTCCACATTCAGGTGCTTCATGCGAGAACCCAGATTGAAGACAAAAACTATGTTAATTTGAAGCTGACCCTTTACCTCACCAGATGTCTACCATATCCACATCATACATGGTGGCAGCAAGGTCACGCATATTTGTAAAGTAATGGCAACATCAGACTGAGTAGTCATACAGACAAAACTTTCCACACGATCTTACAGGCACACACACACTTGGAAGAGAGGCTACCACTGATCTCAGGTAGGATCTGCTTCCCTGTTGTTACTCAGCCCCCGTGAGAGCAGGATTTTTTTTCCAGTCTTCCAAGAATTTGTGGACTCCCCCAACCTGCCTTCAAACAAACAGAAAGAAGTAGCACATGCAACAACTGAAAGAAAGCCTGAGCAAAATTATCTGTAACCACTTAAGATACAAATATGCCAGAAGTTCCTAAGTCATCTGATACTAATTTCTGAAGAATTCAAATAGGACTTGTGCTATTGTACATGCCAGAAACCATAAATACAATGCTTTCTCTTATCATTCTCTTCTCTCACTTTAGGCAGCTTGATAACATTACCTCAGTATCTGCTCTATTCCTCCTTCCTTCCCATAACAGAGCGTAAGGAACCTGTGAGACCTTTCTGCTGATTTATGTTCAAAGCTGGAGGTGAAACTGCTGTATTAGAAGATCACTGTGAATCTAGAAGCCAGGCCACACAGGCTTTAAAGGAAGAAATCACAGAAGGTGGCAAACAAGAGAAAACTTAGAAGAGGGATAAATTAGCAAATGGCAGAGTTCACCAGGAGGTAAGGTCTGCGTGCTAGCCTTTGTGTTTACACGCTTGCTTGTGCGGATGCAGATCTGCTTGGATGTGCTCCTGGGGAGAGAGCAGCTGGGACTCTCAGCTCACACTGTCCGGGCTAGTCTGAAGACAGGAATTTCAGATAGTGAAGGAAGAAAACAGCATCTAGAGTTGTAAAATACTCAAAATAGGCTGATGGGCAAACTAGGTGACCTCCAGAGCTGAAGTTTTAGCTTTAGAAAAGCCTGCATAGTTCAGTGCTATAAGTTTCTGAAGTACATTACAGATTTTCATTTAAAGCTAAAACCTGAAAGTCCACTGATTTATTAAACTGCAGAACTAGAGCCAACAGGTATTTAAATATTTCTCTTCCTACCAGACTGGAATCCACAGAGCACTTTGCCTCCCATGAGGTTACACAGGGATGTTTAGTCTGACATTAGGTGTCAGGAGAATCAGCTGAGGGTAGGTGCACAGGGGAAAGACCAGCCAGGGAACGAGACCTGTAGCAAAGGCTGAGTTGATCAGACTCTCCAGCTGCCTTAAGACATGCAAAATTCAACATAAACAAGTGGTTGTATTATTCATCACATAGAGAAATTGAAATAAGATACAATAAAACATTTTACTACCAAGTTATAAAAGAATCTGAATCAAATATCTGTAGATATTGGAAAATATAGTTATGTTATCCTTGGGCTAAAGCAGATTTTGAACCTAAACACAGGACTTCTTCCTCTTAGAAAATGTTAAAAACAAATTTATGTTCATAACCTTGATTTTTTATTTAGTTTTCCTCCAGGTTACTTAACTCTTCTTAGAATCTCTTAAAATTTAGGCCGTTTTTCAGGTTATAATTTCAAAACAAAAGACAACATATTACCTTTGTATAATATTGAAGTAAAACACTGGGTATTTTTCTAAAGGAAAGACTGATACCTGACAAAAAAAAAAACAACTGTTTTGTTATTTCTAAATGTGCCCTAGAAATCTAGCTAAAACTGTTAGTCAACAACAGGCATACAGAAACAGCTCCTATGGCCCTATGGTATACTATAATAAATACTGGTAATTGTTTTATTAATTACTGCAGTCACTCTAGCAGATGTTAAACTCATAAATAAGACAAACCAAACAGCTGTGACACTGTCCCAAAGGTTTTGGCACTCTTTCAGGAACGGATGTGGCAGGAGAAACTCCTAATAGGAGAATCTATTTCACAAAACTTCCAGCCCGAAGTCCACAGATCAGAGTTTTTTGAACCGGTTTCAGCTGAACATCTGAATCAAATAGGTCAAGATTTACTAGATCCACTGACCTACTTTCCTTCTGAAACTTATTCCTCTATCTTTTTAAGACCACTGGCATACTCTCTAGACACTAGTATACTTAAGGCGCTAGTATAGATAGCATACTTGAGAACGCCTCAGTGACACTGATGAGTTTTACCTCTTAAAGTTACTCTAGCACTGAAAATCCTAAGAAATAGTCCTTTTCTCTTAGCTTACAAAGGCAAAAAGGCAAAACTTGAGAGTAGCCCTTTTGGAAAACAAACAAACAAACAGAAAACTTTAATTTCTACTTCATTTGACACTTCTTTGTTGTAAAACACACCTACTAAAATCATATTTGCCATACCAAGCGTATTTTTAAATGATAGGATCTGGAAAACTCAGATGAAGAAATCCATGTGCATTTCACCCTGCTTGGCAAGACGTAGCAGCTCAAATCCAGAAATGTTTGGGACACCATAATGCCAGAAAGCAGACAAGTTTAGAACAGAACAGAAGTAGAACGGCAAGAGCTATGCACCTCTGACTGTGTCTCAAGAAGACCAACGTGGTAGCAAGCAGCCCTGTTGCTGTATTCTGCATCCCCATCTGGTGTCCTTTAATGGTTTTAATGAAAGCTCTTACACATGGTTCTTAAAACAACCCATCTGTTTGCTGGGGTGAATTAAAAGATGTAAACGCGGTGTAATATGCCAAAGAATATAATAGTCTCAATATAAGATCTGACTGTGTCAACCAGCAACAGGTTCCAGCTGGGGCAGCCTCATGGAACAAAGATAGCCCTGGGCTTAATACTGAGTAAATGCTTCTGAAGTCCCAAATCAGGCGAAAGAGAAATAAAGCTCAAGACCTTGACCAGATGTGCAATACCCAGCCGAGCGCACAGTAAGCATGCTACCACAGCAACCTTGTATCAACATGGACAGTCCTGATACGAGCAGACATCTGTTTCGGATGGCTAGTACAGGGGATGTAGTACACACTCACAGATAACGCTTCAGCAGAACTGATCCTTTGAAGTGCCTGTCCCTCTCGGCTGTTGTGGCCACAACCTGAGTTAGCTCACATTCTGTTTTAGCCAAACGGGGACAGAGTCACAGCAAGGCAGCTCTGAACTCTGCAGCTCAGGAAGGACCAGATATCCTAAAGTACTCCAGTATGGCACTGATACAATCAGGGCTGCAAAGCCCTCAGAATCCCAGCTGCACTTCTCTTTCTGAAATCTTTCCAACCTCTTCCCACTAAATACAATAAACAGATGCAAATTAATTAAATCTACAGATTAAATAGTTATTGTGCTAGGGTCCACAACGAGTATTTACCGCATTATAGTGTTTAGTACACATTGTCAGGAGAGGAGGCTTAAGAAAGACATTCCTAATGACCGATCATTTCCAGTCTTAATGACCACTTTGTCTTACTCAAACCACCTAGACGCATGCTGACATGTACATTCTCCAAGCCCCCTGTTCCACAGGTTTTTAACTGGGATTATCTCAATTTTTAGAGCTTCCAGCTCCCTGAAAAGATGCAGTTGACTCTGCACATCACATGAGCTTAATGTAATCGTGCTATGCAACAAACACATATGTGAATTGGCCTAGATAACACACCACCCTTTCGGGCTGGTTGGTTTGTTTGTTGGTGTTTTTCTTTTGAAAACAACTTGCTTTTCATTTTGATTTCTTATTTATCACAGCAAATTCCTGACCTCTGACTAGAGTTTGCAGGTGTAAACATAACACAAATTATTTAATGTTTTCCAAATCTGGATTAATTCAGACTTACCAGAAGCTTTCTTGCGATGATTTTCCCTCGAAGGTTGATTGAGATGACAAAACTTTTGGAGATGATAACTCCTATCTTTCTATTACAGCCTTGATGGTCTGATAAAGACTATAAAACTGCAACCATTAAATCTCTGGTCCCTGAACTCCCCTTGAGCATTTTTCTTTGAGATCACCTGAAAGAGATAAACAGAGATGTGAAGAGCATGTGATGGAACTGTTCCAGCATCGATACTGATAATATTACTTGGCTTTGCATTTATGCTAATATCAATAAGCGGGTTTTATTAATACTTGATATCATTTCTTGAGATTGTCTTACAAAATAATCTATAATGCAAGCTTTCACTTTAGAAGAAAAATACTTTTTGCATGCGTATGCCCTGTATTAGCACGGTAGGAGAGACAGCCTCTGAGAGATGATAATCAGAGAAACTAGACAGGAGCAGAAATGGAGAAAAATGTTATATATATATAAAGGGATATATATGTATAAATTTAGCCTCATAAAAACTGGTCAGAAACATCATGGAGCCTAAGCTGTATATCTTGACCAGTGACCGACGCTCCTAAATCTGCGTGGGGTAGCTATGGAAGTGTTTTTCCCCTTGTTTTTAACTAGGTTGCACAATCTGACAAAGTTCAAGAGCCACTGCTAACGTTTCTCTTTCCTTTTGCTCGTCTGAGAAAGTTTGCCAAACAATCCCATTTTATCCTTATACCTTCAAGTATTTCTCTGCCTGACGCTGCAGGACCGACATACTTACAATACTGTTCTTCAAAAACAGCTACTTCCTTTCTGCTGCTATACTGAACCCCAGCTAGCACATAGCATCTACTTCTCCCTGTGCTACACGCACACCTTTACCTTCCTTTGGACATCACAACTTCCCTTCCCTTCCCCTATGTTTGCCAAGGAACTACTTTGATCCAATGTGGTCTGTGAGACACGACGGGCAGGTGGTAGCAGTAGAGAGAACTGAGAGCTGGTCACAAGCCAATCCTGCTGGAAGTTTTATTTTGAAGAGTGGTTATCATTTATTATATTATGAAATGAGGTACCGATATGACTGATGGTTACATTCAACAGCAACAGAAAAATAATACAAAGCAAAGTATTTAAAACTTCTGTGGCTCCCATAAGCTTAGCGGGAGCACCTCTGGGGTTTTGGCCCACTGTGGTGCTGACATCCTCACTGAATATGAAGCATGTGGAGAAGACAAATGAGTTTCCCAAGAGATGACAGAAATTCTGGAGCAGAGAAGGGACCTGAAAACGTGTATTACACCCTAATCAGCTGAAAGTTAAAAAAATCAAAACTACACAAAGATTTTAGATTCCAGCCTGGTAGATATGTTCTTTTGCTTGCCCCAGAAGCACAGCAAGCGTACACTAGTCTGCCATAATTCATACACAGGTAGTCTGAGCTTTTACTTCATTGCCTCTGAGAGCTGTTTGCTAGCTGACATTTATCTCAGCTAAAATGTTTTTGCACACTACTGTTTTCAGGCATGGCTATAATTTATCAGGTGTTCTCTGTCTTTTTTGCATAAGGCATGCAGCAAGCACTGAGACTGTTATCCTCCCAAATGTTCTAGGTTCACCTGAAATCAGTCTTTCTGAGCTCATCTTAATTGTGTCCTCGTGACTCTGCATCAACTTCAAAGAGCGCCGTGAAGACCACACAGCTCTTCCTGCAAACAAGCCAGCAGGACAAGCATAACCCCTACTAATAATGTCGTAGATGCTAGACCACACAGAAGATTCCTGCAGCGCCCTTTAGGCTTAAACATGTAGGGGGTCTGAACTACTTGCTGCTTAGACCAATTCACAGCAGCTCCAAGAATCCCCTGTGCAAGGCATGCGGTGAGTTTCATGCCCATATGGATGGGTGTAGAGCTATAGATCTTCCCTGTCGATCAGATAGCCATGTTAGTTTTGCCTCAGCTTGCAACGGGCCCTCCTCAAAGCTTAATGCAGCAGAGAGAAAGGTTCACACCCGAGTACCTGACAGCTTGCCAGTTAAGGCAGTCTCTCTGCCACTGTGAAGTCTTCACTTGCTGCTTCACAGCAAATCTGGGGGCTTTAGCCCTCGTCATTCCTGATGGCAAGAGGCTGCACCATCCCTTGATTGCATGAATACAGAAAGACTCACAAACCATCATGACATCCATCTTTAGAAGACTCTGAAGATGCCCACAAATAAGTCAGGAAGGGAAAATGGCTGGCTTAAAAGCCCTAGTCTTGTCAGGTCACCAAGTACTGTAGTACAGTTAAGATTTAGGAAACTGGGAACAGTTGAACTATGGAGTTTCACTAACAAAAACTTGCGGAAAAAAAAGTGATGCAAATGGCAGCCATCCAAAGAGGGGCTTTGTGACGGAAGTATACAAGTGACAATTTTTTGCATAATCCTATTTAGGTCCTGCCGTGGATCTTCAGGTCAGCAACTTGAAGCTGCAGCAGAGGCTCCAGGTTTGGTTGCTAAAGAGAGCAGACTGATGTGCTGTGCAGCTTGGGCTGAACAAATGAATGGGGTAATTCATCACTCTTCCCTTCACCAACTGTCAACAGGTGACTTGCAGTTGTCTTAACATGAGTACTCACTAATTAAATTTTTGTGATTAGTAATAGCTAAAAGTAGTTATTGTCTGAGAGTTCACCACAGCCAGTACGTCTGGACTGTGGTTGCTGAAATTCAGCCGTGGAGCTGGGCTGGTTAGTTTTGGCTGGACACACAAGCTATAGGTATAGTTTTTTTCAGTATGTTCTGAATTTCTGGCACAGGAGCTTATGATTTGAGCTAATCATCATTTCCTCATCGCCCTGGTTTCAAACAAAACTTTTCCTTGTTTGAAATTGGAGTTTTATCCAGGGTAAATGGAGGCAGTTGGGAGGGGAAAGAGAGAGGGTTAACATTTTTCAGAGGAAAGACCGGCAGGGCTGGGATGGCTCTGCTGGGGAGGGCAGGAAGAAGAGCTGCTTCAGCTCAGCAGTCAGAGGTGCATCTTCAGAGCACAAGGATGGAAAATCACAGTTCTGGACCACTTGGATGCTTTGTTCCCCTGTATATGTCCCATGATATGACAATCTTTTCTTGCTGCAAACTTATTTTCCCATTCACTTTTCCCAGATCACAGATGTTGATACTTTTGATCTTTGTCCTAATTTGGTATACACTAATTAAACTAAACACTTTAAATTCTGCAATGTTAGAAATACCTTTTTCCCACTCATTTCCAAGGCTGTCTGGGACCTTGCATTGTCCTTGAATGTGACACAAAGGTTACTTAACCTGCTCAAATACTTACTGGTAAGGAATCCAAAATAAATCACAACTGTTGCTAAAACAAATTGGTCTGAAAACCTTTTTTTTTGCAGTTGCAGTATTTATGGAAAATGTTGACGTAGGCATTTATCTCTAGATTAGAGCCAACTATTCTCACAAGGAAAAGGACATAGTCATTTATTCCTGCTATTAGGAACAAGCCTTCCACTTTCTGGGATGGTGGTACATTGAAAAGAAAGAAATAAAAGAATCTGTGGTGCACAAGGAGAAGTTTCAGTTTGTGTTTGAGTCCTTTGCCACTAAATGTTCTCCTTTGCACAGAAGCCAAACAGGGCAGACCCTGAAAAAGATCCCTGCCAAGACTGTGATTAAAGACTCGCTCTCTGCACCTGCCTGTTATTTTACTGCTACACACCTGCAGACGGGTTTCAGGAGCCTCATTATTGCTCACTTGTCTCTGGCCTCATTCTGACAGCCTTCACAGACAAAATACCACATTTCCCTTCTAATGACCATCACAGTAGTTCCCACTCTAAACAGCCTCTAACAATTTCTCTATTTTTTCCTGCTCCCTGCTCACCAAATATGTAATAATGAATAGTGATAAAGAAGACTGTAATTAGAGTTAATGCAGTTCCTAGAAAGATAAAATTTAAATCAAATCATAAAGATCCAGGACTCCAGGTAAAAGACATAAAAGAAGAAAAAAAAAAAAAGAAAGAAAAAAAAAACACCACAAAACAACGACAAAAAAAACAAGCAAGGGTATAAGTGAACACAGTGATCTTTTAACATTCCCAAAGTATCTATCTAGAAATTTATGAATACTTCTGCACCTGGAGAGGCCTCCTTTGCAGCTTTCAGCTTTGCAAGGAACCTAGCATTGACTATCTTCTTTGCTGCTGGTGCTGCCACTCGCCAGACTGGAGCCCTTGCTGGAGTCAGGCAGGGGATAAACTGCTCAAACTCCAGGCTTTCTTTCAGCTCTAGCCCTGCCTTCAGGCTCTCCCTGGATGCCTTTTGTGTTTCCCCACAAAATATATTTTGAGCTTACTGTCTCTTTGCTAACCAAAATAAAATAAAAACCCATTTCTGCTTAGACCTGTGGTGTCCTGGGCAGAAGACAGCCCATGTGTTGAGGCACAAGCGGCCACAAGTGGCTAGAGGGCTTTGATTCTCACTCTGACTGGTTCTTCTCCCAAGGAAATAAAAGTACGAATAGCACTTGAAGGAGGTGCCAAGAACCTACTTGATGATAACTGATACAGAATAAGTGGCCACAGCAAAAAACCCTGCCTAGATCTAGCGTGCCTAAGGAAGTGCTTTAAAACCTAGAATTTGTGCATTTTCTTTCCTACAGTTATGCTTGTAAAAATATGCTCCTGCCAGTATCACCTGTATCCACACGTTAGGAAGCTAAGCTGCAGCCCTCCCATTAAGATACCATCCTGCTGCTTCCCAAGGGGCCTTTTCACAGTGCTACTGAAACATGGGTGGGCAGGGATGGTGAACGAGATGGCATTTTGAGAGAAATCAGTATGAAACTGTAACAGGGAAATAAAATATTAATGCCTTTGTTTTTTCAGACAGCTGTTGTTTAATCCTTCAGCCATAGGGCACTCGAAGAAGATATTGTACAATGTGCACCGCCAGAGGCATGCGAGGAGCAAACACTATCAAGTTCTCATCGGTTATCCAGCCAAAGGGTAGCAAACCATCTCCGGAAGAAAGTCTTGTGCACAGCTGTGGCATACAAAAGTGACGATTTATTTAGATGTGTTGGAACAGACTGAAGTGAAGGGTTCTGATCCAGCTATCAAAAGCTCTAGAGTCGTTATAACAAGCTTCTGTGCTATAAACCAGGACCAAAATGGGAGAGGAAAAATGCAGATCTTGGATCTGTACCATCAAAGAGAGAATGAAGTTTACCCTGTGAGTCACAAGTCACAACCAAAGTGTGTATTAATCTTCACCCTGACACATTTCTTCCATCCATCAGATCTAGCATTGTGCTCGTCTAACAGTGAGGATACATCATGTCATTCATGACACATGATGACTTCCAGATGTTCAGAGAGCTGTGTTACCCAGTGGAACAAATGGGTGTTTACAGTAGAATAAGTACCAAATTGAGCAAAATTGAAGATGAAATTACAAGTTAATTAGTGGAAGAGGACTGAAAAGACCTGGTATACAGGAGCTCATGCTTGTTGAGTGGGTCCAGAAGTACAAATGGAGAAAGCAAGAAAGTCTGACAATTGAATTGTAAAAAAACAAAACAAAATAACAACCTAAATAAAAACCCCAAGAACAACAACAACAAAAAAATAAAACCAGAAAGCCACCCTGACAGAAGCTGGAATAAATAACATCACTGCCAAGCTCTGATGTAGCTCTTCTGGTGGAGTTACTGGTGACAAATAAAATGAGCTCTGAGTCAGGTGCTTGTAAATAGAGTCGCATGTAACATCTCCCAGGGCTGACTTGTCAGTGCCTCAGAGATGCTGGAGTGTGCATGGCAGTAGGTAAGCAAAACTACGGGCTATTCGTACCAGAGAGACAGTCCACATTAATGCAAGGAGTGGAGAATGGTAAACTCTAAAACCAGATGTTGCTAAACCCCAGTGAGATTGAAAGTAACTCCCTGGTACAGGCTGTCCACCTAAAACGTTTCGTGTTCCCAAAAGTCATAATGGCTCTCCAGATCTTTCTGCTAAAGCATCCTTATTCTCCCAGACATTTCAGCCAGCACTGAATGGTGCCATGCAAAGAGCAGCCCCCCAAAACCCCCTCCATTCTCCTGTACTTGTCATAGCCAGGAGGCAGGAGCAGCCTGTGGAGCAGACGTCGCGACCCAGCAGCAGGGATGCCGATGACCCAGAAGAGCTCACTGGAGCGAGAGTTCACACAACTGCAGAGGGCTGGACGCCAGCGCTGGCCCTGGATGCTTTCATTATTCTGTGCTTGAGCAACAAATTCATTTTCCATGAAGCACTAACTAGGCCAATTTTTAATCTGGCTTGCAGTGCTGAAAACAACCTGCAAAAAACAGGTGGCAGTCTCCCTTCACACAAGCCAAAAAATAGATAAAAATAGACCTGAATTGCCATTGAAAATATGGTAAAATAATCCTTTTCCATCTGCTAAAGCAAGCCTTGGGAGTAAGTGAATTAACAGGTCTCCACTATCAAACACACTGAGCTAGGCATTGCTGGTCATTAACTAATATTAACATGATGGCAATCGATTGCCTCTATCTCTTGCACACATTAATCAAGCCAAAAGCTGAGGGTGCACCTTGTGTATCACTCACAAGCCCTGCTGGCACCCTGCCCATTCCTTCCTAAATGTTCACAGCAGAGTTTGCTTGCTGAAGATCCTCCGTGCTGCAAACGCACCGTAGCAAAGTGCCACCCCGGCAGCCACCCGCATTCCCCGTTCAGCCTGTGCCCTGAATTATCAAATGCACTGTGCCATCTCCTTCTCTTTGAAGTCAGCCACAAATGATGAACTCAAGATGCAAAACCCAGGTCATTTATGGAAAGGGATCTTACAAAGAAAAGGATGTCCTTCCAGAAAGATTAAATCTGAAAGCCATAATTAACAGCACGTCTCTGCCGCTGTGACGACGGGGTAGCACTGTCGCCCCTGCTGGCCTTCAGAGCGACCTTGAAGGAAGGCTCCTCAGCACTGTCTCCTTACCGCAGCCTTCAGCTTATGGCTCAACGGGGTTGCTTCTGCAGGTAGCCTGCTATAAATACCCCAAGCACCCTGGCATGGAAACGGGGACTTCCCCTCAATCCAAACACAGCCAGTTCAATCAAGTTAGGATGCGACCTGTCCCATCCAGGAGGAAGAGAGTAGGTTCTGTTTAAACATGGGGGAAAAAAGATACAGGCCTTGTCTCATTTATTATTTGGAATAACTGTATAAATGAAGCTTTTTTTTTTAAGACTATTTGGCATCTTTTAAACATCAGTTACTGGCTAGCTGCTTGGTCAGCCCGAGCCCTGCCTTTAAGCTGGTCGTTTCTTATGTGACCGCTCACCAAACCGATGGGGACAGTAGTGCAATAAGGCACCCAAAATCAAGATTTCCACCTCAGGAAATTATGATTTTCATTTCAAATCAAGATTAAACACCCAAAGCTTTTTCCCCACAGAATCGAAAGTTCAGAACATTTTTGTAGTCTGAAATGTTGAAACATTTTGACTGAAAATAAACATTTTGACATTTCCAAGTCGCAATGTATACATACGGTTTGTCAACAAAATTAGGTTAGAAATTGCAGAGGAAGAGGTTTTCATGTGAGGTTTATCTTGTACTTCCTGCTTTTTAAAGAAATATTGCAATCATGTCCAGGCCAAAAAGTTAAGAGGTGCTCAAAACCACTAACAACGAATTGCCCACTCTCTAATCTCAGATCAGTTTTGACCTCGGTTTGGATTACGCCTGATTTTACTCAAGCTAATTCCTCTACTTTTCCAGCTGCACACCCAAATGCGGAGATCTGGGCCAGTGAAGACTTTTGTGCATGATCCAAGATTAGAAGAGTAGGAAAACACAGCAATACCATATCACCTTTGTGTATGTTTTCTTGGACCAGAAGTTTCATTTTGCACCTCTTAAGGGTGAACACTGGATCCCATTTCAGGTTTCTCGTCTGTATTTAGCCCAGTTGGATGGAGCTGACAGATTTCAACATCAAATACCTTTTAGAGCTGTGTGAATTCCTTCCACCTATTACTTTTCTCGCATGTAAAAAGACTCAGCACTCATATAGCACCTGAATGACAATCCTACTACCAGAACAACCAGGATAGTAAAGGATCTGAAGGAGTAAACTACTTCCAGTTCGATTCTTTGTAACTTTTTTTTTGGGGGGGTTGCAATGCAGAGAGCAGCTGCCTTCTGGGTATCTGGGCATAAGAGTTCAGGCAACAGCATTTTTTAAATCTGTGCCCTAAACTTGAAACTGAACTGCACAGTCAGAAGACTTAAACTTGTCTTGCTTTTATTTCAAATTCCTATATCTATTCATCTTGCTGACTCTGGCAAGAAGTTGAAATGCCCAAAATAATTCTCTTTTCTCAATATTTCTGGCTTGCTTTCAAGCGCGGTAGCTAGAAAGACCAGAATCAAGTCATTTCCATCTACTCTTGTATCTTACAGTGAAAGCCTATGGGAAGTACCTAAACCGCTGACGCTTGTGCAACAGTGTTGACCTGAAAAACATGGTGTTTATTTTGTGACTTTGGATGACTTTACTCAGAGAATGATCCTAATGCATGCGTGCATACATAATGTGTGTATATGCATGTATGTTATATAATCCAAATATGCAATCAAGACTCCCATGTCTTGTAGTCCATATTACACTATATTTATCAATTGATGTTCCTGATTTCTTTCTGAAAACGGGCTGACTTTACTCTATCAGACACAAGGTAAATCAGACACCTCACTATCAGACTCTCAGTACAAGTCAAGGTAGTTTGATTTTGAGAATCTTAAATTTCAGCCTCTATTTCAGTCCTGAAATTTACCAATAGTTTGGAGAAGGCACAATGTAAAAAATATTTTCATGAGGTATATACCATTTTCTGTACCTTGACATTATTGATAGAAAAAACAAAGAATATAAAATAAAAGAAATGTTATGGGCATAAGTAGGAACACTCCTACTGAAAAAAGCAGCTATCTTATACTAGTAAGTACTAAAACATACAGATATTTAACTTTATACATGAGATTAGGAACATTACTACTGATTTGAAGGTTAACTTTCAGATAAATGTGTATGTGCTTGCTGATTTCTCTCCACAACAGAAGAATTATCTTCTTTAGAGAGATATCTTTAATCTTTCGTCCATTATTAAATACAGTGTTCTGCTTTTAAGAAGTACAGACAACATTCCTAGTCCTAAATGTTGTTGTGCTCTGTGTATCCAAATTAAAAGGTCCTGAATCTCAGGGTTGAGCTGCTGTTGAGAATCACGTGTTTATATCACTCAGAATCACCAAGCAACAATGAAAAGATGCAAAATCAGGATGCAAGTTTGAAAATTTAAGCAGCTTTTTTTCTAAAAAATATAAATTTCATATCATTAGCTTTTCAATTTTTTTTTTAATCAAAAGAACACTCAAGATCCAAGTATTTGATGTAACATTCAAGTGTTTTGCAATACAAGCCATCTGAACTTCTCTGATTTTTGCCTTTTACATAATGCTTGTACTATTTTACTCCTGAACTCATTTCAGTTGCAGAGGCTTAACTTTTTCTTGATGGAAAGAGACAGTGTGGGAGGACAGGTGGATGAGATGTAGCATTTAATCTGCTTGATCAAGCTGTCTCTTAAATCAAGGATTCCTTGCTAAAGTAATAATGAATTGACTACATCACTGTAATAATAAGCTTCGCATTGCGCTAGCATCATTACTTTCAGACAATGTTTATCTTAACTCTTTTATAGCTAAGCACTATGCCAACATCTAAGGGAATTTAAATTGTTGCATAAAACCAAAATGAACTACAAATTATTTTAGGGGAGAGGATAGTACATCTTGTATCTTTGAAGCTTTGGTACAGAATATCTGTGGGAAGTGGAAATTAATGGAATAGATGAATATAACATATACAATATCTTTTTATTTGGCCCAGTGAATCCAAAAGAGTCTAAGTTAATAAGTGCAGGACTTTAGAGAGTACACATGAAGACCTTTCAATTATATGTTCAACAAGTAAATCAGTAGACTGCACTAATCGAGACTGCCTCTGAAATTCAACTTGCTTAAACTCAGTTATATTCACCTCTGAATTTGGCCCTTGGAATGGCACCTACTACACAGCATTTCATAATCTTGTGGAAACAAGATGAACAAGTCTTGCTAGAATTGCCTGGGAGACTTAGCTGCAGGTCACTAACAATATTAAACATCTGGGTGAGTGGAACAGCCCAACAGATTCCCAGAAAATGAGCAAGCTCTGCTATGAAAACATATGCACTGCATTTAAATTGTCATGAAGAATACTAATCTGGATCATCCTGAAAAGCTGATGTTCCAGGTCTTATCAACATCATCAGAGAACATGAGTGCTATTGCTAGTTGTCTGTTTGCTGTAGCTCTAAGATACATTTTACTAGGTAGCCACCGAGCAGGAAACCACCTCATCTTCAAGAGCTTGTGGCTTGTACAGGAGTGGGACCATGCATCTCCTGCAGCATCACACACCACAGAGCCAGAACACAAAAAAGATCTGAACCGTGGATCCCTGTTTAAGGTTCAAATTATCCTACCATGTGAGATTTACATGTCATCACATTGTTTTCCCCATATCTCGTCTCTGCCTCTTCATCTGCACATTGGTGAGAAAGGAAAGGAAGTGCCTACCTGCAAGGGGAGAGGCGGCATACAGCAAGAAGATCCACAGGAGCTGTGATTTTTTTGTTACCCAGCTGTGCAGTCTCCAGGGGAAGCTCACAGTGGCAGCCAGGGCATGAATGTGGAACCTGGATCACTGGAATCTTTCTAAGCTCAATCTACCATCCCATATCCTCATCCTAGTTGGAAGTGCCCTGACTTCATTTTCCCACAGATAGAAGAAATGAAGTTTTATGTCATGTAAAGCTAGGAGACTTTCACTAAGCAGACTCATGGCCAACTTCCTGGTCTCTTAGGTAAGCAATATAGGAAATTATACTGTAATTCAGAAAGGTCTGAAATAAAATGACTTTTGGCAATGCTTAGGCTTGGGCTAGTATCACAGCAGTTATTTCTGTTAACTTCAGAGTACCAAACCGTGGCCAATTAATGGAAAAAAAGACAAGACTCAGTCAGCCGCTCTGGGAGTTTCTCTTTGAATGTTCAGGCTAGATTAAGGAAAAGAACTTGCCCTAGCCTATATGGCCTTGTAACGCTACTGCCTGCTATTTCCAGTTGTTGTTACAGCCAAGCTGGCCTCACTGCTATTGTTAACAGTTGGTCAATGTTTCCACTATAAATGTCCTTTACTGCGGATTTCACATAAGTGTGTGATTTTAACTTACTCTGGACAGAAGCACAGCTTTTCTTTACCTGGAAACGGATGTGTTCTGCTCTGTTCTTCAAATCTGTACCGTCGTTTTGTTATTAATGCAGGACACCTTCAAAACAGAAGATCTCTAGCCCACATTCTTATGTAAGATTGTAAGGGTAGATGATCCCATGTGGATAACAGCCTCCTTCATACCACCAGCCAGTGATTTCCTGATTTAGTCCCTAAGCAATACTGGCAGCTCCCTGCACACTATCTGAGAAACTGCGGTTATTGAGTCTTATTATTCAATAGTGGGTGGGTCACTTCTGAAACTCTGAAGGGAAGGTGTTATTAGTTGGAACTATTTCAGTTTCAAAACAAAAAGTCATATTTCAAAACGGGCTGTGCACATAACCAGGGTACAAGACACAGCGTAGTCCCCAGGGCAGATTATGAAAACAATTTCTGCCATTGGGCAGGGAACAAAAAGTCACCAAAATCAAAACCCTGCACATCTGAACTTCTCCATAAATTAAATACTCCATGGGGTATCTCTAGAGCAACTGAATGCCCCTTAAAATGAATAAAAACCAAGAATTAGTTGTGAAGTCCCCTCATTATACACCCACACACATCTTTCCCTCTGAAGCAACAGTTCTCTGCTGTCTATCTTTTGCCTCCCTCTATTGGGAAGAGGCCTCCTCCGCAGCAAGGAGAAGCAAAGTGCCATCCCTGTGCCCCAGCTCTGCTAGTTTATTCACTGCTCTGCCTTAACTGCTGCGGTGGGATACGCTCAGCCTCCCAAGCTCTTCCCCTTCAGGACAAAGCATCAGGGAGACCCTTTTCTCCCCCCAGAAAAGAGGTACAATCAAAGAGGAGACCCAGCAGAAAATACAGATCTGATGTCACATACATTTCACTGACAGTTACAAGAAGGGATGGTGAGGGTACCTAGAAATGCTTACAAATTTGAAAACAGCTTTGCCTTCCACACTATAAAACCAAAAGCCGTAACAATTTTTAAAAGGAAAAATCAAAATATTACCTAATTGTTTGTGGTTTTATTCTCAGATAGTTATGTGGTGGAAATTAACCAATTTGTGAGGTTTCACTCAGAACAAAGCAAAAGCAAAATTCCTTTTCAACAGCTATTTGCCCATCCCTATTTCCAGCTTTAAGTCTCAACACACGCACGCACATACATTTGCTCATATGCACACCTGGTATTCCATTAGGATTGACTTGGCAAGGCCCCAGGAACAGTGGATTTTGAAGCCAACACCCATTTCTCATGCACAGGACAATCCCACACCTATGGCTATGCTTTCAAACTATCTAAACATACACCAGGTATCTGCAGAGCTCAGTTGCATCAGAACAGCTTGAAGTGTAAATTTAGACTAGTACAGCTGCCTTGATGGAAATCTGATGAAATTCTAACTGCATCAGAAGGATTGGGTTTTGTTTTAGCTCAGCCCCTTTGGAGGAGGTCAAATTAAAGCAAGAATCCCAATTCCTACATGACTTTTAGAGCTGGAATGGCCATGCAGGGCTACCACAACAGCAGAGCTAACTAAATTAGGTATGTAGTGCCCGCATATTTCCGTAGCAGGTAAGAATAACTTGCATTTTCATGCTCTTCTTCTCAGACCTAAGGACTGTAAACCTGATACTTGAAAACAGCAGACAAACAAGTTTGCATCTCACAGGCTTCCATCTTGCAAGGGTCCAGGGGATCCTAAACATTAACACGTCCATGCACATGCATACAAGCACACAGACCTCCACTTCATCTACAATTACAGCCCTTCAGCTTTGCACTCTGCACTGGCAAAAAGCAAGTTAGCTATAATCCAGGAGCCAGCAAGTCATGTCCATGCAGTACTATGCTTAAACTAAAACATCTTGTGTTTTAGGAGGGATTTGCTTGGATCGCAGGCTGTATTAACATGGTGATAACATGCATAAATATGACTGGAGTAAGTTCATATGATGGGCTCTCATTCACATCTACCAGCATCAAGCTACATAGCCATGTCTTGCCATCATAATTAATTGGTATTTTACAGGCCTGGTATCAAAGAGATGAGGGTTGACTAGGCAGCTTTACAGTACAGCCAGCCATCACGAAATAACCCAGGGAGGATAAAACTGCATATGAGGAAACAGGACTGTCAGCAGTGCAGCTTTGTGTGTCCCCGCTTTGGTCACTGTTCTGCTGTGACAGCAGTGATGAGGCACCTCGTGGAGCGTGGGAAGGGTAAGTAAAGGAAATCACACTGCAAAAGATTCAGTAGAGAAAAATCTCTCAGTTCAGTGGGACCAAATGTGAAAAAGTCTATGTGGGGTACAGAGAATGAGGTCCTCAGGCTGCCACTGCACCATAGTCTCTGTTCTGAGAGAGGAGGAATTCACATTTTTAGGTTTGTAGTTAAGAAGACTCAGTCCAAAACAGAGGGATGTGTCAGTAATAATTTGGATCTACAACTACTTTACCTGTGAGTTTGATTTGGCTCCCATTCTCATGATGGAAGTGAAGACTTTCCATGCTTTCCACTTTGACAAATCCCCTCCTGGTATTCAACTTACCTAAAAGAGCGTGACCCTTGGAGGTAATTTTAAGGGATGGGAATATTTCAACCTCCGTTTATCAAGGGCTTCTCCAGTCTATATTTTACCCCTATTTATAGGATGGATAGTCCTCTGCCTCTGAGGCTATGTAATACACATGGTGGGAAAGCCTCCTAAAACAGCCTAACAAAACAAGCTTAAACAAAGCCAACAAGATTTCACTACAGGCTTTATCAGTAGGTTAATTCTATTGCATAACTTAAATAACTGACAATCAGCTATAGAAGAACAAAAGATGTGTTCAGCAGAAGAGGGGAACTTTCAAGCCCTGTGACATGATTCACTGCTGTTTCCAGATCAAACTTTCAGTGCCATAACAGCACAGAAACAAAGACAGGGAACGTCCATGTGACACGAGCTAAGGTAGCACAACTACCTCGACTGAGCAGAAGCCTTTCTGTCCAGCTCCTGTATGAATGATGCCACTTATCCTTTCGCTTTCCTGTCCGTTTGCTAAGGGCCTGACCCTAACGCCCCGCTTATTTCATATTTCCTTTCAAATTGCAATAGATTGTGCTTTCATTCACTCATTTAATTTTTTTATTCAGATGGAAACTGTATGAAAATAAAACCTCCATTAAAAAGAGAAAACAGCAACTTGTGCAATGACTGGAACAGCTTGGAAAGAATAGATCCAAAGAACATATGCTATTTATCTTGTATTCCTCCACTTTTTTCCAAACTTGTTTTTATATAACATGACAGGTTATCACTCCTTGCCTTTGGCTACAGTTGGGTAGGACTGCAAACATTCAAATGCAAATCAAGAATAGTCTACACCAGACACACTATTGTATTGTCATGGCATCACTCCTACTCACTCCGATTAATCAAAGCACTCCCTTTGGTTTGGTTATTTGGACAGAGTAGCTGGGTGGGGAAGGCACATGTGGGCGGATGGCTGTTTTCCAGCAGAGCAAATGCTCTCCTTGGGAGACGTCCCTTACGACAAGGAATTCCTTATGACATCATGGGCTGCTTGACTCTGGAGTGATGTGCTCAAGCTGGAATTGCTCCCATTGCGTTTCATAACAGCCAAAATAGGATGAGCAAATCCTACAAGAATAATCAATTTAGGGGTGTGGCAGTACTTATACCTTCCTTTCTCAGTAGTAAGATGTGCTTCAGGAAATGCAACTTCTAACCCTGCAGAAACTGCAAGAAAAGCCAGATGCACATGATTAGCACAGCTTCATTTTGTTCCTCCTATAGACAAAACACCAAGTCCAAAAAAACGTTTTCCCTTTCAAGATCAGTTAAAAGAAATGACCTTCACACAACCTCCTGACATAGACTAACAGTATTTAAAAAAGGATTAAGTAGTTTTAAAATTAGGTTTATCGTGCTGTAGATTTGAAGATAATGTGTCTTTGCTATCTAGAAAACAGCTGACATTTTCTGAGTTAGTGGGGCTGGGGAGGAATGACCAACTTGGGCTCGATGAGTTAAGGAATTCTGGCCTGTCTTATCCATGGGAAGCCCAAGAGACGCTTCAATGAATGCTTCATCGCTGAAAAATGTCTGCACGCTGTACAGACTGAGCTGGCATCATCCACAGAGGACATCTCATCAAAGTGTAATATGCTCTATAAATCATATAGTGGGCAGTGTCTCTGGGATGAGAAATATTTTTCTCAGTTTTTGGCTAAACTAAGCACAGCAATCCCTGGGCAAAACCCCTGAACTGCGAGGCAGACTAAGTTGTGGATGTACGATCTTAACTAGCTCCTGGGTAGAGGTTTTGGGGCAGGAGCTTTCACTCCAGCTTTCTGTGGTTCACTTGGTTGTGGACAACTATCAACTGCCAGCTGATACTTTGGTTGTTTCCATTAAAGTATTTCTGAAAGAACAGGTGAATACAGCTACACATACCATATTCTGGGCTATAAAAAACATATTCTGGCATGGTATTACAAGAAGTGAAGCGCTGAAGCACACAGGATCCAATGGGGGGGGGAAGAAAAAAAAACAAACAACAACAAAACAACCTTGCCTCAAAAAGTTAAAGCTTTTGTCCTCTGGAGAAGATGCAATCAAGGGAGAGCACATAGGGCTGAGATGCCATAACTGGGTATTAATAAAATTAAATTCCCATGTAAAACTGAGCTATTATTCCCGGCAAAATATTATGTACTAATGATAATTCTGTGCAAATGTTTTCTGTAATTGAGAGAATTATAGAAGTATGTACTGTGGCCAAGTCTCTGTCTAAGATCTGTGCACAAGAAGTTTGGAGAGATGGAAAAAGAAAAAAAATTGGCTATTGGTGAAAAGACTTCCTTCTTCTGCACTACAAGACAGGCTATAAGCCCAAACACAAAGTCACAGTAAGAGAGTTTCCAGTAATAAGCAAAATTACAACACGTAATTATCTATATCACTCAATGGCTGAGTAAAATGAGTCAAAAGATTTTTTTTCCCTGAAAGTTTCTGCCAGGATAATAATTTCAAAATGAAACAAACCCTGCCCCAAATCTGAAACAAGTGAAAAGGGTTCCTCTTACTCAAGCTATTTCATGTCGTAGAGGATAGACATGCTCCAAAGTTGCAGGGAGAAGTAAAACACACCCAAACTTTAATTTGTGTAATTCACCTTTTCTCCATCCCTTGAATGAATAAGGCAAATACCCAAGGCTGACAAACAAGGGCCTTATATCCTCCAGAGATATTCAAGAAAAAAAATAGGGAAAGACAAAAAAAAAAAAAAAGCTTGTGACCAGATGCAATTTCAATTCTACCTCACCACTCACTCTCAGTGTTTACTTACAAACCAGCTGATACCAGTTATTCTGTGTTCAGAGAGTGCCAAACAGTGGCTTGTGAGCAAGACCTCTAAGCAAAACCCTAAAACCAGATAATAACCAAGAAGCTGACAGTAGCACTGTTGACTCACAGGTGCAGTGGGATTTGAATATCAGCTGCCATTTCATGCTCGTTTCCTGTGGACTGCATGAAACAGTTTGTTTAGTCCTGGCCATGCACTCCATTTTTTAAAAATATGCTTCTTTACAAAAATCAGAACTCCCCAACAATATGTGGGTCATGAGAGACCCTGTAACAGTATATCAGCACTTGCTGGAAAGTTTTCACAAAGTGTTTATCACTTTCACAGAGCACTAACCCAGTCTATGCTGTAAAATAACACTGCTTCTCCTCGCTGCCTCAGCCTTCTGGCTGTCCCCCCAGCACCCCTGCTGGTTTGGGCCAAACCTCTCACTTGTAAGGCATCAGCAGGTTCCCTAGAAGACAAATCTCTGTTGTAGTTCTTGTGATAGCTCACACTCAAGCACAAGCAGGGCAGGGTTGCCTCCCGCTGTCCTCCACATCCCAGGCCACTGTCCTCCCATATCCCTGGCCGTGTTGTACATCTCCTTGGCATCATGCTACACAAACACACCCTCGCAGGCCCCAACACACCTTTCAGATTATTTTAAGTGTTTTGAAATGAAAAGCACATGTGCAGTCTTACAAACACATACAAGAGACTAAGAGTCCGACAGGAGATGCGGACCCTGTGCTGTGCAATGGGAACAGTAGGTTTGAAAAGAAACTCGCTCGGAGCGATGCTTATTGTTAGATTAGCTGCAAACCAGAGGGATATCTCTGTGCCTGAGAAGCACATCTCTGAGAGGTACACCTACTGCTAATGTTTCCCAAGTGGCTCCCAGGTGTACCTAGGTTAGCAGTATTAGCAGCTCCAGAAGGCAAAAACTCTGGCATGGGAGAGAGGTAACGCCACATCACTGAATTCCCCTCTTAATCCCTGATATTTAAGAGATCACTTTAAACCCTGAAGCATGACATTTTTGATTCGTGACAGCATATGTTCTGTATTTGGGTTATTCATATTACTCTATCAGCTTACAGTGTCATATTCTCTCCAATAGGAGCTCAACAGACAGTGTAAGCAACACTGGTGATTGGCAATTTTAAGTGATTCTTCCTCCGACCATTCCTATTTCTCCTTCTAATTTAACCTGCTTATTTCCCTGGCATTTTCTCAGCCTGCTATATCGTGCTCCGCTCCCCAAGGCACGCTACAGCTAAGACTCACCTACACACTGTCACTGGCATCTTAAATCACCTCTCTGGCTCCAGGGTAGCTACAGGAATATCAGCATGTACCAACTATCCCTCATTAAAATTCAGCATTGCCGCCGTGGAGGAATTGTGCAACCCCATTGTTTCTGCTGTGTGGTTTCAGGCACTCATATAATCTTATTATGACTTTTGGGTGGTTCGCGTGCATATTTGCACTTTAATTTTCAGTGCTGTAGGTTCAAAGAGGAGCGCGCAAAATAATATTGTATGGCTGTTGGTACTGGGAAGAGATTAAAGTCTCCAATAAAAAATGCAAAGTGATCTGACAAGCACCACAGTGCAGAATCAATACTAGAGCACTCATTTTTTAATGAAAAAAATAAAAACTGTAAATTGTTGCTGGGAAAATATTTTGTATTCTTGTTTTTGAAGGAGGTACTGCCTCTGAAACACTTCAGGTTAGGTACCAATTCCTGTATTTTAAGCGATATAAACTGAAGTGAGACCTCAGGGCCCGTTTCACTGACTGGATCCGCACCGAGACGGACACTGGGTGCCAGCTAAGATGGCTGTACCTACCTGGGGGACCCTGCGGTGCTGCTGCCTCCCTGCCGACCTGCACTGCGTCTCAGCGCCCCCACAGAGCCACCAGGGGCCCCTGCTGACTCCGCCGCCCCCTGCCCGGCCTCCACCTGAGGCGAGCCGCGTGAGCAGGCCTTGGGGCTCCCATGGCACACGGCCGGTCCAAATGGCGGGAAGCTGCCTGCGAGCAGGGCCGGGCCGCTGGCATGGCGGCTGGCACACGAGCGGCCATTACGTGGGCTGCCATCTCCTCCCCGCCTCAGCCCTGTTGCCCGTTCAGCTCTGGGGTCCCAGCGCCAGCAGGGCAGGGAGCTCTTGGAGCGGGGCCAGAGGGGCCACGAGGATGATGAAGGAGCTGCAGCACCTCTGCAGCGGAGCCAGGCTGAGGGAGTCGGGGTTTTTCAGCCCGGGGAAGAGGAGGACCCGGGAGACCTCACAGCGGCCTGCCAGTGCCTAAAGGGGGCTGCGGGAAAGCTGGGGAGGGACTCATTGTCAGCGAGTGTAGTGATAGGACAAGGGGGAATGGCTTTAAATTAAAAGAGGGTAGGTTTAGATGAGATATAAGGAAGAAATTCTTCACTCAGAGGATGGTGAGGCCCTGGCCCAGGCTGCCCAGAGGAGCTGTGGCTGCCCCATCCCTGGCAGTGCCCAAGGCCAGGCTGGATGGGGCTGGGGACAGCCTGGGCTGGTGGGAGAGGACCCTGCCCACGGCAGGGGGCTGGAACTAGGTGGGTTTTAAGATCCCTTCCAATCCAACCCGTTCTGTGATTCTGTTAGTGATTTCACATTAAGAAATTTGGTAGAAAGAGATTAAGGGAAAACAAGAGGGAAGTTGGTTGTGACAGTTTCTGTGAAAGGATTTACGTCAACAACCGAGGAACAACTTAATGTTTTGAGAATTTGCATAATGCTTACAGAATTACACGCATGAGCAACACCTGGAAGATTGCAAGGAATTACGCCTGCCAGTGACTCCCAGAAAAATGCATTCATCACACAAACATAGTTGAGGGAGAGGCAAAAGAAAGGACTTAAAGGAATCCTGACCTGACAGGGAAAGAGATCGCTCTACCTCCAGACCTTACAACTGTGCTTAGTTAAGCTGTTGGCAATACAGGCACTAGCAACTGGTTAAGACATTAGCAGCTCCAACAAGGTACAGAATTTGGATTTGGATCCTCAGCATTATTAGTCACCTTCCCTCTTCAGAGAATGTGGCCATGCCATCTTTGAGGTTTCATGACATGGCCAGATTTGCTTCTGCCTTCCTCCAGTTTTCCCCTGATGAACCTCAAATAAAATGTACTGCCTCAGCACTGTCTTAGGAGGAAGAGGCCCAGTGTTCTTTCCACTGTATTCTTCATATAAAACATCTATATTTACATACACTTTTATTTATACAAGTGTATTTACATTCTTCTTCATATACGCTTTTCAAATATAACGCATGTAGGGATCTAATGGCACAGATGAGAGAAGAGCCCAGAACTCCCAGTCTATTTCTCTACTACAAGACCTTATTCACCCCAGTTCTTGGCTTCTCTGTGAGGACCTCCAACAGAGGCAACAGCTGAAGACAAGTGCAGTGATTTTCTTTGGAATATGAACAAGTCTATGAGGAATTCAGCAGACACCGGTGCTAGAGGGCTTCTGGACAGCAGGTTATACATCTGCCAGGAAAAGCTAGCAGCTTAGGAAGGCTACTTCTGCTGTTTTTTCCTTCACTCCCCCACTTCTTTTAATAAGAAAAGGAGTTCATCACATAAGGTGGTCAGAGCAGAGGAATATTTAAGTCATCAAACTGTGCATCATCAGCACAGTGGATGGTAGCAGTGAAACACCTGGCAGGGCACTTAGCCCTGGCTCTGGAAAGCAGGACGGCTCTGCTCCGTGCTTCCAACCCTCTCATGCACACCCTGCATGGTTTCTTTCCTGTCCCCCTTTCCTCTTCTTTTGGAAACATTGGAGAATTAAAGAGCAGCAGCAACCATGAAGTTGCTCCTTTTTGTGGTCTTATGTCAAGGTGTGTGATCTCAGGGAAATTAAAAGTACACCATTTTTTGTCGCAAGTTGGCAGGTACAGCTTAAATGAGGCTGTTGCAGTGGAAGTGAAATAGACAGTCTAAAAGGGGTGGCTGGCACAAATGACTTAAACAGAAAACCTTGTGTTTACTGGTCCAGGATCAAGCAAACCTTGCCGGCATAGCTGCTTTCCTATATATATTAACCTACTTCATTACACAGTCTTTAACCATAGTACGTGAAACATTACCAATGGGAAATCCATAAAAGTTGGAGCTCGGAGAGTGGAATGTCTTGATTTATTTTTGCCTCCCTTCTCCCAGGAGTCAATCAAAGAGTAAACAGTATTTTACCTTTCCTCAAATTAATTATTTGTAAGTTTTCCCCCTTCAGGCTTCCCACTCAGCACAGAATAACATACCTACCCTCAGAAAAAAAGAATCTTTAAATTCCAGAGGAAATATCTTAGCACCTTTTGCCTGGCCCAAAGAAAATAGTTCATAACCCAGTAAAATCTTTATTAAGAATAATGGGCACGGAAATGGCTAGAAAAGTAGTTTCTGAAAATCCAACAGCAGAACCAAACAGGAAAATGTCTGGGTTTTGCATCTGTATTTTACAAACACCCACTTTCTAGTCAACTATCTGCTTCCTTGCCATGTGAATTTTGAACTTTACTTCCTCACACTGATTAAACCTTTTGGGTTTCAGTGGCTGCTTTCAGAAAGAAAAATATGGAGGTTGTTTACAGATAGAGAAGTATGACAAGGACTCCCTAAGTCAGTACAGAAGCTCCAAGTAAAATCACTATTGAAGGAAATGGCAACTTTCTCATTAGTTACAGGGCTTTTGGAATTCTTGAAGCTTTTCTACATCATTTAAACCTGTGCAAAGGATATTTTCACCAGCATTTATATTGCACAAACAATTTTTCTCCTATCTTTTTTATACCGAGGCAAGTATACATCTAAGCTTTGGCTTAATAAAGACAACCCTTTTGTACAAGGACTTTAGAGTCCAAAGTTGTGACAGATAACCAAGCAATAGGAATGTGATTAAAATTGGAAAGATCTGAGAACAGCTAAATGATTACATCTACAGGGTAGTTTTTGTTTCAAAATGTTTAAAATCAATGTAATTTTTCCTTTGTAATTTTTCAGTACAGCTCCCCAAATGGAAATATTTGAGGGTACGTACCTTTTCCTTGAATGTTATGCACTACCATGTCTAGTTAAAAATACAACTTTTTAAAAAGCCAATTTTTAGAAGTCCAATAGCAACGGTGATTTTTTTTTTCCCTGAAACATCTATAGTTCCTTAAGAAACAATTCTTTCCTAAGAAACAAGTCAATCATTTCCTTTCGCATTCTATAAAATCTAGATCAGAGAGGATAAGTGCTGTTAGGGGGATGTGTAATCTAGCAGGCAGGACACACAGAGCTCTGGATTAGAAGCTGAAGCTCATCTCATTCAAATAGGGAATACATTTTTAAAAAACAAATGAGAGTAACTTCTCCTGGGTGTTGTAATTCTATCATCACTCAGAATCTAAAATCAAGATTGGATGCCTTTCTGAAAGATGCGCTCATGGCTCAGTCACAGATTAATGTTATTGATAGTTCATTTACTTGGTAGACAAAAAATATAAAAATAGCAAGGTCAAATTCTTTGGCTTATTTTACACCACAGGTCAAAGCAAACAATCATATTGGTCCCTGAAGAATTTTGAATTCATTGTCATGATCAACAACAACAGTAACAGTTAACATGGGTCTGTATTCTTTGATTTAAATCCTGTTTGCAGGCAGTGGAGGGAGCATAAATCCCACCAGAGCAATGAGTTGTTTGAATCTTTTCACAAACCAGGTTTTAGGAATTCTCCCAGCTCTGACCCCTTACCGTGGTACAAAGCAGTTGACTTCAGTGTCAGTACCACAGAGGAGAGTTTTTCTTTAGATAGATGCCAGAGATGTACTGCACATAAAATCACACCTATCAGCCAGATTTCTTCAAAAGCGGATTGAGAAGACAGCTGAGAGCTTGGTGATAACAGCCTCTTCCTCGTGCCAATATCCCTAGCACTGGGCAGCAGGCAAGAGTGTTCCCCATGGATATCAAAGAAGATGCACGTGTGTCTTGCTTCACATATTTTCTGCCTTGAATTGAAAGAAAGCATGAAATCCTGGCCAAGCCATTGCACCATAAAATTTGTTGGCCACAGGAGTGGCCAGTACTTTGCTGGAGATACGCCGAGTCAGCTGCAGGTGCAGGGAAGCCTCCCCTGTTCTCTGCTTCTGGCAGAAACGGGGACACATCGCGGTGACAGTCTGACTCCACAGGATGGGCTGGGGGAGCCAAGCTCCTGCCCCACGTCTCCTCCAATGCTATGTGCTACCTGCTGGTGGTCTCCAACGAAAGCGGCTCAGAAACTCCTTATGGCCTCTTTTGACTGAATATCTGACCAAATCTCTGTCCTAAAGCAAAGCCTGGCTCTTGATAAAATGAACTCTTGCATTAGAGATATAATAAGTAAATAAATAAATACATACATAAATACATAAATAAACACACTTCCTCTGTGGCAGGCTGGTCTAGACTTTGGGGGAGCCTTTTGAAATTTGAGGGTTGGGGTCTGAATGTTTGTTTGTTTTTAAATAAATAAAATTCTTCCATTTCCTAGTAAGGACAACAAAAAGTCAAGCTGAGATCATGAGACTCACATCGGAAATTTAAAGTCCTTTTCCTAAGAGCAAAAATGTGGAAACAAATGTTCTCCAAGTCTGGAATTTTAGGTCTTTTGTTTGTTTGTTTTGTTTTGTTTTTTAATTATTTTAGGGCTTTTTGTTGTTGTTTTTTGAAGTTTTTTGAAGACAGGATCAGAAAATAACAAAGTAAATGGCAAGGCAGGGAGGCGAGAGGAAGGGAACACAAAAGTCAGTAAGGGCTTTCAAGCCCCTGCAGTTCGGGTTGATGGAACTGTGGCAGACAGACCTGGGCTTTTCAGAGCAAGTGCACGTCTGCAAGGTGGTCCTGACAGCCCTACCCGACCCGTGTCCCCTCTGATTCTTGCCTGCCCTCAGCTTCTCTGCCCAAGCGGCCAGCTCTTCATGTTCCATCTTTCAGGAAAGCTTTTTTTTTTTTAAAAAATGAATCTCATCCTTTAAAATCCAGCTTTGCCAAATTAAAGCCTGTTTGCGCACACACACACGTGCTTTCTTACACACACACAAGCCCTAAAACCAGTGGGATTGCTCAGAGTCCTCTGATGTTAACTTTCTAACCATATCAAGTGCAAGGTGCCTCCTCCATCCACACCAGCTTTTGAACCTCTTAATCTCAGGACTAAGTCTGCAAGAAGTTCCAGAAGGGTAAATGCGTTTAGCTCTGGAGAAACCACTAAGGGCTGCACACATTTTTGGCAATACAGAAATCTCCCTAATGGCCAGCTGCAGTTCTGAATCTGCCATCTGAGGGGAGGATAGAGACTTGGGTGTTGTTTAGTCTGGAGTAGAGGAAACTGAGGAATGAATGTGACAAGAGTCTTCCAATACGTAGGGACTTCTAAGAAGAGAAGAATGATTGATTGTTTTTCATAGTCCGCGGAAGAGGAAAGAGGAGGAATCAGCATAATCTCTAGCAAAGACAACTTAGGGCAGATATTAGAAAAACATTTCAGCTTCAGCAGTGAAATACTGGAACAGGCAACCCAAGAGCGTGGAATCTCCTTCACTGAAATTATGCAGACAGAGTTTAGATAAATACCACTTGAACAGGCAACCTAGAAATGTGGAATTTCCTTTGCCAGAGTTTTAAAGAAAATGTTAAGACAAATGTTTGGTGGGTATGGCTTAGTTACACTTGATCCTTTTTCATCTACAGCTCAAAGACCTCCAAGGTTCCTTCCAGCTCTCCATTCCTGTGACTCTGTGATTTATGGGGCAGTGGTAAATATTTGTACAATGTCTGTACCCACGCCCCCCTGCATGAGGCACTGAGAACAAGCACCATGAAGGTACCCCAAGGAGCTAAATGGATAACTCACAGACCAGCCACCCCACCATCAGGTCCTTTCCCATCAGCCAGTAGCAGCCATAGGAGACCATCCCTCACCAAAAGCTGTATCAGAGCCCTGTCACCTTCTTCTTCACATTTTCCCTTTATTTCACAAATGGAAGAATAGCTACTAGACAGCTAGAGTGAAATCAGTTGCATCCTTCCCAACATGGCCAAAGTTATATATTTGCATTTTAATATTTTTTCTATTACAGACCTCCCTGCGCTACCATAAAAAACACAGCCACTAATCCCCTATTAACTGTATTTAGCAAACCTCAAGTGTTTCCTCCATTTGCAATCTGGCTGGGCTTCAGCCCCGAAGCAAATTTCAGGTGGCTGTGGTCTAAACATTAACTCTGGTCTGGAGCGATTTGAATTACAAACCAAACAGACTGTAAATGGAATCCTAAAGCGCAGTCAGAGCCCAGTCTGGGAACCTGGCTTTGTTCTCCTGAGCCTGCAAACCTACTCTTGCACTGCTCCTCAGGCAGTCAAAAAATGGGTCGTTATTCTCTGAGAGGAAGCACAGGTGTTACATTAAAGGGCTGCAAAGGGAGCCATTTGGTAGCAACAATATGGATTTATTACTCATAAATTTTTAAAATTTCCTTGTGTTTTGTGATTAAAAACACATCATACTTTGATTTCCTAACCACCTCCTGTGTTTTGCTTCCAAATTTTTGACAGCCAGTTAATTATGAAGTTTTGAACTTGTTTGCCAGAGTCTACTGCGCATGCATTTTCTGCGTTGCAGTCCAGAAAAATATCCAGCCACAAATACACCTAAAACTGCAACAGTTAAGAGTTGATGCATGCTTTAATTATTCACGTCCTCGAACAATACAGAAGCATCATCTGTTACGCAGGAGGACCACTATGCCTCCATCCTCAGAAAAAAACAAGGACCAAACTTAAGCTTTTGTTAGTACTTCACTCACGCTGAAGATTCAGAAGAAACCTACGGGAAGTGGAAAAGGCATGCGATTTTATGCGCACAGCTGGCATTTTGTAGACTGCTTTTAATAGGATGGAAGAGGTGATCAGATAGACCTTTAAATTACTAGGCCTACAAAAAGCTTTAAATCACAAACGAGCTATAATTACAGGCAACGAATGAGCCTTTTTTTTTTTCAAGAAAGAAGCTGCTTATATGATAAAATACAGTCGGGCACACTAGATGATGAATCACCAAAGGTTTAGGACTCAGGAATGCTTCATAATCATTATGATAGTTACTAGTTTTATATTGCAGGCTGAAATCAATGGGACTGTTCATGTCCTGGAAATCAGGTATGTGTTTCAATAGCTTCCTCAGTCAGACTGATGTCAAAAAAGGATAAGCATGTGCTGATGGAAACTGCTGAACAACGTTCTCCACTACTGTCGTGGACGGTGGGTAGCATGAATTTACTAGCAGGCCCAAGGTGTCTTTGAAGTATCGTTCTGTTATGGGTTTAGGTTACACACTAGTCATTCTGTCTTTTTATAGCACAGGAAATATTTTCTGCAGAAAATAGGGGAGAATATAATGGTCCTCTTTGAAGGATCCTCCTCTCTTCCCATCTTGGCTCTGATATTATACCCATATGCTGACTGCTCTTGGACAATCATTTGTTTTTTTCAAAGGCATCCCCCAGCATTTAAGTAACTCTGCATCTGAAAGTTGCTAACCTTGAGGGATTTTCCACAGCTGCACAAGGCATGACTTCTTAGAGAGATTGCTCCACAGATACTGCTTGTGGCCAAAGTCAACAGAGCCGTTTGATTGCTGTCAAGATACACATAGGTAAAATGAAGCTTGTGTTCTCAAGCACTCCACACTGTAAGCACATCTAATAAATAACTAAATCCTATCTGAACTACTTTGTTTGATTAGCTTCCTCATACAAAGAACAGGTAGCGACTGACTTGCTCTTGTGGGCTTGCGACCAGAGCTTTCATTCAAAGCTTGGCTCCTTTGTGCCCTCTACAGTAGTCTGCCACAATGGATGAACACTTCTCCAGAACTGTTCATTAACGACTTTGACTAAAGAAAATGTTTATTTGCACTAGCTAAGGTAACACTTATGTAAGATAAGTATTCAAGCTCTTCCTCAAGCTAAAGGCCCAGTGGAATTCCTTCCAGTGAAGAAGGACAGTGTAGGAGAATATGGGCAGATATCATACAGGAGGGATGCAAATATTTGTGAATATTTATTTGTGTTCCAAGTACTCATTTCCCTCAATAATCTTAATGCCTTTTTTTGCTTGCTATTTGCTGGCATTACTCCTGAGGATGTTTATATGTGGGAATACATGTGAAACGACTGTTTCCACACCCATATGTGACTACAGATAAAGCATGCATACATAAAACAATTATTTTCTTTGCTATTTGTCATTCCCCAATCCTTCCATGTCGGGTGCTTAAATTAGATGTTGCATAGATAGAAATACCACCCTGCTATAAAATTGGAAAACCTACCATGCACTGTTTATTACACGTTCTACCTGTAGGTCTCAGAACACCATCTGGCAGGAAGGTAAGTCCTAGCAACATTTCAGAGTCAGCAAACCAAATGCCAGGGGGGCAAGTGATGGGCAAGCTCAAGGCAGAGGAGCTGAGCCTACCTGAGAACTCCCTCTCTTAGCAGACAAGAAATGGACAATGTTGGTCAAAAATCCACCTGTGGCTTATCCTCCAGTTGACAAAATATTCCAAAACAGCAGTTCGTTCACTACATCTCTTCAACTTCGTTAACTACCTCTGGTAACAATTGCCTAAAGGCTGTAGCCCAAAAGGAAATTTTACATTTTCATATATGAAAGCAGAGGAAAATAAACAAAACAAAACATACAACAACCATTCTACCCTGGCTTCCGCACCTCAGTAGTGAAGGTTTGCTTAGGAAGCCAAGCAGAAAGCCCTCGCACTCTACCCTGTGTGAAGCAGCTGTGACTCCGGGTGCTTGGATGGACCACGTAGGGAACATCAGAGCTGCTCCAAAATCATACTGGTCTCCTGCCAAGCTGTGCAACAGCACCATGGAAAACGTGAGGTGGGAGGGTATTTCCACAGTTGTGCCCTCCAGCAAAGGCTGGGCACAACAGGTCTGTACCTGCACAGAGACCTTGGCCTGGCTTCATCTCTGACCTCTCTAGGAGGCTGCAGGGGAGCCTTTCTGGCCCGCACTCTGAGCAAAAACTGCTTCAGAGAAAGATAACATAACTAAAAGTGATGCTGTCAGAGACAGTGATGCTTATTTTCACATTTAGTCCCAGTGAGAAAAGCTCAGATGCCATCTACATTAGCAAACAACAAAGTAATAGTGGGAAAGCTGATTGTGTCAGTCATGCCTCCTCTCCCCACCCTGCTCCATGGCCCCTGAGGTTACCGGTACCAGCACATTCATCACTTATACACTGAGCCCCACTACCAAGGAGCTGTGAGCACAGAGGAAATATTTCTGTGCACGCTGCCCAGTGTTTCTATTCCAGGCTAACTTTCCTGTTATACAATCAAGGTGTGCCGTGATATTCAGAGCATAACTCTGCTTTTTCTCCCTTCCCTGTGGTTTCTGCGTTACAATTAATCTAATTTCTAGTGACCTGGCAAGAGAATGCTTTCCCTGTAATTTGGCAACGACATGTCGATGCGAAGCATTGGATTCTACATGCCAAGAAGGGGATTTTCTCAGCTTGGCTCCAGGTGCTAACAACAGGATGCAATATGACCACCAACACCAAAGACTTAGTGAATTCATAAACGATGGAAATAACAAGTTAAAGTAGGGTTTCCATTCTAGATTATTCCAGTTGTTTTAGGTCTTGGCATGGCGGCTAATCTTTAGACCCATGCTGATTCTGCTACAGTTCAGAACGTTTTATAATTATTTCGTAACTCATTATCCAGGTACAATTATTTTTAGCTTTGGCCTGGATGTGGATGAGGATGACTTTTGGTGAGAGGCCCCAGCTGCAAGCAGCTACCCGGGGTGCCAGGCACGGGGTGAGATACAGCCCTTCCTCCAGCACCGGTGCAGGACTTGGGGGAACTGCCTCTGCCCTCCTCGTTGTGCTTCTAAAACATCGTAACCTTATTGCCTGAGCACAAACTGACAAAAAACCACAGCCCAGACTTTTAATTTACTTTCGCTAGCTTGATAAATTAAGATATAAATAATATTTGCTGGGAACGCATTCCCTAAATGCGTAATTCTTCATTCCTGGGACGTGCACTTGAGCGGTTGTGTTTTATATTCATGTCCGAACATAATAGACTCTGAAATGGATTTCTTTCTACAGCTGTGCAAAGCTTAGGGATTTCAGGTCACAGCAGGCTGTAAAAATATTTTCCTCAGTTTCAGTCCACGGTGCTTTTGAATTCCCAAATTCTCTTCACATTTCAGATTCAAACAAATACTGAAACCAATAAAAAGCTCTCAGTGATACAGAAGTAAAACTAGCCCAGGTGAGTTTTGCATCGTTCACCTGCACCACCACTAAAGGAAAGCTCCGGGCTTGGTAAATGTCTCCGGGAACCTTAACAAAGCAGGCAGCCCATTTGGTCTGGTTAATGTTCAGGACCAACATGGGTATTTGGGCAGGTTTTACATTGCTTGGATTCCACTATGATCATTTTTACAAAATTCTTGTTTTATTTTCTCATCAAACTTGAAGTGAAGAACTTGAGTAGGTCTGAAATATTTTTACTGAGATACCCAGACTTTTTAAACACAGTTTTATTTCTTTCAATTCTTACTCAAAAAATCGGGGGGGGGGGGGGGGGGGGGGGGGGAGTTGGGCTGTGTAGGCTGGCTGCATTCATAAAAATGCTATCATAAAGAAAAAAAATGCACATTTTTATATCCATGTTTTCCTCATACAGAAACATCAGCCTCCACTACATTGACTGTGAACCAGGAGACATAACAAGACGCCTATATGTGGCCCACTGGGGAGAAGTGAGAACAGTGAAGGCAGGTGAAGAGGCAAATTTACTGCAGTTTTCCTCCATTCACACTTCTGCTTGCCAATTAGCCTCAACAGAGAGCTGATACAGACTGGCACTGCACTGTAATATGGAAGTCCACTGACTTAAAGGGACATCTGAGTCCTGGTGGCTTTCCCCCAAATCACCTTGTACCACAGTGACAGCAGCACGTGGATGCCACTGGTTACGGCACCTCATCAAGCACAAACTATGGTCCAGCATAAATTCCCTCGTTACTCTATATTCAGGTTTATTATGTTTAGTACTACTCTCCTTTGATCTCCCCCTGCCCAAATAAGTTTTGTTTAGAACAGGGAAAACGCAAACCAGCTATGAGCATAACCGCTTCCTTAACTTCCTCTCTTGCCCCCTCCATTTTCCTTGCACCCTCACACTCCTTTCCAGCCACATAATATATCTGAAGTATTATACAGGTGTCCGCTTAGGTCTAGTCAGAATTTCCAACTGACAGGTCTTATCTTCCAGCTGGAAAACCCTTCTGGTCTCAGTCATTTTTTCAAGAAAAACAAAAACCCTGTTGGGAAACTGAAATAAAATCCTGTTGGTTATGATCAGCTGGCTGTTTGGTGGAAAGACATAAGGTCTTAATGGAGCACTGGAAGGAGATAACACTGGAGCCAGCCAGATATTAACAGCCTGGAGGGGAGCTCTGCAGACTGCCCCAGCCTCCTCCATGGCTGCTTTTAAGTTCCCTCCTAGTAATGGTTTTGACTGCCTGCACCTGAGACTTTGCCATAGACTTTATGGGCCTGCTGCCGTGACCCTGAGCTCAGTCTGGTTCCCTCTGAAGCCAGTGGAAAGGTGGCTTCTGAAGTGCTCCACAGCAGCACATAAAATTTTGCACAGAACTGCATGGAAGCACCTCCAAAATGGGCCCCAAGCCTGGAGAAGCAAGGTATGGCTTCAGACTCCTCACTGCATACAGGACCTGCCAGCTACGTACCAGCCCTGGTCATTGCCTGGAGGAGAAGCTGAACGAGAGCCCCCGAGAGAGACCAAACTGGCAAAGGCACAGCCACACAGGTTGCATTACTGCCCTGGAATACAGACTTTCATCTTCATGAGCTTCCATTGGCAGTTAGGGCCCTGCTCTAACCCAGGATGCTTGGGTTGGGTACGGAAGACACAAGCTGCTCGTGAAAACCTCTCCCTGCCCAGGCTGAAATCAGCAGCTTCCCCTGCATGCATTCCTGCAGGCTGTATCATCACACGGGGAGTCTTCTGGTGCTAGGACGACTTTAGCACCAACGGATGATGCTTGTCTTACATGTAAGGCAAACAAAGCATCAACATAATGCTACAACTGGTTTCCTTCAGGCTCCTGACCTCTTACTTTTAATCAGCATCACTCTGGTAATATGGTCAGTGTATGGACACAGCTCTACAGGCAAAGGGACCTTCCTTCTCTCACAGGAAACAGTTATTTCTGCAAAAGCACTTTCAACTGGAATAACTGAACTTTTTCTTTTTCAAGATTACTCACTTAATTTCAGTCCCTCAGCTAAAGACTGTAAATTGTTTTACAGAAGTGAACTTGGCAGGTTTTACAGGATGTTGCCATCTGGGCAACAGACCTGGGGCTCTGTATATTTACCATATTATGAAGAATTAAAATCTGCCTTGGTGTTGTAGCCACCCTGCTGCAGAAACAGAAATTGTGACCAGCACGGTGGGAGGGGTGTGTGGAAGAAAAGTAGTGCTTGGATTTAAAAGGTTTTGGCACCACTTTCAAGGGCTGTGACAAATTTATAAAATTTGTTTTATTAACCACATTAATGGTGTTGCTGAGTGAACTATTGATTTATTTAGGTCCTCTCCAACAAATTTTCAAAGGTAAGTTCAGCTATGAAATACAATAAAATCTCGATAAATAAATTACTTGTGTCAGAAATGGGGGGAGGGAGAAGGGAAGCTGTCATGGAACAGGTGCTGATGTTTAAAAAAATATGATTAATTGCTGCACAACATTACCAAATAGAACAGGACCCTTTAATTCATCTGGAAACTGGGCACACAAAACCTTCTGGAATGAGCACCCTGACCTAACAATTAAAATAGTAATAATAATAATAATACTTCTATGATTCCAGGTGAACATTTATAGAATAGGATGCAATAACTGTAGCACAGGGACTCTTAAAACCCTTTAAGAGACCACCCTGATGCCCAGCCAGAAGTACCAAAAGCCTGATAAAGGGATTGCATATTCAGGTCAGGAAACAGGAGTTTACAATTAAACCACAACCATCAAAAAATCAGTATTCCTTGCCTCACTTTTTCTACAGTACATATACTCCGGGAAATTTCAGGAGCAATGAGACTTGTGCAGAAAAAAAAAAAAAAAGAAAGAAAGAAAAGAAATATTTTGGAAAACTCTCACTTCCAAATATTTTCATAATGCACCCATGTTCTCTTATGTGTAAGAATATCAAAGAAACACTACCATGGAAGCTGATGGCCCCTCTCCTGCTGAGATAGAGGTACTCCCTACCCATCTGCACGTGTATACAGCCCTTCCGTCCCCAGCTGGCTGACAAAGCCCCCACCACTGCTAGGAAGCCAGGAGGCCAGAAGCCCTGGCACCACAGGTGGCTGCCCACACACCCTTGTGCTAGTCTGCTCTGGGAGGAGGCACTGGCTGGTGGCACTTTGTGCTCTTCTGACACCACCAGCACGGGCATGGACCACTCTGTAAGCGTTATGGACCAGGCATGGTGTTTTTTCGTTTGTTTTTTCCTTTGTTAGGGAAGAGAGTCAGTTCATGGACATGAGACACTGATGGAGCACTTGCCTTCAGAGATAGATGAGAGTCCCTTGCCCATTTTATTTTCTGGCATGGACCTGGCACACATGGGCTGAGAGAAGCAAAGGGTTTCTAAATTCTTTAGATTTGTATGAGAACTGGGACTCCAAATCACTTCTGAGGTGCCCACAGGGTTACATCTGCCTTATAGAAACCCTGGTCTGGAGTGATTACCTTAAGTCATACCAGGAGTCCACGGTGAGAACCAGCAATTAACCCAGCATAACAGCTAAAACCAGTTTACCTGCTCCTAAGACTCTGTCCCTCCTTCCTACCCTGCCTTCAGCATGGAAACACTTCAGAGCTCTGCAGCGATGTGCGGCTGCCTGCCGGAACCCCCCCACACCTGGGGCTTCCACATTCAACACCAGAGGAGGCAATGTCAAGTGCTAGCACCCGTCAAGCCCATATTATGGTCTGTTTGCTCCCTTCAGACTTCTCAGATTAAATTCTCACCCTGCCTCAACCCACAGAAGCGTTGCCTTCACCTGCAATGGCACCAGAATTTCACCTCCCCTGTTCTACCTCCAAATCACAGACTATACCTCCAGGAATTAAAGAAAAACAGAACAAAATAAATAAAAATCCAACACAACAACAGTAGAACAGCAGCAGCCACCAAAAACTGGGACATTACACAACCCATGCAGAGGGGTCTGGCAGTAACAGCTGGTGTTAACAGCAAGGTTGCAGAGGGGCTGCTTAACAGGAACTACTTAGCCTGGCACTTCACACACTGAGCTATTTCTGCCACAGACGCTGGAAAAATGCATTTGCCAATTAAAATAATCCAAGCAGGTCCATTCTACCTGAGCAGACAAGGAAAACAACATCTTACATCTTACACAAGGAATCACAAAAGCAGAAAGTATTTCTGACACTTGTGATACCCAGGGTGAAACTCTCACCCTGCTGAAGTCAACACCAAAATGCCCATTAATTTGAAGAGGGCCAGGATTTCACTTTCAGATTCCTCAAATAGTCTTAGCCTCCTTTGGCTTGGGATGAAGGACTGGGACAGCCAAGTAGGCAGCACAATCCATTCCTGAATTAGAAGAATGGGCCAAATTCAACAATACTGCAGGCCCTGCAAGACTTGCTTACATCAGGCCTGGACTGAGCCCAACATCTTGCCTTGCTCCACAGCGTTGAACAACAGCTGCTCTTGGATCTGTGATCTTCATTCACAGTGGTACTGTGGCAAAACCTGGGCAGGAAGCACAATCTTCCTAGATGGCATTTATTCCAGGGGCACAGAGATACTAGGATTCCAGATCAAGAGGATTTTAGGGCTGGAAGACAAGAGAACTATTCAGAAGGCCTGTACTACAGCAAAATGTTGATCAAGACATTATTTTCCCAAAAGTGATTGCCAGGAGGTTTTCAGTGGGAGCTGTGTTTCCTCTAGGGAACTGAAAATATTGCCTCTGCTGTCATCATTCTCTTAATGATGGTGGTCTACTTAATGAGGTGCTTCTGCAGATGACATCTTAAAGTGCGCTGTTTCCATGGTGCCGAACCACCGTCTGGTTCATTGTTCCTCAGGATGCTGACTCACTTCCTTTGCCACTGTCATCCTGCATGCTATCGCACTGGGTCATGCAAATACCAAAATACTTTACTTTAAGAGCAGTCTCTGCTGGTACGTGTCTTATATCACTCAATACCCCAAGCAGCCAAGAATGTGCACCATAGTCCCCAGTTGTTTCATCTTCCCCAGCGTACTAAGGCAGAGGAAGACATGCTCTGCGCAAACCCCACTGCAAGAATCAAACATCGGTCGAGGGGCACAAAAAAAAAAATCACTTGAGGTAGTTTTCATGCAATTTTGCCATCACAGTGAGACCCGGAGACATTACAGAGTACTCTCCAGGAATCCTGCAACAAAAATTCACCTGCAGACAGAGCCTCCTGGCCAGAATTTGCTGAGCTCAATGTGCAGCCGGCCTACTTCCACCCAGTCTACGGGATTACTTCAGATTTTGTGACTATGGTTGAGATAAGACTCGAGCTTGACCTCCATAACTCAACTAGAAGTGAGGTGGAAATGGTCTTGGCCATACCAGAGATCAAGTGCTAGATGGCCACCATAAAACTACAACATCACAATGACAAATACAGCTAAAGTAACTACAGCTTGAGAAAAGGTTGGTGGGAAAATAGATGAAAAAGTGAATGAAATAACCTAGAAAGTTTTCTGAATTCTCTTCCTTGGAAAAGAGCTAATATTTAAATTCTTGGATGGTACTTACTCTGCAGAGCAGTACACAGAAACAATGGGGTTGGTTAAAAATGAGCAGATGCATTTTGGTTATGTTTAAATAACAACGTTCCTGAAATATTCCTCACACATTAATACAGAACTTTCTGGCTACAGTGGTGTTGTTTTAACCTACACCACACAGACAAAATATGCTGAAGATTTATTCTATTGTGAAATAAAAACAAACGAGAAAAATACCTATGTTCTGGCTTTTCTTTTGGGAACAGCCAAGATTATTTGTGTGCTCAACAAAGGGATGCCAGTGCTTACTCTTACTATGGTGGTGCTTTTCTATAATACTTGGAATGTCAACAAGAAGGATGGTATTGTGAAATGTGACTATTTCCCAGCTCTGCAGCAGCATCCCAGTGCCAGACGTGGACTGTACTCGCAGCTCTGCTCCCATCGCAAGGCGCTGAGTAATGCTCCCATCCTCTCTATACGATCTGTTTTGATTGCGTGTTTGTGAAGTGGGCCTGGACGTCACTGAAAGTATACAGCGGGATACTCATTTTCAGACATAACCTCTGACTCCTGTCGGAACATGAGTCATAATGATCACAAACAAGCAAGCATCAAAGCAAAACACTAGAGCCATCCCAAATTCCCAAGCATTTGGCTACACAAGTTCAGCTTCATTTATAAAAACCGAGACAGCAATATTCATTCTTTGCTCAAAAGCAACAGCAAGGGCAATGTAGTTAGGTTTATGTCACTGAAAAGATCTCATAGGAATAAGCATCTTTCCAAAATGATCTGCTAATGCATGGTCCTGTACTGTGTCTTAGCTTGGCTGAAGCCGGAGTTACAGGCAGACTGAAATGAGCCATTGGTTACAGCAGCATAACAATATGATGCCTAAACCCGACATAATTCAAATTCTGGCCACTGCTAGGGATGGAGGGGAATGGCAAGGAAACCCCTTCCCTTCCCTGACTACCATCTTTAGCTGCAACCCTTCCTATAACGTACAGTTAAGGAGATCCATCTCTGTCCCTTCAGACCTGTCCCGTTCTCTAGCTCAGCACCGCAGCTGGGAGACCTGATTTAGCGGGCTTTGTTGACAAGCCACACCACGAAGACCCACATCAAAGACATTCTGCTCCAGCCATGCTCCACACAGCCTTCCCCGAAGACATCCTGCTGCCCCTGGAGCTCTGGAGAGCCCTGCACATCAGTACAAGCTGAAGGGCAAAAAGGAGGCTCTGCTCACGAGCCTCCCAGCTGGCTTTGCTGGCCTTCAGATAAAAGTTTGCCCATTCAGGTGCTTGTAATAATTAGAATCGAACATCCAAAGCCTTTTGAGATTCACCCTTCTCTACACCTAATCATATAAAAACAGTGCCTAGAAACCTGCTGATGTCAGAAGTAAGCACACTGGACTGAACTTGCTGCAAACATTGGTCAACACTTCCTTTCCCAGCAACTGGTACTCAGGAAAAGGCCTCCTCTTGCAAGGATTAATTCACCCAGTTTGGTAATATCATTGTTTGGGTTCCAGCCTTTGCATTTTATTTTATCTTAATTTACAGAGTTAAAATATAAACACCAGCTACCTGTAACTGCAGTGAGAAGAGTACAAAAAGTCAATATTTTAAACTCCTTTGCTGACCAGGAAAATTAGCCTGTGCTGCTATTGCTGATTTTAGCAAGAAATCCAAGCAGAAGCTTTAAAAATACATTATGTTTAATTTCAAAATACATTGTTTGCTAAACACATACAATTCTGTTCCTGCCAACCGGTCTATTATAAGGATAATCCACACATGCCTTTCTGGTTACCCTGGAAAAAAAAACATGAAACACTTCTGAATCTGTGGGTGGTTTCTCACCAGCACAGGAGAGACGTCAGTGCTCACAGGCACGGCGAGAGCTGCCCTCTTGCAACCGAGGTGGGTTCTGTTTTTCCAGCCTCGGACTTTGGGTCTGAGCGTTACTGACGATTTTCCACCCTGATTTTTGATTGAAATGAAGTCCAGATGGTACCATTCAGAGTCAGCATTGTCTGGAGACTTTTCAGTGACCAGTATGGCTAAATGGGCTTTGAGTCTATGAGGGGTCAATCTGATATCCTGTAAAAGAGGAGCTCACCCCACCCTTCCTCTGTCAAACCCATGCCAGACAACTGAGCTGAAGAAGACCTTTAAAAATACATCCTATCTTGGTTTAAAGACCTTCAGTGCAGCTGAATTGAATTGATTCAGATGAAAAGACTCAGTAACCTCAGCTTATATGGCCTGGTGTCAATACTGCAAGACTGGCTCTCCTATCCAACCCTGTCCATGCAGGTCAGGGACAGTCCCTCTCATTTCCTCCCGGGGATTCAAATGGGTTGCTGAGGCTGGGGAAGGGTCTCCCTCACACTGTGAGAGACTCAGAAAAATACATTGATGGAAAATATGTTGAAGCTTTTTCCCTTCCTTAAGGCTGAAACCATAAATAATCTCAGTTTCTCAGAGTATGTGTACTTCATTCTGATTTTCCTCACTTTTATTTTCTTTTCTCAGCTGAAGTAAATGTCCCTGTCCTTCTCCACTTTTTCAGCTTCTATTCTCTGAAGATTTCATCTTTAACTATTTGAAACAGCTGTGATTTTTTTGAAAGTCTGAAAATACTTAAAACTACAAAAAAGTCTTTTTTTTTCTTCTTGCCTCTCTCACTTTTGCAAATCTTGGTAAATTTTGACAAGTTACCAATGACAATAGGCACAAAAGGCAGGTGATACCATCCTCCATATAGAAATGGGAAGATTAAAATCATCTACAGAACTACAATGCAATTGCAACACCAGAATCTTTTTCCTTCAGCATAAGCAAAGCCCATCAGTAAAGGGGAAATATGTATTATTTCCTTTTCCCTCAGTAAGCAGCCTAATGAGCTTAAGCTATTGTAAACCCTGGAATACTATATTGCCTTATTCATGAACAGTTTCAGACAAGTCAACAGAAGTCACCGAGATGACCAGGAAAACCAGATAGACTCCTTGCTCTTGCTGTGTTCTGCCAGCCTGAATAAATAAACTAAGCCTGACCCAGTTATTACAGTAATGGCTCTGAATTATAGGCAAGGAGCAGAAAACTTATGACATGAGAAACAAATTAGAGGTAGCCGGAGGTATCCTGTGATGGGAAAAGATAAAGAGAAGTTGAGTGGACCTTCAGCAAGACTCTGTCACACGTAGAGTAACAGGAGCGTTGGCAGAGCCATGGCACCAGGGCCTGTGTTAGTACTGCCCTGGTGCCAGGTTCAAATGGGCAGCTCGAGGGTGAGACAGCAAGCTTTCCTTTTAGAGGAGAGCACTGGAAATGTGCAGATTGCTCAGCAGAGCTCTCAGGCCTTGAACACAAGGTTAACTCATGCTGTGTATCTCTTTCTAATTAGAAATGCAAGTTGTACAAAGTAACACACGGGCACAGAGGTGAAGTGGCTTGTTGCCTTGAGGGCAGGCTGCGAACAGCCCCCGCGTCCTCTGCACAGAAGAAAGGAGCAACCAATTTCCCCAATTAAGGTAATTAATTAGGTCATTTTCCCAAGTCTTAGTCAATACATATCAATCTGCCCACCAACTGCATTTCAGGCAGCGCTCCAAGTGCAATGAAGTCAGGGACACCACAGAGGCCGGGTTCGGGCACCTGGGTGGCTGACCTGAGGCACTCCCGGAGGCACCAGCTCTCTGCCTGCAGTGTGGGACCGCGTTTTCCAACATGAGAAATGGCAGGTTCTTCAGTACCAGCACCCAAGCTCAACAGCTCGGTTGTCTGCTCACTACAGGTCCCATCAAATGACTTTTAAAGCCAAAGGCTTTTTCAGTGGGCTTTGAATTAGACGAATTTCAAACATGTACCTTCAAAATCTGCCCTTATTAGACACATACTACTGAATAAACACTCTTCCATGACTTCCCGTTTTATACAGGCTCCTATTTTCTCTAAAAAGTCCACATTTAACCTTTTGCTGATCTAATTTGTCTATCGTGAGTTCTTTTAAGACACTGGGCTCTCCCCTGTCTCCAGGTCAGCCTGGTCCTAAAGTGCATACTGAACTTTCCACACAAGAATGATCTTCCTGCAGTCATCCTTTCAATCAAACTATTCATTCTAAGAAGTTTAAACACGTGCTAAGCACCACGTGACATCACATCCCGAAAGGTGCACCTCCAGGCACGGTTTTGTTTGGCTATATTCATTTGGCTACATATCAGAGAGCATAAGATCTTGAGCAATTATTTCTCTAATTATTAGTAGGTCCGTTCCACTGTGCAAAGAACTTTAACTCCATCATATTTTATTTTCTAGGAGAAACACACCCTCCACATGAAAGTATGGAAATTCTGGATATTTAGTTCTCAAAAAGACCTTTTTCAACATGAAACATCTCCCTCCTTATCATAGCAAAAGATTTAAAAACATGCTTGATTTTCAGCACATGCATAGTCCCCATGACGTAAAAGCTTAAATTAACCCATCTGCTTAAATGTTTTTCCAAATCAACATCAGGGTGAAAATTCATTCTGAGCTGAAATTTGGCAGAGATAATTTAAGTCTGGAATCAAATTTTTTAACAGATTTTGAAAAATTTAGTTCAGCTATATTTGACTTTTATAGACCATACAAAGAATCAATTAAAGAGTTTCCAGACGTGTTCTTCTTTTGGTTCTCATGTGACTTAAAAACAGCCTTGCTTCTTCAAAACTGAACTTGCCAAGTGATTAATGGAAGACTAAGTATTTTCCCAGTTTGAAATAATACCCTAAAAAACCCCTCATTTTAAAATAATAATTATAGCTGTTTAAAAATTACGTTCTGGGCACGTAAAGTATCGGTTTGAATCTTTTTGATGCCATGCATTGCAGCTGTAAGCTGGACTTTGCACATAGAATCAAACAGGAGATATGAACTCATTTTAGCCCCAAGGTAAAATATTTCTGTCCCAGATGGCGCAGGTGAGTACCCCATGAGCTCACAGCAGGCTGCCTGATCATTGCTGTGTTGTGCTGAATGAGACAGTGAACGATCACTCCCTGCACAGCCTCTCCACGACACTCCTGATTCTGGGTGCCCGTGTCCTCTTCCACATCTTCTTTCATGCCATATTATGCCTGACCTCCACAATACAGTAATATCAGTTTTACAGTAACTCCACAGGGAAGTCAGAAATTTTCCCCTTGCTTTGTTCCAAAGCCCAAACAAATCCCCCCCCCCAAGATCAGCCTCATGGCATCTATGGGCTTTGGATGACAATAAAAGCAATCAGAAGGTCATGGCAGGGATGCCACCAGCCCTGCCCCACCCCATATCCACATGTCTGCGTGTGCCATGGCAAAAAAGCAGCCAAGAGCAGCAGTGGTGTCACACCACACTTGAGAGAATACCCGTTCCCATGGGGGACAGTGGGAAGATGACATTTTGTAAAGCACGGGAGTTTATCAGCACAGCACAGACAAAAATAAACCATTGGAGTAGCTGCACTGATGCGAACTCTGCTCAGCTGAGTATCTAGCCCAAACAACTCTCAATAGTCTAAATGACTGTTTTAAATGACTGTGTATTTTATAAGTATGTACATTACCCTGTTGAATTTTTACAGCTAATGGTGTGCATATGGTCACACATATAGACACGTGTATGCATTTAACCCCCCCAAGAAGCCCTTCACTGTGCTGCTGTCGCACTCCTGCTCCCTGCACAGAGCCGTGCGTGGCTGGGGAAGATGTGCTGCAGCATGGCCAAGCTAAGGCCTATCCTTGTCCTACAGCACAGACCCCAAAAAGGCACACGTGTGGCCTGGCTCAGCAGTGGGTTGGGCAGGAAGACGTGGGATTAGAAGGACACAAAATGCAGGAGTGCACATCCCGGGTGAGATCAGGCTTATCTGATGCGATCTTTCTCTGGGTCACACATTGACTCGTGTTGGCTGTGTTTGCCATTTGTTGAACTACGGCTCATGAGCAACTCTTTGGATTTAACTGGACTCGCTAAAGTTAAGAAGACATTTAAGAGTAATGTAATTGGTTCTGAAGGAATCACCATCCACGGTGGAAACGCCGAAGGCAGAAAGCAGGTCCCCGCGGACGCGGCTCTGAGAACAGGCTGAGTCAGCAGTTCTCCAGCGCTACTAAAGACTTCCTCTACCTTCAGGCACTAATTTGTCTGAAGACTTTTGTAAGGCTTTTGCTAAAGAGAACCAGAAAGCCTATGAAAATGTGCTTTACGGGTAACACTTTCCATCTGTTCACTCTGAGGCAAGAGGCAGGGAATGGTGTGTTTGGAAACACCTCAAACCGAGCGCTGGGGCTGTCAGGTCTGCCCAGGTCTTTAACAGTGCAGCTGTCAGTGACTTCAAAAACCCCCTCCCTCTCAGAAATCATACTTTTCTTGCTCTTTACCCTACACCCAGCTTTCAGGGGTTCTAGCAAGTTTCCACAGAAGATTCCCATGCTGAATGCACGAGCGGTGCTGTAGGTGCGATATCCCCACCCATTGCTCAGAGGAGCATCACTGTGTACTGCTGGACAGTAGAACCGCTTTCCTTTTTGGTACAAGAAGATGCTTCCCTCTCCCCTCATCTACAGCACTGTCAGCCTGGAATAACTTTTAAAATCAGCAAGATCATTATTTTTGGGGAAAAAAAAAGAAAGGTCACCAAACTCCCAGATTAACAAAAAATAACAATTTAAAACAACAAAAAAATCAATGGTACTCTTCTTTTTGTGGGGAATTTCCTTCCCTTTCTACATTTAGACTGTTAAGCTGATCAAAACTTCTCCAAATCTGGAAATTTCACCTTATTTAGATGCTGGCAATGAAGTAATATTTCAAAAAGACATTTGGGTAAAAGATCACACAGCAATACCTTTCACCGAATTGAACTGAGTCTTCATTACAGAGGCAGGCAACCCAAGGATAAGGGAAGTATTCCTGTAGCTCCTGTCCTTGAAAGCAGTATTTTGTTCTGAATAACCTGTGTTTCATTAGCCACGGAGCCTTATTGTTATTCCATTATTTTTATTCCCCATTGTGCTTTTCCCAAGCTTTAAAACAAGATACTTATTATTGGAAATCTTTGGGTACTATTTAACATTCACAGAGGAGAAATGAGCTGACCATTAAGCCTATTTCACTGCTCTGTTCCAGTCTCAAAAGCTATTACCTTAAACTGGTTTATTGCTCAAGCAACACTCTTAACCTTTTCTCATGACAAATTAACTAAATCCTATGGCTTCAATACCTAAATAGCTACTCAAAAGAAAACCAACATACACATTCTGGTATCCAAATGATAAGTAATTGCAGCTGAGTTAGCATTTTGCAGAACCAGGTTTGTGGCTGCTCCCTTGCTGGGTGCAGGAACAGGAATACCAGTAGGAAGAGTTATTTCCTGTCTTGCACACACACATATGGACATCAGCTATTTACAATCCTCTCCTGAGGCAAGTCCACCACAATCACCAGGCATGACGTTTGTGATGAGCAGATATGCTTTCTGATGGCATTCTCACAAAATCTATATCATCCTTATCATACACTTGCTTTTAAAGCATTTGGAACCTCCTCACCCCAACATATTTAAACACGCTTTCTTCCAACTACACAGGCCAGAAACAAAGTCAAAGCTATGCCACATCTGGTAATAGCTGTACCTGAAACTAATGCCATTGATGGTGTCAAACTATGCTCGAAAGATGATAGTTCCAAAGATGTTTATTTTTTTTTTGGATAATTTTAAGATTTTGGTCCTTTTGTATCCAGCAGAAATCATAGGAGGAACTGACTTAAACCAAGCTATGTTTTTACTAGCAGCCAGATCTCCAGCTGTTTCACCAGCTGAAGACATAGCCGCTGTGTTTCACAAAGTTAGGCTAATTCAGTTGGATGTTCAGTATAGATACGACCTTATCCACTAGGACAGACTGGTAAAGCAGAAGGCACTGGTTCTTTTTTTACACTAGTAATTGAAATGCTGAGGAGATCTTTAAAAGTAAAGAACAACAAATCACAAAAGAAAGACAGTTGGCCTTGGAAAAGAAAAAAATGGAGAAAATAAAGTTGTGATCTGTGATAACACCCAGCATCAGTAACTAAGAATTCCAAACTAAGTTTCCAAAATATTTGCTCGAAAGTGTATTGGGTTGGGCTTTTTTACTGGATTTGTAAAATTAGTGGGTGAAAAGAACAAAAGACTGGAGAGGACAACCTCCTGCAGACCTCCCACAGCACAGCAACATATGAACTTTTGTCCAGAGGAACGCCCAAAGAGTTTGTCCCACATGCCAGAAGCCATAGAAACCCCCTGGCATCTGCAGAAAACTCTGAGGCTTTTAATACAACATACCGCAAACCCAGGAATATTACCAAGGACTGCAAAAGGACAGAAAGAAACATCACAGACATTTATATCTGAGGCCACTGAAACAATACAGAATTTGTTATGTGAAAACATGCGGATGAACCAAGGAAGTAGGTAATGGTCCAGGCAGCATGAGACGGCAAAACCACAGTAAAAACTTTCCTAGTGATCTGATCTGAGAAGTTCCTCCCTGACTCCTGAACAAACGTAGGAAAATGAGACACCAACCAGATACTGGAAAGTTTGCTTAGGAGCAACAGGAACATGAGCACACATCAGTCACCCAGCATCCTACCTCCATCCTTCAGCTGGAGCCAGCCTGTGATGCTTCAAAGAGAAGGGAAAAAATCAAATTTACCAACACATGAATCATTAACAACAACAAAAGCAATACGTAGACGCCATGTTGTTCAATGAAAGGAAAAGAAAGGGTCCCTGGTTCCTGTGAACTGCACACTGGCAGGATAAGGGATGAATTAATAGAATTAAAAATAATGTAGTTGAATTCTAGTCTTTGAGTATTTTTGAAACAGTATTGTGAGATCTCACACGGTACCTGGGATAAAAGTATCGTAGCTAATGGCAGAGCAGAGCTAAAGGCGAAAAGTACACCTCCACAGCTCTGTGTTGTGACCCAAACACACGTCGGCGCAAGGAGCTGTGGCTGGCCCTTTCTTCCTCACATTCCCCCGGTCTTTTCCACTCCCTCTTTGGAGACAGTTAGTGACAAGAAGAGCTGTGCTTGAGCAGTGGTCAAGTCTGCTTTGTATTCAAATCTGTCTTTTTTAGCATTATTCTGCTCTAGTTTCCCCAGCCACCAGGTAGGTGCCAGTCTTACAAAGAGCTGAGCAAATAGTGCAGACTGGAGCAGAGGAGCCAGGGAAAGGCAGGGATCCTGTTTGCCTGGGATGCACAACTGGGTACGAAAGTAGTAGTGCTGACTGCAGGCTCTAACACGTTATGCACCACCAATTCCCTTGCAGTGTGTTCACTGCAGCATGTTCTGGAGAGCGCTCACTTTGGGCAGATTAACAGCACAGAAACAGATCCCAGATGAACACAGAGCTACAAGACTTGTCTGCTGGTGGTCCTCCATGAAAGCTTAGGGTTTTATCATGTTTTCCATGGATGATTCCCATTCCTAGAACTGTCTGTTCATCACACACAATTTTCAACAGCTAGCAAAGTTTTGGTTACGCAGTCCGATCCTGCCAAAGGACAGCCAGGCTTGTCTAAATCACAGCCACTTCTCTCATTTACACTTACTGAATAGCTGGGCTCTGCTCTTATTTCAAACCTCCTCTATTTTTCTTCTCCCTTTGCCATTACCAGGCCACTTTGACCTTGGTTACTAGAAGCACGTTAGGTAATCCACAGATATGAAATGCAGTTGCTTTTCTCTTAATTTTGTTATACCTTTTCACTTTTTTTTCCTGAGTTAATCTCCATCCCCATTTTTCCTCTTGCCCCATCTCCTCCCCCAGTTTGTTTTTCTTGGAGTACGGAAGGGGAAGGAGAGATGGAAAACCGGAGGGGCAGGGTCAGCAAAGTCAGGCTCAGCTTTGGCACTCCACTGCTCAACCAGCTTGTTGCTGAGCTGGTGGTTCAGGCTCCAAAGGCTGCACTGTGCCATTGTCCCCCTGCCAACGCTTTCTCCACCAGGCCGGTCCTCGTTAATGAAGCCCAGCTGGGCTTTGCTGACCTCGTACCAGGTACCTGAGGGCTGGCAGCAGCTCCAGGTCAGACACCGGCCTCGGCCACCCGCTGGAGGGGGAACACAGCAACCGAGGGCCGTCCAGCCGGCACGTACAGGCTGCTGAGGCAGCAAGGAAAAGGCAGCAATCCGCAGCGGATGAGGGTGGCACGATTTCCTGCATGTCACACTCGTTACGCGCAGTTTCCCCAAACATTCGAACGTGACACAGAAAAAGTTACAGGCACCTGCAGCTGATGATTCAGCTTCAATAGAGGAAGCTTATACAGTCTCGAAGTAGTGAAGGAAACTAATCACACTGGCTCTAGGAATACAAATAAGCACTCAACAGGTGCCAAAAATGACTTGGCACTTCCAGTCACCTTGCAGTTCATTTCCAGTGCAAGCTGGGAGGCAAATGCAAGATTTTTTTTTCCTGTTTTGCATGTGTCACCCTGCAGAGAGGTCTTGAAAGATGTCAGAGTACGGACAAGGAAGGGAGCAGCTGAAGCAGCACAGAAGCAGGGGGCAAGCACATCAGCCCTAGCAATCATCCAGGGAAGGCAAAGCCAGAGCCACATCCCTGGGCACCGAAACCAGCGTCAGCCCAGCAGACGCCAGCTTTCCCCAGCTCCAGGCGCAGCAGCCACCGGCTGCAGAGGGAGGCGAGCAGGGAGCAGGTGCACACCGAAATGGCCTTGTGCTGGCCGGCTGTGGGGAACCCTTGCCACCAAAGCTGTCTCCAAGTGTTAATGCTTTAGTTAATAACGCTCCCGAGGTTCGTGCAGGGAAAGCAACGCAAGCGGTGGAAGGCTCACAAAATTTACCAGCAGACCGGTACCACCAGAGCGCCTGAAAGGGGCTGCTGGGTTAACATCAGATGACTTTGAAATAAAGAAAACAAATATGAAAATATGAGCCGCTCTAATGATCGTAGATCTGGAATACAAATCACAACGGGCTACTGCTGTTTATAACGTTGACCTTGCTTTCTTTTTTTTAAATCCACTGTGAAGGACAGACGTACCACCTACTGCCTCGTCCACCAGACGAAGGACTGAAGCTATTTTTGGCATTCGTTATGGTCCAGGTGGCCCATCTGGCCTGATTCACTTGGCCAGTTTTCCTTTCCATCTGGGAATTTTGACCCTCCTGCTTTCCAACTAATTGTATCACATTATCTCCTTTTTGTTCCCCACTTCCCTTGCTGCAAAAGGTTGCAAAAATCTCATGCGCTGCGTTAGAAAGTCTCAATTAACCTCTAACCCTGCTTCAGTGCAGGCGGCTTGGGTTACTTCTCACACCCAACCGTGGGCCCATTAACACGTTGTCGTAAAACAAAAACTGTTTTGACGGGCTGTAATTGCTGCTAAGTGATGCCAAACAAAGGCGCTCTTGTCCCGGGGCACCGGGGCTCAGCCCCGCTCCCGGCCCCGCTAGGCCGAGGGGAGCCCCCACGCCCCCCAAACCTGGCACCCCCGGAAGGGCCGCAGGAAGGTTGGGCTCCCCCCTTCCTCCTCCTGCCACAAATATAATTAGTTTATGTTAGCTGGAAGAGGTCGCAGGCAACCAAAGGGCAGGGCCCTTTTTCTTTTTAGGCAAGATAGTGGAATAATTGCTTGACGCTCCGATCTGCAGGTGCTTTATGAAGCTCGTTTGGCGCTGGCAGCCCGCAGTGTGAGCTGATTTCCCTGGAAAAGGCCGGATTCCATGTGACAGGTTTGATTTGCTGCGATGGGAGTGATCGTCCATTCATGCCACTCATAATTACGCTACCTGTTCCAGTCGGCACTTACCTTGGCCGCCAGGCCTCTGGGCTCTTGCTCTCCTTTTCCCCAAAGCGTGGATCTGCGGCCAAGGTGGGACCGAGCCGAGGATGCTGCTCGGATGCTGGGGAAGCCTTCCTGGGCAGCCACAGGACGTCCTGCAAGGAGCCACCTTCTGCAAGTAGCCCCAGCCAGCCTGACCTCAGCGCCTGGCAGGTTTCCTGGGTGAAACAGGTGCTTTGGGGGAGCCCCTTCTGCAGGCATCTACTGTAAGTGCACAGGAGGACCAGGATGGGTGTAACTGGGTAGCGAAGATGCTGCAGGACATCCTGTGTTGTGCTTGTCGAGCACATCCATAGCCCGGATACACGTGCAGAGGTACACAATACCTGAGGATCCGGAGCACACCCAAGGCAGGTGAAATAAAAATACCTTGGTTAGGCTGTCAGCCCTGTGTTTTGGTAGTGGGACACGCTGTCCCAGTCAAGTCAGGGGGACTGCTGACACGAGTAAGTGCTCGCATAAATAGATATACAAATCATGTGCCCTCCAAATAAACCAGCTACACATTTACAGGTGCGTCCTCTTAAGAACTTCCAGAGCCCTGGTATCTGTGGGTGCTTCAACCATTTTCTTCATTTGTATATAGAAATTCTACTCGCCCTAGCCTCAGTTTTTCCAAGCCTGTTTCTCTTCAAATGCCAGGAAAAAAATTGCATGTCAAAATATTAATACATGCTTTACAATCCCAGAAAGCAGTGCTAGTCTCCTTGCCCACCTGCTACCCCAAGGCAGAATCATTTCTCCCTGTGCTGTTCTAGAAAGTTACTTGCTATCTTGTTATTGAGCACATCCAGTGGTGGAGCCTCCCTGGCACCATACTCATCTTAACACCAGAAAGCTCCTCCTGCTATGCAGCCTGACTCTTTTTGGTTGCAATTTAATCTCATTGCCAGTTGTCCTACCCACTACAGAATGGGCAACAGAACTTTCCCCCTTCGGCAGCAGCCTGGACATGTTCGAAGATCCTCGTTACACAGTATCATTAACATCCAAAGCACAACCAGAAACTCACTGCCATGGAGTCATCTTAGCCCTTTGTGTGAACCAGTGATGCTCAGTCACCATTTATAATAAAATAAAAGCCACTCCAATTTTATTTTTTGTTCCAAGAATCTCCCCCATTCCCTCAAGTTTCTAGTGGGCTGTTATCTTTTTTTCTTACTGTAAGAGCTAAACAGCTTCAAGCATTAGCATTTCAAAGCAGCCTGTACTTGGAAACACACCAAAATAGCTATTCCAGATACTCAGGAATAGCTGTTTTGGTTCATTTCCAGGCTTAGACAAACCTGAAGATTTAACCTCCCGATGCTGCCTGCAAAGGGTTGCCGACCCCAAATCCCAGTGCTAACCTCATGTGCCTGGAGGTACCACCTGGCTTTTAGGAAAGGAAACTCTATCGCAGCCAACAACTACATCTCAGACATTTCCACATCAGTATGTACTTCTGGCCTACTGCACTCGTTACTGGTTTATATCTTATTTAGTTATTTATCTTCTGGCTGAAGAATTAAGTTTCTACAAACATTATCTAAGCCCTCATTAATAATGCACAGATATTTCCTAATCAGTGTAAACTGGCACTTCTCCATTGATTTGCACAGAGCTACTTTAATTTATATCAGCTGAGGATCTAGCGTGTTTAAGAGTGTGTTAACAGAAGACAAAACCCGAATACATTTTATCTTCAGTGATAAACACTGTGTTACACAGCGCATGTAGAAAATGCCTTCTCAGAAATATGATCTTGGCTGTAGCACATACTGGGCACAAAAGCTGGAAAAGTCTGGATGTTTTCAAGCAGGGGAGGTTAGAGATTGCCTACAGCTATCATGTGAGGTCTGAATTTAGGCAATTTGACATCACCTACATAACAGGTGCCCAGATCTAGCGGGACAGTTAAAGGAGTCAGCATCAGGTCTCTGCACCGCTTTTGCAGTCAGGGGATGAAGCCTCCGAAGGAGGCTTACCCAGGTGAAAGCTGGGCTCCTCGGAGCAATCCAGAGCTATGATAAGCTAGGGCTAGCTAAAGAAACACCTGTGTACGAAAGTCAGAAAGCAGCACGTCTGTGTCTGTTTTGGAAACTAATATTAACATACCAAGAAAAATGCAAGATCCAAAATGTAGGCACAAAAGAACCCAAAGCGCGTAGCAGATGTGCAGCCCCAGAAATGTTTGTGTTCTGAATCAGTTAGTGAAGTTCAGCACCTGAAGTCACACCTACCATCCCCACCTAGATTTCACCATGCAGGCATTCTAGCGTGCCTTCCATCAGTATTTCACTTGTGAGCCCTAAATCAGATGAAGCAAGACAAATGTGTACAACTGCACTCTTCCCGCTCCTACAGATCAGGATTTATGTTGGCGTAACTCCAGGAGGAATAAGCCACTGCCAACAGGATAGCTTAGTTCTTCTCCTGGCCCTGCTGGGTGATCCTGAGAAAATCCTTTTTCTTTCTGCTCTTCCCTTTCTTTTCTCACACCTGTCTGTCTTTAGGGTGACACAGATCAGTCCAAATACAGATGGGTGATGCTAGCTGGAACTATATGAAAGGTGGCAGAGTCACTTTTTCAAGAAGCCCCTAGTGCTGTGCACTAAATACAGCCACCGTAATGGATCTCCGATTGGATCTTGCATGCCAATCACTATCACTGTGAAGGCTGTTCTTTGACTAAAGCTAAAGAAATAACTTAAAGCATTCTCCATGACTAATCAGGATAGCAGTTTAGCAGCGTGGCAACAAATGCCAAAGCAAACACAAAATAAATCATCAGTAATTGAATTTGCTTTTTATGTTGAAAAGATCTCCAGAAAGAAGATGCACTAGACTTTTTTTTTTTTTTAAATAAGGTACGTGTTATGGATATTACTGCAATTAGATGCTGCAATTTGTATGAGCAATGAAGGGAAGCTATGCATTACATGCATTTTTAATCTTTGAGGGAGATAACACTAATCTCTTGACAGGGACACGCAGAGCAGCGATAGATAGCAGTACGATCAGGGAGAAAAGGTAAGAGGGGTGTTTGACTGTCATACCCCAACCTTTTGCCTATATATCTGCAGAATCTTCCTCTGCCCCTTTCACCCATGATTCACCAACATATTCCGCTGAACTGCTGAAGTAAAGCCTATAATTAGGTTATTATCTTTAGAAAAGGAGTCTAATTGTAAGACAACAAATGCCAAGCACACAAGAGATTACTTGAGTCTTGTGAACAATGATGATACCTTCCAACACACACTCCTTTTCATGTGTGGAAAACTCAGATGCCAGTTTCAGATAGGTCTGAATCATTGACATCTACATAAAAAGACATCTGGAAGTAGATGATATCACGCAGTGGAAAGGAACAATAAATTAGCTACAAGAACAGGATTTTCCCGGGAGCAAGGAAAAAAAAACCAACACACACACAAGAAGAATTCAATTGTATACAAAGTGGACTTCCAGTCCAGAGGTAAAACATATGGGAATCAATAGTGGAGGCGGGAGGACAACAGTGATACAAAAGATGAGGCGAGTTTAAGCAAACTAATAGCTGTGGGAAGATGAAACGAAGATGACTCAATTGTCAGGCAAATAATTTTGTTCCCCTCAGAGCCATGATTAGTAGTTATTTGATACAGATTCCAATTAAGCTGCCTCAAAATAGGTTGGAGAAGCTTACCTATGGATTGAGCAAGACGTGTGTGGCCAGAAGTAACGCCCGAGCTCTTATTAAGAATGGCTTATACCTCTGGGACCAGCTCTCAGGAATCTACTGACGACCCAGAGCATTCACGCCACTGGATTCACCAACACGCCTAGTTCTATGGGAGTACTCAGACATTCAGACAAAGGGACCTCCAGGAAGATCCTTCAGAGACATGGAGCTTGAGTTAGTCTCCTCAGTAAACAAAGTCACACCCTTGGATCCATCACTTCTAACTTCAGAGAGAACTTCCAGGAGTTCTGCCCTTAGGAAGATTACACAGAGCATCACATGGGACTCACAAAACAAAGCTGCTGTTTTTTAAGCTGCTTGTCAAGTTTGCAATAACTGTCAGAGAAAATGTGACTGTTCCACTGAAGCACCTTGACTCAGGTGCTTGATCTGGGGAGGGGGGATTATTTTTTTCAAAATCAAGGCTATTGATTGATGCCTTGGATCAAGCAAACTGGAAGCAAAGCTTAAGCAAATTTAATCTTTTTTTTTTTTTTTTTTTTTCAGAAGAGTCATCCATCCCATTTCTACAGCGTTTGACTTGGTGACCTCCCGCAGCAGTGAGATTGACAGGGTAACGAATACCCTATGCAAAGTAGTACAGTGGAGCCTCGTTAATGTTCCCCTCGCTAATCCACACACCTCATAATTCATGCATGGAAAGCAGTGGTCTCTTCCTCCTTCTCCACTAAAATTTAATAGATTGCTTTAAGGAGGTCTCGTATTACTAAGAGTTCAGAGTATTACAAAACATGCTTCTGTACATGAAGGATGAAGAGAAATCATCACAAAGTCTATCTGCACAACAGTCGACTGAGCCCGTGGCTTTCCATAATTTCCTCAGCTGTAACTATGAATTATCAAAATGTTATTCTTTTATTTTGTATTTCCTATTTCATCTAAATAAGCTTGGTTAGCAATAGACATCACCTCATTGTGAAAGGAAGAAGTGACCTATTTTGAGTGTTTCCTTCAAAATTTGAAAGGCCTTAGGAAAATTCCTTTTGAAAGAGGTTTTTTTTTTTTTCACTGCAAAGTTAGCTCATGCTGTAACTTGAGTCCCACCTCACACAAAAGTGGAATTCTTAACTTAAATGGGTGGGCTCGTTAGCTGGCCTGGGCTGGCCCAGAGACAGACACTTGAGTAGTGACTAGATGAGTACCGCTAATTCTCCAGTGTTTTCCCATAACTCCTGCCGGGAAGCAGGAAGGACAACAAAGTTTTCCTGGATCCATTAAAAACAGCTTGTAGGGCAGCCCAGTATAGATGCCTTGAAGAACTGGTAGCCTGTGAATTAATTCTTTCATTGGGATTTTCAGGAGAACAGTTGCATCATTTCTGGGCCTAAGAGAAGTTCAGGCTTTGTCCTCATGGCAAAATAAGTGGGTTACTTGTCTACCCAAGCCAAACAAGCTCACATCCCTCCTCTCCTCATGGGGAGAAGCTCTTGCACAATCTTTTCCCTCTTACTCACTTTGTGTCCCCAGCACAGCTAACCACAGAGTTGGGGACCACATCCAGAGTCTGCAGCAGTGCTGGGGAAGATCCTTCTCAAGTTTAATGGAGGAAAACCTGCCAGTGCCTTTATGCTGCATCTGCCGCTGTTAAGTAGAAACTCTCACCAACTGCATGCATGAGTTCCTAGCCTTTTTTTTTTTTTCTCTCAAAGGATCCAAGAAATTCAGAACTCATTTGGGTACAAAAGAAATTCTGCCTATTTCTGCCAACACTTCTACTGTGTTACCAGAGCCTGATGAAACTCTCCTGCCGTGTATGGCAATAACATCTGCTCTATTGGCTGCACTCACTTAGCTCCACTAAACTTTAGCTTACAACTGCTTGCTTAAAAAACAATCAAGCAAAAACTCCAGACTCCACTTTAATAATTAAAATAAATATCTGGAAATAATCTGTAAACACTTTTCTGACATCACACTAGCGTTGTGCATTACAGGAGGACACTCATGCTTAAGGCTGAAATTTGGCCTTGGGGCCAAGTGCCTCAGCTGCTCATGAAGTCAAACCAGTTCAGCCTACTTCATTCTTAATTTCTTCTCTTGTTGCTGTTGATGGAAACTACTTGGAGTCAATAGCAACTCCACCATCCTGTTGTGTAGGTAATCTCCCAAAACATTACTGATATTAAAATGCCACCACCACTACTGGCCCCCATATGTTATTGCTGCCAGCCCCTCCTTGCCTGGGAAGAGCTGTCATCCCCTTTTCTGGGTCTCACGCAGTTGTCACAGGCATCAGTCTGATTTCCCTTTCTAAGCTTATACATTAGGGATGTCATAAAAGCAATCTGGTAACTTAAGTGAGTTGTGTTCCGGTCTACTGGGTAACCTCCTAATGGAGTCACTTTGGGCAGGAGAAGGGATTGTTCCCCTCTAGAGCATCTCTCTTGCTCTGACCTTTGTAGATGAAATTATTTATTTTAAAATTAAAGTTAAACGAATGAAAGGCAACACAAATGCCAAGAACTTGCTTTTGTTTGTTTGTTCTTGAGTGTTGGCGGCTTTCATTTTGGGGTGGGGGGGAGAGGAAAAGGGTGAATGAACATTTTTTATTAGCAAACTGAAAGACAATTTGTGGAAACATCTCCTTTGTCAGAAAGCTGCTTTACCTTAAAAGAACTTGTCAAGAAAACAAAACAAACAAACGAAGTAGTGTCTACTTATGCAGCTCTTGTCACCAAAATCGGCATTTATTGAGTCCAGAATGGATTTTATCTAGAGTCATGACAAAGCTCATCTGCTTGTTGCTGCTCTCACCCCCAAATCTCTTGTAGTTGCCCTTCAACAAACCAGGTGATGGACTGAAAAGCTGACTGCATCTCTGGGGGCTGCTGAGCCCCCGGGATGTGACACAGCTGCTCCCTGCAGCAAATTGACCTGCTGGGAGTGAAGCGGTTTCTAAAGGCTCTTTCCAAAGCCCCCATCTCTGACTCACAAATCCCTCTGCTCTAGTTTATACCACTGCCCTGTTACACATCCCTGTTTATAGAGGTGTGTCAGCTCGCTGATGTGACACATCCTGCACACCTTGCTCTCCGGGGTCAGAAATCACACTTGCACTGAGCAGGAGTCCTTGGCAAATGTCTTTCCTGCTGTTGGTACTGGCCCCACAACTTCATACAGAAATTTCTGCACAATGCCTGAATTATGTTTGCTCTCCCTAATGACCTGTTGCACATAAGCTGCTCCATAATTTCTTCCCTGAAGACTGACTTCTGTTAAAGCCTTGCTGTTTGCAAGGTGCAAAGCAGGGCTGTTTTTAAACCTTAAGGCATCTGCCACAAGTTCATTAGTAATTGCTTCAGGAAACATCCGCAAACTGATAATTCTATTAATCGTTCCTCTGACATCAGACTTACCTCCCTAGTCCTACTTTCTGAAGTAGAACACAGAGCTAGGCAAGCTATGAATACTGCCACAAGCTGTGAGTTTACAGAGCTGGCAGAAGAGGAGGCAGGCTCAGGGCTGAGCTGGATGGGACTCGAGAGCTCACGTTCACACTGATGGGGGTGGGATGATACCCCGTAGGGCTTCTTGACGTTACTAAAATAATAAAACAAGCCATCCCTTGTATTAACAGGCACCTCCCTTCGAAGTTATCACAAACATAGACCTCTACAGCTCATCTACTCACAATTTGGCTCAGAAATGAATTTTGGCTGGTCTGCATCTGCCTATCTGAAGGTAACTTGCAGTGCTTTACAGCCCAGCTCTGCCTCTGGCCGCTGTGAAGGAGCAGCTATAATCTTCTCTGCTTCAGAAGGGCCAATTCTATACAAACTTCTGTTATTCTGAAAAGGATTTTGATAGCAAAGCCACAGGTCCAATGTGATTAGTCAACTCTAATCACTCCTCTAACGTGACCACCAAGAAAAAGACAAAAGTCAGAGTCATTAAAGGTACCCACGTCTGCCTCCCTGCTTACTGAGTTAGACCTTCCTCCCCAGAACACTCCTGTTTATTTTCGCAACTTGTTATACAAAACCTATTACTCTTCCAGAACAATGCATACATACACACAGATAATTACTAATAATTTGTAAAGCTCTGAATTTCACAAATTAAAGCTGGCTTAATCTTGCCTATCATAAGCTGCCAACAAGTTCTCAGGTCCAGCCATTTTTGGTCCAACTAAAAACAGAAATTTTAATACATACGTTGCGATTCCATATAATAAAGTCTGAAGTTTAAGAAATATTGTCAGTGTTAAAAAAATATTTTAAGTAAGCTCAAAAGCTTGTGTTTTTTTGGTATTTATAAAGGAAATGATTTCTGTTTTTCTTGGGAAATTAAGTTTGCACACCTACCTAGAACATAATTTGCTTCTATTTTTTTAATACCTATGAATTGGATTTGACATGTCTTCCTTTATTATGCTTCTAAATTTGTCCTCAGTAAACGTGTGCTTGTTTAAAATAATTTAACACAGTGGTTCAAAACCACTGGGGCTGCCAGGGCAGAATTTTGAGCTTTATGTTCCCAAGAAATGTGTGGCCTTGACCTTGCCAAAAATCCGTTTCATGTTTAAATGGTCGCAGATTTAATAATGGGCTGCAAAAAAGACTTGCCTTTAACTACATCCTTTACTTTCCTCCTAGTTAACAAAACACTTATGTCTGCAGTGGATGCTGTAAGAATTGAATTAGTTATCTAGGATAATCTGTACACATTAGCAAATGGTGTCCCACTAGGTCAATACAGAAATTAATTGTGGGATTCTTGTCAAATCCACATTGTTTCCTGGCGCAGTTGCAAGCCACTCAATTAGACACCTTTCAAGGCCTTTTGCTGATCTAAATGTAGCTAATTGCTCCAGTTCTGGATGGGGATGATTCATCTCCCAGATGTCTCAGACCTCTCTGCAGCTCTGCTCGGCTAATACCAATACATACATCCAGTGGACAGGATATTCTTGTGAACAGGATATTTTTACTCATGCCTCCCTTTTATATGATTAATCCCAAACAAGGAAGGTCTCCTGAATCATGCTCTTGACACGGCAACTCCTTTACGTCTGCTGGCTTCCCACACACGAGGGACTGGGCATGAATGCAGCCTTTTTGTCAGTGCTCTCCAGGTGCAGCGCTATTCACACTTGGGCTTGACAGCATAACATAACAGTTTTTATTTGCCGGTCTCCTCTGTCAAGTATTCTTTTCTCTTCTGCCGCTTCCTCATTTGTCCATGTATCAGTGGCAGGGCTGGCCAAATTGAAAATGAATGAAGCACAAAGACAGACTGTAGTTTCCACAGTGACAGTCTATGGGAAAACAGTGTGCGGTTTAGTTTTTTTTATGGAGTCCAAAAAAGGTCACTGGTAGTACTTGGAGCTGTGAGTCCCCAGAGGAACAGACATGAGCATCTGGTCCACTGGTTACCAGCTTTCCAGGAGAAATCCTCCTGAGCTGTTGCTTAAGAACCATAGGGGAAAGAAGGGGGAATTTAAAAGAATGTAATAGCCTCGAAACCTCTTCCCAGCCCCCTTTGTACATGAGTTGATTCAGGAGCACAGTAGCACAGTGCTGAGGGAGAAAGAAGCAGGTTGTTAGCTCAGCCCCAGCAGGGCAGGATGCAGCTCTGTGTGTGGGAGGTGCGTGCTTCCAGCCTTGGTGGGTGGCTGCAACATGAAGCTTCAACTGGGTCTGGTGCGGCACCTTTAGCCGTATAAAACCTCAGCGAGGCTCCCTGCGAGGAACACGTACTCACCTGCCATTAACACAACCAGCCACCGGATGTCTTCGTTGCTCCATGCCAACAGACGCGGAAAAGCATTTCCCCAAGAGCGGAAAGTCGGCTCTCTACGGGATGCCCACACACAAAATGACACCCAGAAAGTAACAGCTCAACTCACTGCAGCATCACATCTGTGCCTCAGCAGGAAGCGGCGTGTAGTGGTTCAGGTGCTAGTGTGAGGAACAGGTTTTGTTCAGCATGGCGCTGACTGTTCCCATGAGCTTCATGTGCTAGATAAGATCTCAGTTTCTCCACCAGCAAGCTGGAAAACCAAATACCCCCTGCTTGTGTAAGCATCAACAGAACCACACAACGTCCAGAGAACAACTTGGGATATTCTATGATTCTGATTTTGCAGCGCTGAGGTGCCTAGTGCAGCACTGCCAAGCAGAAATCATTACCATGCACCTCCTTTGCCGGAGCCTTTCCCTCCCTAGTTGAGCACACGGTACCACAACCTCTACAAAGGAGCAGCACTGTCCATGCTTGAGAGCTGGCTCTCTCCTACCTCAGCACATTTGCAGAGACGAGAAAAGATAAGACAACAAACCAAAGTGAATTTTGCCTATATATACACCCATACACGCGTATACACAGAGAGACAGCCGCTATTAGCAGTAGCAGCAATGTGGCAGTAGGCAGAAGCCAGCGCTGAGCGGGACAGCAGCTGTGTGAAAATGCACAGCAGAAAGATGTCACCTACTGTCTGCCATCAGACCATAGAGCACGTTTGTTAATTTCTCTTGGTTTCCTTTTTTCCTCTCCTAATACTTCCTCCTTTCATGCTGTTGCTTGTCAGCCCTTCTTCTGTCTTCTCCTGCTTTTTACTAGAGTTTGTAATTCACACTCACACTGCCACCTCACACACTCACACTCACACTGCCACCTCTTCCCAGGATTGGAGTCTTGCTGGATACAGAGCCCCTAAAAATTCCCCCGTGCACCCTGACTTCTCTGTGGAGCAGGAGGGAAGTTCCTCTCAGTGGGATGCTTAGCTGTATCAACCCCTGCCTCCACGACATCTTATGTTTTGAGTCATTACTTCTAGGGCTGGGGTGGAGATGGCTCAAGACAGTTTTTGCTTGGTCCAGCATGCTCTGCTCCCCAGCTTTACTGGTTTCATTCCCCTGCGCTTGGCTCAGGCAGATCTTTAAATGTTTCTTTCAATCCTGTACCAGTCAGGTTTGCTATGGACACATATCTGCAAGAAGAGCTCAAGAGGTGTAGCTCAAAGCTTAAACCAAAGCAACACACAATGTTTGTAAAATATATTTTGGAGATCTCATGAGGCCTCAGCCTAGCATTATAAGCAAATCAACTTTCCTTACAAAAACATTCATGTGTTAGTAACTGCATACATGGTGAAGTGCTTTCATACAGTTGGGTCTGCGTCTGATACAGAAGCAGTTGAAGGTCCTGTGGAATAAGTGAAATCTTTCTTGAAGATTTCATTACCCTTCAGACCATCTCTACCTCTGTGGGAGATGTAAACTCCTGAGCATTGAAATCAGAATCTTCTTAAGGTTTTCTGCTCTTACTGACACCCCTGGTATCCCAATTCCATTCACACAAGTAATAGCAACAGAAAAGCCCCCATTATATTTCTGTATACCTTTCCATATACACTAATACTCTTTTCTACAGTGAGCAGCCTGATCAATTTCTGCACTTGTGGTGAGGTACCAAGCCTGGCACTAGCTAGCAGATGCCCTGTTTCCATCCCTGAAGTATGGAAAGGATCTCACAGTCAGGCTTTAAGGCGTTTTCTCCTGGTTTCTGTTTCAGATTGAATGTTTCATGCACTTTTTAACCACTCCAAAAAATTAAATAATAGTCAAGTCCTTTGTTCTGCTTTGCTTTTTAAAGAATAAAGCTAATGAAAAGTAGGTCAAGCTGAACCCTGCTTTCCCAAGCATTATTCCTGAAATCTGTTAGCACCTTGTATCTCTATTCTTCTCTTAGCACTGCAGTGTTTACAAGCTCTCTAAGCACGCATTCACATGCCAATTATGCCAAACAGACCAACTCACACATGAGAGATGAATCCCAAGTATGAGCAAGTAGCTCTTTTGGGAAGCTATTAAAAAAAAAAAAAAGTCACTCAGATCCACAAATTCGTATTTCTTTTTGGCTCATTTCCAGGCTGTGCCTTAAGCACTGAATAGGGACTAATGCAGAATACATACACAGGAGTCTATTATGCCTCTGCTGCTCAGAGAATTTAATGCCAGCGAGAGCACTGCAATGTGCGTAAGGGGACAATAGGCCCTTACAGCAATGTTTTGAAATTTAAGATGAGAAGTAGGTGTTTTGCTGTGCTCACAATTGTAATCCTTGTTACAACAGGCAGCACTGCAAATCCCTTCTCGACGCCAGCATGGGAGCTATGCCCAAGTACGCTGCTGTGTGATCTGGCGTTTGCATCCAGCTCGCCCATAACATGCGCACAGGTCTCAGCTGCACCTACTTCAACCGTACAACAATCTGCAGCTCCATGCACCCAGAAAGGGCCTGGCCCTTCTAGTCCACCATCTGTACAGTCGCATACAAGGCACAGCTCACTCAAAAGCTCTCAAAATCTACGCAGACATGGCAAAGGAAGCCTCACTCTAAGTACTTAATAGACGGGAAACTGAGGCACAGAGCAAGTAAATATGTGGCCACAGAGATCTATGGTACAGCATGAGTGAGGGTTGTTTCTTTCTTTCTTTTTCTTTCTTTCTTTCTTTCTTTCTTTCTTTCTTTCTTTCTTTCTCTCTCTCTCTCTCTCTTTCTTTCTTTCTCTCTTTCTTTCTTTCTTTCTTTCTACTACTATTTCTTTTATTACTACTGCTTTTCTTAGGTTGGTATTACTTGTCCTATGTGAGGAAATACTGCTCTTTCCATTTGGTAATTTTGGTTTTGGAATGCAGGATTTGGCAGACAGATCCATTTTTCTAAGCCAGATGCTATTGCAGCTCTCTGGTCAACAGGTGACCTAAGGGACGTCACAGAGCTATCGCAGCTTGGGAAAGGCATACCTGCTGGTAGATGAATACCAATGCAAAGCCCTTTCGGGATCCAAGCCCTGAAAACAGCCCCCGCACCAAGCTATTAATCCTTTTGAGCACTCAGAACCTACATAGGGGCTTTGGGGCTTTCATTTAGACCCGTATTTAGACAAGCCGTCCAGCAAAGACTGAAGCACATATCCTCTGTCTTCTCTCTGTTTTTCCCTACATTTGATTGCTTCCACCTCGGAAAACTTTCATTAACACAGAGCCAGAAATCACAGTATCCCAAGATGACAACCGACTTCTGTAAAGGACGCATGCTCAGCTCAATGCTCAAGGGCTCAGAACCACGCTAACACCTGAAAGGGAAAGCTGAGGGAGAGCCTGAGCTGGAGGAAACTTGTCTTGGGCATCAGAACCTCAGCAGCTGTCCGGAGTCAGTTTGTAGCGAAGTTCTGTAACTCACCCCAGTGCAAGATGATGTTTCTACACTATTCTCAGACTTCCTTCCCTCCCCACCTCATAACTGAGCATACACAGAGGACTGATTTGCAGATGAAATTAAGTGTTGGTCCTAAATTTGTCCAGAGCACCTGCTAAGGCTTGAAATCCTGATTTTTCAAAATAAATAAATTAAAGTACGCCTCACCTCATGTGGTTTGAAATGGGAGAAGGAGCAAAACAGCAAGATAGAGAACTGCTACCCTAGCAGGAATCTATAATAATATTTTCAGTCTGGTGATATGAGACAGGGCACAAATTCCCTGACAATTTTGCCCATAGAGCAAAGCAAGAAAGTGATACTGCAAAAGTGAGAAAGGGCGGATTTAAATAGGAGCCTGTGAAGTCATTCCCTGCAATACAGAAAATCTGTATAACTGAGGAGATGGCTGCAGCCTGCATTACTTTTCTGCTGTAGGTCACTGATTTGAATCTGACCCAATGGCAGGGACAGGGCCATTGTTATCTAACAATCGCTGTGTGGCTCACCTGAAATGAGCTAAAATTGGAAGCCCAGAGCACAGAGGACAGGTACAAGAATCCCCCAAATCTCAGTCATCTACAGTAATTTCATCTTTGCTGTGCATAGTGCTGGACTGAGACTGGGATGCTTTTACCAAGTTGGGATGAAGGCGCTCTGAGGAACAGGCACATGGAAGAAGCTTACAACGTCTGCACTCTGCTAATCCTGTGATGCGAACCAATGAAGCTCGTCATCTGGCACCAGCTCCACATAGTGGATCTACGTATAAAAGTTTAAAAAGATTTGATCACTGCAGGAAGAAAAGGATCAAATATGTGGATTTTTACATAGTTAAATTGACGAAGCACTCAAATAGCAAAACTACAATAAGAACTATCATATAATTGATACTATCGTGGTTATTATTCAGCCTCATATTTTCTTTCTTCATGTCAATTTTTTTTATTGCATTCTGTTGTAATTTTTTTATGAGATGTTATTAAATTTCCACAAAAGCCATGTCTACAGAGGAAGCATGACAGAAAGAGATTAGAATAGTACTTGTCTTGCTGCTGTGCCAGATGCATTAGGCATTGATTTTCTGAAGATTGTGAGCTGTCTCATTTCACCCAGTCCTCCCTCTCTCAGTGAAAGCATGCGTGCAGATATCAATACTCACAGTTTACAAAGGTATCAGTTTATAAGATCACCAAGTTTAGTTTATTTCCACTGCAAGCAAGTTGTGAGCCATCTACATTATTAGGCATTAGAACAATTTTTAAAAATGGGAACTACCATTTCCATAGCAGATTACTCAGACCCACTGCAGTCATCTGAAAGTTGCCCAAATATTAGAATACATGGTAAGTTTTCCCATTCCTGGATTCCTGTGGAACATATTTGGAATTTTGCCTTGCCTTTTTCATTACAATGCTTTTGCTATCTTCTACCACCTGCCATATCAGTAAGCAACCAGAAAAGAAAGACTAAGTCATCTCAGGGTAAACTTTGTTATTCTTCATTAATGCTCTATAAATCAGTATTGTTATAAATCAGGGAATGTTCATTAATCAATTCTCAAAAAATATTTTATTTGGCCAAGAGTGTCAAATTGTGAAAGTAACAAAGAAAAAATTAAAACCATGTGCTAGGAGTGGGTTCATGACTGCATGCTTACGTCAACAAAGACTCATAACTGCACAAACAATTACCATATATCATGTTAACTTTCATTAAATAAAACCATGCTGAAAACCAGTAGTACGATCCTTATAAAACACACATGTTTTCTAATATATTTATGTATGCAGGACAGCATTCTGCACTCAGTTAACTGTAAACTTGGGTCACATATGTGTAAACGTGGGCAGAATTTCTCCTGTTGGCTTTCCGTACATGGATACATCAGAAGATGCTGTCGTAAGCCCCTGGCTCTGGGAGTTTGCTCTGTAGACAAAGCAATGTTATCCTTCTTTTAAGGCAGGCTATCTTGCTGAGTGATCAAAAAGGAGGACTAAAGATGAGGGATACCCAGACTTTATTCCTTAGCCCGTTACTATCTAGTTATTTGATCTTTGATAAGCCATTTAGAACAAAGTCTTTAAACTTGGCTGAGACCTTATCATCATCAGTGTGAACCGATGTGGTCACTGACTAAGAATATATTCCTCTGACTGTATAATACCTGGAGTCAACTGGGGTCTGGTTTTCTTAATGTAAAGTTAGGCAACACCATCTCCATTTAAGAGAAGTCAGTAATAAGAAGCTGTTCTAATAACACAATGTGCGTGAGTCCTCCTAGAGAAGGAACAACACAGCTGACAAAGAAGCTTTGAGTGTTGATATCTCTATGCATCAGTTTCCTGTGCAAAATAATGCTGACAGCAAGAGTGTGATTTAGTCGGTGCCACTGCTCACATCAGCTCATCCTAGGCCACTAGAAACTGAAAAAGAAACCATTGGAGTTGTCACATACAGATGTCTTAAGCAGATCTGACTCAGGAGCTGGGGTAACAGAAGAGCACTGTCACTTCCCTGAATGACAGCAAACCACATGAACCACATAAGCTTGAAATTCCAGCCTGAGCCCATTTGTAGGTCTCTTCTTTTTCCTTTATTTTTTTTAATAATGCTGATACTTATATTACAGTAGTTCCTAGAGGTCCTAACTAATTGATAGCATGCTCCTACTGAACTAGGCATCATAAAAAATAAATACAACAAAATAAAACATATTGAGAGAGTCTAAAGAGAACCAGCAATTTAAGCAGGTGAGACAGGGAAATATCCATACTCATTTTGCTATATGTGCATGAAGACCAATATATTTTATTTTGCCCTCCTTTATCACAAACTTAAATAATTAAAAATATATGCCTGGAAAGTAGATATGGATACAGGGCTTTTATTTTTTATTTTATTTTTCCTTTTTAATGTTACTTTGTGTGCTCTGCAGAATTGCAGAAAAATGCATCCTTGGCCATTGAGGCTGTAGACAACCCAGAAGCAAACCCCCACAAAAAGGTTCAGAAAGCAGAGGGAAACTGAAAGAGTGAGCTTCCTCCATGATTACCTCTCAAACACCTTCATGTTTTGTTAGCTGATCTCTCAGGGCTGCTGTGGGCTGATCCACAGCACCGGAAAGCCTGAGGCTGACTCCGTAAGTACAGGCAAAACTCCTTGCACAGACACATGTGCATCACCTGAGTTCATGCACAATTTTTGAAAGTTCCCCTTCTGTAAGTTTCTGTGCACTAATGGTTATCAAATGGGTGACTGCTTATTTTGTACAGGAAAGCCTGCCTCGTGGAGTTGGTAGTTTAAGTACTTTAAACAAGCATTATCTACAAACCTGGTGCATTTACCAGGGCTTTTATAAAAGGCTTGTTTACCTTCAGATGTGCAGGAAAAATAAATAGACTGGAAGATAATTTAGGCCTTGTCATTGATGATGTTTTATCTCTGAACTTTAGTGCTTGATGCTTGTTAATCAGCTGTGGCCTGTCACCTCAGAGTCAAAAAATCTTCTGCTGGGATTTTTATCTGATTTTTACCAGAGCACCAATTGCATCTATAGAATAAATTCTGGTTGTGCAAAAACCTCTCTTGATCAGCAAAAGGATGACCCATTCGGTGTCGGTGTAGGACTGAAAGCCCTTGGTGTGCAGTGAAAACAAACGCCTGCCTCTTACAGCCCTGGTGTGCATAGCACCCATTTGCTGATGAGTTGCATTGATTCTGTGAAGTGTCCCATGAAATACGCCTTCAGAGCAGCAAAAAAAACAAAAAAGCAAAACCACCCTGAAAGAAGACAACCACTGTGACAGCTACAGAACCTCCTTTGTGCAAGCGGAGCGCAGCCTCTCCTGGTTCTTCCCTTCGACCCGAGCCCTTAGCCATGATCACATCCAACAGCATGGAGAGAAACCACGGCTGTTTGCTAGATCTTGTGGTCACTTTTCTTCTTAACCTGGCTCTTTATCTGTATTCTGAAACTGCAGAGCCAAATTGACACCTCTAAATCACCTGCAGCCTACCTCCCATCAGGCAGACTAGTAGAGCAGCAAGAGGCTGATTAATGCGGCTACCGGTGGCCAATGTATGCATCTGCAACACAGGGGGTGGGAGGAGAGAAGTCTTTCTGCAAGTTTCAAGATAAAATAAGAAGCTATTTCAAAATGCCTGTGGTTCAAATATAATTAAGTTTTCTTTGGACTTCCCCTCCCTGCCTTTTTCACATTTTTTCTAAATTATCTAAATAGGGGTAAAAAAGGGGGAAAAATCCATAGTAAAAGGAGGAAAAAGCCAAAAAATAATATCTCCAAGGGATGTTAAAAAGCAGTCCATGCATATGCAGCCTTCAAACAGTTTGACCTTTCTAGCTGTCTCCACTTTCTCATTCACAGAGCTGCCATCTGTGCAATTTTCTGCACGCACTTCAAGCACATACTGTGACTATAGATGTTGAACTTAACTTTTCTTTTTCCCCCAGTGGAAAATTGGATTTTTAATTAGAGGAAAATGTCTATTTTCCTTGAACATAGTAATTACTTTTTTCCCCTAGTCACAAAGCTCATTTGGGAAAGTTTTCCCTCAATGATTTTGTTTGTCCAAAGCGTGTGTGTGTGTGGAGGGAGTTTTCCACACGTATGTTTTGGGGTAAAGGGCTGGATTTCCTGCAAATGTTGAGATAAAGAGAGCAGTAACATCTGAAAAATTAAATCAGGTACACAAGGTACATGTTTACATGTGCTGCACACTTCCCTCCCCGAGGAAGGGGTGGGCCCATGGGACAAGCCAGCCCCCCAGGGCTGTTCACAGCTGGCTGTCCCATGTGCCCCACCACCCTACACTCAGAGCCCAAACCTGATGCTTCCTCAGAGTGTTTTTTCTTTCAGATGTGGCATTCATCACATTGAACATGTTGAGCAATAAAAACCACTCCAACCACCTCCAGTAGTGAAAATCCTGAAAAAATCACTGTTCTTTCCCCACTCAGAAAACTCCCAAACTGCAAAAGGTCCTGTGCGAGCTGCTGGGCTCTTTCTGCTCCTTCCTGAACTCAGAGCCAATTACCCAGGGGGCTCAAACAAGACCATTTCTGCACTGAATGGGTGGATAATATCTAACGGAGATCTTGACTGACTTCATGTTTATCCATATGCCCTTTCCTGAAGGCAGCCAGAGTCACAAGCTGAACCTCCATTCCAAAACCAAAATCAGCAAGTACTTTCAATCCCGGTGCAAAAAGCCCAACTCAGTTCCGCTTCAGCAAATAGGAGCCATCTCACTGACTTCAGCAAGAGCAAGCAAAATGGGCAGAATGGACCCTTTCTTCTTCATACCAAGAGGAGAAGGGACAGAAAAAAACAGGGCTACGTGCAAGCAGACAGAAAAGGAAGAGTCCTTGAAAGATGTTTGAGGGATGGAGTCACAGTGGGAAGAAGAAAAATGGCATGGTCCTGCAAGAAGAAAAGAAACGTGCAGACAGCAACAGAGACTTGGTACCCAGAGACAACCATCAAAATGGGTGGAAAGACGCTTCCTTTGGTGCCTAAGCCCTTTGCTGGAGCAATCTGGCAAGCAGTACTGCTAGTGGAGGCAGAGCTGCCCCGAACGATGCTCTCAAACGCTGTCCAACCACTGTGTGCCCTGCAGTGCTGGCAGCACAGGGCTGTATTTACCTCCCTGCATCCTACCTTGGACCTCAGGGGGAAAGAAGGCAGACTGGCCTCTTTTTAGCTGTTTATCTACCAACAAATACAACGAAATAATCCTCTGCTGTTAGTCTGAGAACCAGTTTTGGAAAACCTATACTGAGTTTACAGCAATGTTTGTTCACTTACCTCACCCCCTTCTGCCAAAATAGGGTAAAATCCAATGCAAAAGAAACTTTAAATAAGGCTTACAAGCATGAAGCCTAGGAGTGCTTAGGGCACGTTCCTCTCCCTGCCCACCCAGAGGAAACACTTTTATAGGAATAGCCATTGTCAGCATTTTACATTTTAACAAAAAAAAAAAAAAAAGTCCACGTTAACATTGAGGGGCTTGAAAGTTTTTTAATAAATTGAATTGCACCTAATTTTAAAGTGGAAAAAAATGGTCACACTATTATCAGGGAAAATGCTCTCCCTATTAAAAACAATACTTAGCTCAGGCAGAAAAAGTCCTCAGAAATGCAGTGAGTTACATCCGACCTGCTCCACCGTGCGCACTGCTAAATCTCATCCACCCTATTTCCACCTGCACATAGGGTTTGCTTCCTCTTTTATACTTGCCTCTCAGATGTGGAAATAATAAAGGAGAAATAAGACACTGCTATTGTTTTCCAAAGCATACCAGCTTCTTCTGAATTTATTGTCAAGATCTACTTTTTGGCAGGGATAGCAAGAAAGGTCAAACTAGAACACAGCTGCAGGTGTGCAGCTACAATCCACTCCGCTTTGTGCCGAGATGAATGAAAGCATGAGGTTTTTTAAACCCTGCCTAACAACCCAGAGGCTCTTTTATCTCTCCTTGAGGGACGCTGAAGGGGAGCTGCTCAGCTGCTGAGCTATTGGATGTATTTGGTCGTGCTGACTTTGGGACTGGGAAGCTTTATATTACAGTTGATCTGTACATCTGGTCTTTTCTCCTTCAGTTTTCACGCATCTTTGCAGAAGGAATTGGAAAAGCAAATAAGAACAAATTAATTTGAAATCAAAACTAAGATGGCACTGAAAGGGGATGAAAATAAGGTTTTGTTATTTTCATTATTAGAAGAATACAGAGGAGCTCAGCAACAAAACTGTGTGGGTGCTGTAAGGTATGAAGAAATACTAACATTTCCACTACACACACACACACAAAAAAAAAAGACTGATTTAGTTAGAAAACTGAGTTGTTTTTGTATCTGCTTCAAAAGCTTGAAATTCAGATTAAAAGCAACCATGGGCACGTCTGTGCTGTTGGTATACACTTCACCATGCTGGTTCTGCCAACATCCAAATCAGAAACTCTGGCAAGGCCAGAGCAGTCACTTTTCAGAAGGGTCAGCAGCCCCAGGATGGCACAGGGCTCTGCTAACAACTTTGAGCTGACAGATGCTTACGCTGCTCACCTAATTGGCTGGCAGTTGAGGCAACACCATGGTGTTGTCTCTAACCACTTAAGTAATTAGGTTCAGTACCTTAAAAAGCATGTAATCCCTAACTAGCTTGGCAGCTCAACACTTTTTGTTGATTGGAAACTCCGAGTCATTTTGTAAGTCTTACCCAGAAACTTGACTTCAGGTCCCCAACTCTGGAAAACATTATCCTTAAATCAAACCCACAGCCTAGAACGAGCAAATAGGTGTACCTCAGGCTTCTTTTTGGAAAAACCAACCTTTAGGCATAAATAGGCCAGCTTTGCCTCAACTATTACTTTACTATTGCCTCTACTATTACTCTGTGACTTCAGCACAATTACAAGTAGCACTATCCAAAATATATCCTAAATACATAAACACAGATTGGACTGTGCTGGGTCTTTGCTATAAGTCCTAAGATCATGGCAATTTTGCGAGTATAAAAACCATGCATCTAAGAGCCTCTAGTTTCCAGCACTTCCAACTATGGTCTAAGCACAAATTTTGTCTCCTATTTAAATAACTCCTTGTTCCTGAAGTATTAGTGTCCACACAAGCTACCACACCTTTTTTGGGTGGGGAACTGAGGCACAGACTTTTGATTTGTCCAAGGCTATAAAAAAAATACTAATAGTGGAAATTCATGTCATGGCCAACATCTGGTGTACATTATTTACAAATAAGTTGGCTCTCTAAAAAAAATAATAATTTTTAAGTTTGTTTACAAAGTTGCCGCATGTTGTTTCCACTATTTTATTAAGAGCACATGGAGCTATGCTTCCAAACAGCAGCATTAAAAATAGACTAGGATTCATGGTGGATGAAATTCAAGCTTTGGTTTTGATGAGCATCCAGAAGTTAGGAATTGCCAAACTTCTTTGGTCAGCCAAGAATTTATAGTAAGACATTTATAATGGAAAGCTAAAGTATGAGAAACCTGAACAGAAGTAAGCCCTGGTCTTCCAGCCAAATCTGCCTACCGTGTAATGGGCTGCCAAGGCTCAACATACAATACACCTTACGGGGTGACAGGAGCACTGGAGCTGGGATGGAGCAGAGCATCTGGGTCAGCACAAGGGGAAACGGATGGTTTCCTTTGGGAAGCTGTCCTTGGTAGGCACTCTAGTTCCCATGGACTGCCACTGGGCCTTGGTCAGCCAGGGCCAGAGTCTGGTGCCTTTACACTAGCTGAAGCCTTGGCTGTGCTGAAATCTGTGCAAACACCACCGATGGCTTCACACCATCCCTAACATCACCCATTCAGACACAAGAGTTTGGGGCACTTGTACAGTACAGTATGTTACGGGTATCTTACCACCAAAAAGCAGGAAGAAGAATGAAAAAATGCCTAAGCAGTTTGATCTGAAGACTTCAAAGAAGGTCAAGTGTGCTTTATTACAGACCAGTTGTTTGCAGCAAAACTAGTCTTCCTGATCCAGGATTTACATCTGGTAATGACACCTCCTGACGATGGCTGGAACACAGTGTTTTCTAACAGCCCCTAGAACGGGCTGAATGAGAATACCCTGAAACTGGCAAAAATGCAGTGTCCTAAATTAAAACAAAACCATGAGCTTAAGTAAAGAGATGTGGTTAGTGGCTAGCTGCTCACCATCGCTTTGCTGGCTCATCTTAACTTACAGGATATTATAAAGAAAAGCCTCTTACCTCCTGTAGCCATGAGCATGGTGGCAGCCTCTGCTAGATTCAGGGGAGTAGCTGCAGGGTTTTCCCAACAGTGGCAGATCCCATATACCTCAGCCACGGTGCCAGAGTGCACAGGGACAGCAGGCAGGGCAGATGAGGATGTTGGATGCACTGCTCAGGTAAGGATTTGTCTTTTACAGCGGTACAAATTTTCCCTGTGAAATAGCCTAGCTTGTGGATATATCAGAAGAGGAGCAGAATAACTATTCGCCTACCAAGCAGTGACTTCTGAGATGTCTGGCTCTTCGTTTCCCTTCCACTCATTGCACAGGTAAAACCAAAGCCAATTGAGAAGTGTTCACTGCTTACAATGCGTTAGGTACTATTTTGTCTTTTAAAGGTGCTGACCAGATTACGGAAGGATAAAGGGGGCACATTCAGTACTTAAGAATTCAGTAAAAATGGCAGATTAAAAGAATGAGAGTTCATCAAAAAATGCAGCTCCAGCCACATATTTGTCAACACCTGGAATTATTCTGTAGGGAATGAGATCACAACTGGAAAGCTTGTCTGAGCACGAGTGGGTTACCTTTGCACACTTGCATTGATGGGATGATTGTACTTCCATTTTTATTCGATTTACAAACAGGCAGCAAAGCTCAGATGTACAAATACTTAGAAGGTAGGGAAAACACTGCTTAACCCAAACCTTGCTGCATGCACTTTCTGGAGAAGACTAGCTCCTCTCCTGCACATCTGCGAGAAATGTGAGCGTTTACACCTTGGAACCACAACCCTCTGTTCAAAAGCCTGGTACTAAGACGGACTGAAGCAGCTTGCTGTCTTTTCAGGACTCTGGCTAACGTTCAGTCCTGCCAGGCTCCTGCAGACCTGGAAATGGTCAGCCCTGTTTCTGTCACATGCAGGAAGGATTACTGCTATTCTTTCTCCTGAGTCTTATTATTTTTACAGAAACTTCACCCTGTACAAAGATGAAGGCCCTACTGTGAGCTGAATGTCTGGCACTTTAAAGAACAAGAGGCAGTCTGACCTGCTCTGAAATCAAAATACTGATTCCAGACTTCAGCCAGACGCTGCTCTGAAATGTCTTACCAGCAGGGAAAGAAAGTCTCAGTCTTTTTCCATTATTTCTCTGCACCCTTGGATGAATTTAGGAAGTAGGACTAGCACCAATATGCATGTAACAAATTACTGAGATTTTCTGTACCTGTCCCTGCCTCTTCTTCTGTGACTTTTCTCTACCCAGCGATCCATTTCTCCCCCATCACCACCATTCATGTTGTGACAAATCCTGCAGCTTTCCATCTGCTGTCCAGGTTTCCTATCTGCTGCAGGTCCTGCTTTCATATGCCATGGCCAAGCCCTTGCCAGCTTGAATGTGACATGTTGAAACTGGTGAAAATCAGCATTGCTAGGAAGAGCCAGAGGGTGCCTACACTTGCTGAAGTTGAGGCCACTTGTTTGCAAAAGGGACTTGCAGGCAAAACAGGGCCAGGCTTTGAGTTTCAAGTTTCAGAAAGTGTTAACTTTCCAAAAATTAGTGTAACTTAGCTCCCCCTCAGATGACTTGGGATCTCATGAGCAGGCAAATCTGTTCAATGCAGCAGGGATAAGGACAAATAATTTTTCCTTCACCTGCTCTTATGCCTCACCACAACTGTACAGATGTCCCCACCATTCTCAAGGCTGCAGCATGAAATGAAAGAAGACGGGAAGTTAAAGCTCTGTTTATGAGGAGTTTAAATTTGTTATTAAAGCAGGTTCTGTCCACCTGGCATCATTTAAGCAAACAGGTGAATATCACTCATTGAAAAATAATGGGCTCGAGTCTCCACTCGGCTAGAATGGATTTACACTGTTATAACTCTGAACAGCCCTATGGGATGTTTATGCCCTACAAATAAACAGAAGGAGCTTTTCTTTCAGCAAAATACAATCTGTTTCACCCTAATGATCGATGTTCCCACTACTGAAAGGAATCTTGGTCCTACTTGGCTAACCCCAGAATTAGTCAATAATGACTAATATTCAGCCAATATTTTGGGAAAAACAGTATTATATATTTCTCCTGCCAAGGCAAAAATAATAAGCAAAAATATCAGACCAGCTGGCATATGTTACCATAGCTCCATTGACACCAGTTGCATAAACTACAAGTTTTGCAACAGAGCAAAAAAACTTAAACTATTGTACCACTTATGAGAGAGCATACTTAGATTTCAGTTAGCATGTTATCCCAAATCACTGGTAACAACAGTTGGAATGCTTCCAGTTCTTTTTGTGTTTTTTTAGAATACATCAACTCCCATGGCTACCCTGGGCTAATTTGTAAAGTAATAACCCCAATCTTTTACACATAATACACATACAAGTAAAAAAAAAAAAAAAAAAGTAACAGGCTGTAATTCAGTTTTTGAAGTCAGTAGGGGAGTTCAGAGAGGTGTATGAGAAGCTCAGCTTTTGATATGTTTCCTGAGGATTACTACAGGTGATGTTACAGAAGGCAGACAAGGCTCTCTCTGCCTCAATTTCCTCATCTGCAAAAGAATTATAGCACCGTTTTTTTTAAAGCAGGGCTGTCTGGAGGAGAGATCTGTTTACAGAATATGACACCACCTAATACTATAGCAAGGAGAACTCTTAAGGCTTCAGTCCAGGGAAGCATTTAAGTACAAATCCACAGCTTTATGGCACCTGTGGCATTCCATGGATTCCAATACCATTTTGTAGATGTTTAAGACTTTTACTTGAATTCAAACTTCAACACGTGATTATCTCCATTTTTTCTTAATGCTTATTCCATGTTAGGACTTCAACACTTCCCAAGGAAAGTTTTAGACTTGCTGTGAACTCTTCACATCTCCCCAACAAATGCTAACATCAGTAGTAGACAGGAATACTGAGGCTAAAGGTGACTAGCTCCAGAGAGCAGAAAGTGTGCTCTAGTTGGTATAGGAGGAATAGAAGCAGAGCACTTTCTGATCCTGCCCCCGTATGCTTTGCATGCTACAGGCCTAGCATATTGCATAACTATGAAAAAGGGTGCAGGTGCAGCACTGTGAGTTGTGCTCCCATTTTATGGTAAGCAGGACACTCTCAGATCTTATTTCCAGTCCTACAGGCATGGGACAGACTGCTGTCTTTGATGAAATGCCGTTGCTTTTCTGTGAAATGTGGGTCAGCTATAGGGAACGGACCTTAAATTATCTGGAGTGTTCACAGGGAGGAAGAGGGCAGAAATAGCTGAAAAAACAGCAGAATCAAACAATATGCAACATTTCCTTACCCCCCACACCCTCCTCCCCATCTGCCCCTGATTATCGACTCATTTCTATTTGAGGAGTAGGGACTAACTCACTTTTATGTAGTATCATATGTTAACACCTGCAAAACAAACAAAAACAAGCCAGGCTGTCTAGTTGCCAAAGGGCAAATCAGGCACCTTCATTTTATCTTACGCATGCACTGGCAGAGGCAATGATGTCTGAGCGTGGCCGAATCTTTACTCAACTGCTGCAAATGCCTCTTCCCGAATTCCCAATTTTGCATGAAAGAAAGGACCACTCTGTTCAGATGTGCCCAGAAGGTATCAACAGACAAGACCTTTGGCTGGTGACATCCAGGAGGAACTCTTAATGCACGACCTGACTTATGGCCAATTCAAAAGATTGGCGATCATTTCCTTGTTTTAGTTTCTTTACTTTCACGGACGTGTGCCCCAGAATTTGCCTTTTCTTTCACCAGGGAACCTCCCATTATGCCATGCTGCTGGACCAGAGGGAATTTTGTACCTTCCTCACAGGCACTGGGGACATCAACCTCACCACAGAGCTCAAACTCCTGTGACCTGGCGACAGCAAGCACCCCAGTATTTTACTCTAATCCTGGCATGAGACATGATTGGTTAGCTCTTACCCTTGTCAGCACTACTCCTGCTCAGACACGACCGATCTGCCTGCTGGACTGCAGATGTGAACACATTAAACTAAAAGGAAACGTGACTTTGATTCTGATCAAGCCAACGGTAAATAAGTTATCAGTGTTTTATGACAACTTTTCCTTCCAATCTTATAGGAGACAAGACCTGGATATGTAGTATTTGGCCACCAAGTCCTGAAATAAGACTAAGGCAGTCTGGCAGAGAAATGATGCTCAAAGTTAGGACTGGGAAACACAGATCTGTATGAAGGTATCAATGCAAAGCCTCCAACTCCAGACGAGTAACATTCCTTACCATTTACAGAAATTGCTCAGAAAGGAAAGGGGCTGATAACAGGGTGGGATGGACAGAGAGTCACAGAAAATATGGAGCACTGCAGTATCTAAAAAAAAAAAAAAGACCTGAATTTGGTTAAGGCAGGCCAATATAGTCTACCTGAATTGATAGATCTGTGCCTAAGAGAATTGTCATGGGAAAGGCTATGATGGAAAATGTTAGCGTGTCAAACCTGACATAGTTTCCACTAAAAATGGGTTTTCTGAACAAAATCACCCTCCCCCCCGCAACTGATTTATTATTATTATTTTTTCTCCTCAATTAAAAAAAAAACCAAACTTTTCCTGTTATGTACTGGGAGAAATCCCAAGCAATTTCAAACATGGGTGGAAAAGGAAAAGAAATGTTCCCTACCTATTCTAACCCATTTGGGAAATTTATTTAGGTGAGACAAACACCACAAGTGAACACAGAAGCCCTGTGTTAATGGACAGGGTTTGTTGCTGAACTTGCTGCACAGTTTGCCGGGGTGAACATCCAAGTCCATAATCTGGCACAAGGAGATAACAGCACTAAAAAAAATTGGTTCATATCCAAAAGTGCTTAGCTGAGATGTTCAGTTCCAGTCTAGAAATTTATTTCACCCAACTTGCATTGAATTAAAAGGTAGAGCATAACTAAAAAAAACAAACCCTGAATCTCAGGGGGGATATAGCAAAGAGAAAGCAAGGAACAAAAAACTTTTACAAAGTTGAAATGGACCATACATTGATAGACAAGCTTGCATATTTCTTGTGCAAAAAATAAACTGGGAGGAGACCCGGTAGAAAAAAATACTTTAAATGACAGAGTTGTAAAAAATTATTTTTTCATTAAATAGTGTAGTCAGTATTGTTGTGTTATTTTAGTTCATTCTTTTGCTCGTCCTCTCTTAAAAAGACTTTTTTGCTTTTCTTCTTCCATCATTTGTTTTCTTTTTTCTCTCTATTTTTTTTTCAACTGGTCTTCTTCAATTTGGGTAGTTAAAAAAAACAGGAAGACACACCTGTGGGCAGGAAACAAGTTTAAAGCCATACAACTGGAGAAATAAAAATAATAATAATAATAAAAAAAAATCACTTTTCATATGTCAATTAAAAAATAAATTCTTTTTGTCAAAAAACAATCTCCAATCTAGAAAAAAGTCATTTTTCAAAACACAGCCCACAGAAAAAACAGACGCTTTTGGTCATTTCTAAAAATGAGGTCATGGCTCAATGTGGTCTCCTTTTAAAACCGACCCATTACAGCACCTCTCACTTGGGGTGGCTGCAGGACCTACAGTCATCTATCCAATCGAGATCATATCAAATTCTTGTGCTAATAGAAGTTTGGCAGATATCAGGAGAAAGCTTTTGGGGGCAAATACCCACCTGGAGCAAGCGGATTTATCTGCACTGCAGAACTGACCTGATCTCACCCAGCTGATGATCCGTCCCTTTGTGATGCGAACTATTGTTATAACTCAGCCCAGTTGGTTCATGCCCTGGCTTGCTCTGACACCCCATAAACTTGAGCATTTCAAAGGAGCGATGCACAATGACCCTACCAGCTTGTCTACTGTGTCTGATTACCCTCTGCTAATCCACAGCTGTTCCTCATCAAAAAAGTAAAGCAGCAAACGCTACTGATCACAACCTGAAAGGCCGACAGGTATTTTTTCTACTCTACTTTGCATATTGGAATGCTGATTTGCTCATCCCCAAGCAGTGCTAATTATACCGATGTTAGCCTCTCTGTGAGCTTCATTCACTTCACAACCTGATTCCTCCGCCTGCTGACATGCAAAGGCACGAGGGATACTGGGTTTAACAGGTGGTACATTCAGCACAGGAAACATTCTTACTGGGATATACTGTCCAACACTTCACAATTTCTCATCAGCTGAAAAAAATCATACTGAATTCAGAGATTCGCTAGGTTTGTGTTCTGGTGAAGCATTTTCATAGCAACTATGTTTATTTATGGGGCTGCTTATATAGCTCACTGCAAAGAAGATTCAATGATAAGTGAAATGATTATATTCTGTCAATACTGAAAACTTGCACATCAATCATTTTGTCTATTTAAAAGCACATCAGGCAGGGTCAGTCGGTGGTCTTCTGACATGAGACAGGAAAACTCCTAATTACTTCCTATATACACACAAAGATGTCAAAAAGCAAATACTGCAGATATAACAGACTTGGCGAAAGAACCTCTTACCTGGAGGATCAATCAGCGGGCAGACGGTGTGCCTCTTGGAGGAGACTCAGTTCTGCACGAGAGCTATCGCTGCTGCTGGCAACAGCCACCTGTTTTATTTTGGGGAGGGAAGGAAAACAAAACAGCCTTTCCAGAGCACAAGTCTGACATGAATTGCACTGAAGTTAACAGAAATGCTGCCTGTTAATTTCTGTGAGCTTTGGATCAATTCCTGTGTTTGGCAACTGAAATGATGGAAAAGTATCTGGTACCCAAGAACCAAGGTCCTCTGCTGGTGTAGAGATGGGCGTCAGAAGTATTGCTGAGGGTTTTTGCATTCAGAAAGAGACATAAAACAATGTTTTCTGTCATTTGTCCTTAATAATAGCAATACTTTTAGTAATGCATTCCTGAGTGTAGCTAAAAAAATCATAGCCGTTCTCAGTTTGCCCATCTAAACCCACAGATAGAGGGAAAAACAAGTCCAAGCAAGCAAATAATTAATAAATGCTGGTCTCTGTGGTACTTATGGAGTAAAAGTACAGTATTTCCTACTACGGAAATCTCTGATTTTGCACGAGTATATGGCACTTGATGGCTCTGTGTCCGAAGTTCATGGGAATCTAGCTGCAGCATTGTATCTTCCTACCCTGCACACCTCCAGCAAGCACTAGTGCAAAGGGTAACAGCAAAGGAAGACCTACAGCTCAACCTGTTTTGCTCATGATGAGGAAATAAATTACTGCCAGACAAAATAGACTATTCTAGAACTTCACTAGAGCTACTGATTTGTGTGCAAAGTAATTAAATACTGCTGTGACACAAAGCAATATAAAGGATTGCATCTTTCTGCATTTTTGTACAATTCAACCATGTTAAGTGATGTATATGTACAATTACTTATATAAGCATAAAACTTGTTCATCACTTATGTAAGTATATACCTTTCACACCAGTTCAATTCTGTTTTCAAAGTGGGAAGATAACAGCACATCTCTACTTTGATTGCACTAATGCAAACATCTTGTTGCTTTCTTGCTGCACTATGGGGGGAGAAAAATTCAAATTTTGGCAGCTAACATACCATAAGCACAGTAATTAAGGACATTCCCAGTTCAAGGGAAAAGTAAAATAGATACGAAAAGTAAAATAGATACAGACAACAGATAGAGCAGTCAGCATCCTTCCGCTGTAAAATACGATTAGGCAGAGGTGTGACAGTGGGGGGTTGCAGAATACTGACACCGGCATTTTTTATTATTATTTATTATTTTTTATTATTAAATAAATAAATGAGCAATTAAATACATCCATTGCAAGCATGTGAGTGCAAAGAAGAGGGCAACAACTGGATCCAGCTCCTAAAACTAAACCTTCACACACACTTCTCTGATGCAAAAGGATGAATCTGTTGCAGTTTTCAGAGTTCTTTCAAAGAAGGATATTTCCCCCTAACAGTAAAATAAAATATTTTTCTTCTTGTTTAAAGAAGCATGCTGTTAAGAATGAAAAGCAACTTGCTAGAAGTATGTTGATGCATCAGAAATACAGCAGGCAGCTACTGGGCATTACTGGCAAAGGTATAAGCTGACATCACTGACAACCAACCGGAGCGCTTCGCTGATGTCCCAAATTCCTGAGCTCTTTCATAACTGTACGGGGTATGCTACACCTATGCTTCTCCTCCCTTCCCAGCCTCCACCGCAGCCCCCCCAAGCCCACAGAGGATGTCTGGGGGACAGGCGGCAGGATGGCTGCCCACCTGGATGTGGATCCGGGATCTAAGTCAGCTGCTCTGGTTCTGAAAAGCCTGGCTAAAACAAGCACGGCACTACCCATAGTAGTGTTAGTGACCCCACTTCAAGTTCAGACACTCATTTCAGCTGGCAGAATAATGCATATGCCCGTGTGTTTGTGTTGCATGAGGGGGAAAACCCTCTGAAAAATAATGAAGGGCTGTAATGGGGTTTCACTAGACGAAATGAAAATGCAAAATTTCCTGTTTATTTTTGTAAATGAATGAACAGAAAAAATGTCACTGCTTAGCCTGGTGCATGCTGAACTTCTGCAAACCTTTGAAGAGAACACTGACAATTTGTATTTCCACTCTTTTTAGTGGGGGAAGGAGCAGAGTTAATGATTTCTCCAAATCTTTCGCAAAATGGTTTCTTTGTGTGCTTTTTCTCTTGGTTCTAAAATGTTTCTTTTCAATCTTCCGCTTTCATTTCTTAAGGGGTGTTCCAATTTTTTTTTTTCCTTTTTAAAACCTGATTTATCAAGAGCTGCTGGTTGGCTGCAGGGCCTGGCAGATCGGTAAGGCAATTCAGCAGCGAATTCAGATCTTTGTCCAGTATGTGAGCAAATGTGTGCATGTGAAGTTTTCATATATAGGTACATTAGTTAAAAGTTGCATGTTTTTTTAAGGACTTTTATGTAAAGTGCACAATCTTAGGCTGATAATCTAACTGCACTTCCTATAAAACACCAGATATACACAGGAGGCTGTAGGAATCAGACGACCTATGAAACTCCCACCAAGTTATGAATAGAAAATCCTTTGGTGCCCCTACAAAGACTCCTGGTGATCTCGGAGCACCCTATAGGAAACAGGCACATCACACAACACATATCACACCCTGATGCACTGCACAGCCTCTCCCGTAACAGAGTCAAGATCCAGAAGGCAGCATTTTTCCCCAGCAGTTACAACTCAGGCTGTGGAAATAGCCAACAAATCCATTGGGTGACCAGGGAAAGAAGCCCAGCTTGGTTGTGTCAAATGCAAGCTTTGGGCTTTGCAGGCAAAGAAAAAAAAAATCATTCCTGCTCCTGAAAGGTCCCTTTTTATGTTTAAAAGTTAAAAAATCAAATCACCAGAAGTTCTATTGAGGTAAAACCTAACTTAGATGTTTCAAATTTCCCCAAATATGGATATAGTAATAAAGCACTGACAAAGTTTCAACATCTCTTCTGTCCACACAGAGCTTTTAAGCCAAAATTGTTTGCCAATTTGTCCCAACCTCATGGAGGATACATCTGTTTCAGCAGATTTGCTGTTCATTGAAGTAACTGCTTTGTCCTAAAAACTGATAGACTTGTCAAAGCCCAAACCCAGGACAGAAGAATAAACCTTCATTTTCCCAGAATGAGGAGCAGAACTCTGTGAGGTGATCAGCAGGCAGGACGGGACCTGAAGGTACATGAAGCAGAAGGTAAAGCATCAGAAGAGCTGTACAGTTTTGGAATCGGACTTGGGCTGGGCAAGCGCAGATGCAGAAACCTCAAATACCATGAAAGAGTCAGGCAGTGATGGCAGTGGTGATTGCAGCTCAGCTTTTATTTTGTTTAACTAGGACCTCGTGCTTTTGCACCATGGCTTTATAGGCAAAAATAGCTGGTAGCAGAACAGAGAACTGACATCTAGGATGCTTTCCTCAGCCCAAGTGTAGGCATCTACAAGCCATTTATCTCAACTGCTCCTAGACACACACAGAGAAAAATAAACATTTTTAAGTCATGTCTCACCTCAAAGATAGACAATTAATACAGGTTAGATGAATTGTCCTAAAGTGCAATCCTACTGATGATAAAGAGAGCCCAAAGGACTATCAGCTGTGGATACCTGCACAGACAATGGCTGAAGATAGGCAAGTTGAGTTCAATGGCACACACACACACAAAATAAGCAAAAAAAAACACAAAACAGCTCTGCTTGCACATGCAACAATTTATCCCTCACTGTTGGCATTACTTCACTATCGTTTTCGTCCTCCAGGAAAAAGAGGTGAGAATTCAGTAAGGGTCTCCTGGGGTACTGAGCATTCACAGCTCCTCTCCAGACTGCTCAGTGGCTGGTTCCTCAGCAGCCAGGAAGACAGCTCCGCAGCTGTGCCATGACCGGCCCCTTCCTATCTGTGCTTTGGCTAAGCCTGCAGGAGCTGCAATCGTAGGTGCTGTAATATACCTAAATCAAACAGTGAAAGATATCCTTCTATATAAAATCAGGGTCCATCCTACATCTTCAAGATATCCTTGACCCAGTATTTGGGTGAAGATCTGGCCTTCAAAGCAGTAATGTGTCAATAGCGGAGGAAGTTGAAAAGGCAGTCGGATGCAGTCAGATTTCTTTTTTTCCAATGGGCTGTGAATCCCCAAGCAGAGTATACAATTTTAACAGCGCCTTCTCATTCCTAAAGGATTTAGACTGGGAATTTGCTGTGTCCATAGTAACATCAGGAAAAGGGATCTCAAGTGAGATTTCCACATTCTACCACTTGCCTTATTGAACCTTTTCTCGATAGCCGGGTTGCTGTTGAGTCTGGCTGTGAACAAGGACCTGGGCTTAATCCCACCTGTCAGCCAAGCCCTGCAAACAGCCTCTCTTCGTTATCGTGCTCCAACCACACTTTGGAGTCTCACGTGGGGACAATAAATATCCCTGGATTAACATCCAAGAGAGAGGTGGGTCGAATGCAAGCGTGAACACCTTACCGTGAGTCTGGGCTGACATAGCCCATGCCTGGGATGGCTTTGTTATAGCAGTCACCAGGGCAGTTGGAAGACAAATAATTGAAGAAACAGCTTCTTTAATACAGTCCATGGGCAGCATGTGGTGCAACTTTCTCTCTGTTCCCCCTCCCCAACAAGAATTCCTCATATCAAACTGGTTTGGTGTTAAGTGCGCATATCTAGGAGGCATTTCTCTCAAAAATTTGGATCCAAACACACATCAAAAATAACAGTTCATCCGTCACGGTTGGGAAGCATGTATGACAAGAAAATATTTGCTTTGCTCTGGTTTTGTGTTTGGTTTGCTGACCGCTTATATCAAAAAGCTAGAACAGCTTTTTCATCTTGGTGCAGTTTAGAAACATTTATAGGACAGATGGTCTAAATTTGTGGGTTTTATAAACTTAATGAGAATGTAAAAAAAAAAAAAAAAGCACATATGGGTGCAATATTTTCTGGGGCTTCTTTGAGCTGGCCAAAAAGTAGCCCACTGCAGAGCGGAGTAACAATTCGCATTGGGAACTCATTCAAAGGTTTACAAATGACTGAGCAGAGGGACTGCCACAGGCTTTCTTCACCTCAGTGGCAGTTTCACTTGCACTGTGTGGTATAGAGAAAACATACATTTATTCTTCCCAGCAAGCAACTGTTTCTTTAAACTTTGCCTTTGCAGAACTGTTAAATGAGCTGGCTGCAACAGCACACCAAAAGGCATAAATACTGCTCTATCCTCTGTCCTGAAGACTTGCTCTTGGGGCTTTTTCCTGGGCCCCATAGAGAAACCGATGGCTACACATCTCTAAGATGATTATTATTTTAGTCTTACATGCAGCTTTCTCTTTATCCAGACAGCCCTATTTAAACAGCAATGACAATGCAATCCGATCCTGAGGTCAGGCCGCAGCATGGGGACTTGGGAGGTCTGTATGGAGGCCCTGGCCCAGCTCCAGGCGCTGTCACGACCTTCTGGCAGTCACAAAGGAGCAAGACCAAGCACAGCACTTGTCCTGAAGCGGGCCTCCAAATGGACCATCATGATCACAGCCAGAAGGAAGGGTAGCCCTCTCTCCAGAGATGCACCAGGGAAGTCTGGTAGCCTGTCTCTTGGGGCACCCAAAAAAACATGTCTGACGAAAATGTGAGTGACGTGCAGTTTTCTGTTGTAATGCTTCCACGGAGTGTTCTCCTAGATGTCAAAAAAATCACCGCGCAGAGGTGTCACCCTTTGCATTCACCAGACCTCTACTTCTTTAACTTGTCCAATACCTTCCCAAATTCTCATGAACTTATGTCCACAGTGTGTCACAGCTCAGTGTACTTTGCTGTGTGCAGAGCCATTTCCTCCTGCTTGACTTGAACCCACTGCCCCTGCTTTTCATTTACCAATCTGCATAGGAAGTGACAAGTGTCCCTCTCCACTTTCTCCAGGCGCTTTGTCCACAGTCTGGTCTACGAAAGCCTGCCTCAAAGCAAATCTATCAGTATACATTAGAGTAAAAATCAGTCTGTAAGGTCACCTGAGAGTCCTGTTTTCTCTCTACAAAACAAGGATTAACAAACACCATCTTCTCAGGCTCTTTCTACCAGTCAGTCTCTCCATTAGAAAACAACATCACAGGTGAAACACCTGCAAGCTGAAATAAAGCAAGTTGAAGCTGTTTTGATGAAACAACATCCTTTGTGTAAGATAGATAGCAAACATCTCCTGTTAGGCCAAAGTGCTCCCCCATCCTTACTCCCAGTCTGAAAAAAAAATTAGTTAAAAATCAGCTTCCAGTCCTCTTTCATGTTAACTATCAAAATATTCATGAACAAAGCATAATCCATCAAAACAGGCTCCATTAACTTAAGACCTCAGTTTTTATCTTGAAGAGCCCCTTTCCAATGACAACTAGGAGTTATGAATCTTAAATTATTATCAGCAAAACATTTCAGAATGTTTGCATGTAAGCTCCCATTTTTACATTTCCGAATAAACATAGCATTAAGAAAAACTAGGCAGCAATTCACTCAAACGCGTTGTTTAAGCTCCTCTGAAATGTCAGGCATGCACCATTTCCTTTTACACTCAGCTGCTGCTTCCAAGATCTGCTTTGGGATTCTGATTTTATTTTATTTTTTAAATATGACAGCTCAGACTATAGCCAGGTGTGAAGTTCCTGGCATAGGAACTGTGCAGTACTTTGATTTTGAGGAAATATTCAACATTTTTTTTTCACCCACTAATATCATCGGGAATTTAAATGAGTACGGCATGCCGACCGTTCAGGCCTTGCTTTCCCTTAGCTAGATTTCAGCCTCTCCTGCCAACCAACTGGAATGAGTTGCAATTTTACTCAATAAACCAGATCAGGGGCAGCACAGGGCAATATTCTGCCCCAATTTAATGCCCCTGGGGTTCCTTTGAATTTTATCAGTTAGAGGCAGAATTTCTGTATGCACAAAGGTGGTTATTCCCCGTAAGTTGTCTCTATGCATGATCCGTCAGAAGGCAGCTATTCTGGGGGTAGAGAGGAAGGCTGTAATTACACAAATCACCTTTTCGTGCAGGGCAGAAGCAAGCCCGACCACCCGCCCCCAGCCTCCTACGCACCCCCCCGCCAGTAAGCAAAGTGCTCGACAAATGTTCAGCAAGCGTTTGGACAAACAGCCAAGGACCTCTCCGAACATCAAATGATTATTAAATCTTAGAGCGTACTTTCCAAAAATAATTTTCTGCTGCTGTTGTTTGTTTGTTTGAAAGAAGGGTAGTAAAATCCACAGATGTGTACAGTCATAAACCTTTAGATGAGACTCAATTTCCTTGATGTCCAACGATAAAATCCACTAATAAATGTGTACAGATGCAAAAGGCCTATTTGTTGTCCTGTCAAGTCAGGCCATGTGGAACAAAAAACCTAAAAGCAACCAGGAGAGGAACTAATGATGTAGGCTCGCCTCTGCCAAGATGCACTTACTGCAGTTCCTGTGACATTTAAGGAACATAATGATGCGACATTCCTTTTTAACTTTTTTGTTTTGTCAAAAGCGGGTTTTTACAGCTGAAGATCACGTTCCCAAGATAGTCAATTAGGTTATGCAGATTTACACACATGCTGTGATCTCTTTTGTGCAGCATGACTAGTTTCTTTGCTAACAATCACTCACATTTGATGACAAAGTTGGGGCTGGTGTCAATATCTCCCATATAGAGTGGGATTTATTTTTTTTAAAATGCTTTCCATGAAAAGCTCTTTAGATCTCCTGGTGCATCAAGACAGCATTTTTTTTTAATCTCCAGATAATTATTTCTGAATGTGCAAATATAGTTTTCAAGGGGAAAAAACCCACTCTCTGGAGTAACCAAACACCAGATTTCCGCAGTATGAAAGCCATTTTAAGGCACTGTGGTGTGCTTCGTGGTTAGCCCTGCTTCTACTTAATTAGGGACCTAAGTTATAAGTCCACAGCTGCAGGAGAGCAGTAAATAGCTATTGCTGACTTCCTTATTGCCAATATGTACATCATGATTGTAGGGTGAAGAGCAGGGATCTTTTCATAAATGCTGCTTTGTGCGGCAACTGTACTTTGATGTCATAAAAATGCTGTTACATATTTTAAAGTCTTAATTGTGGTCCACTGTGGTGCTGTCAGCTTCCTGGTGAAACACTAAACCTTTCCGTGATTTCTCGGGTACACTGAACGCTTCTTTTATTTGCAGATTTTATAATTAAGTCTACATGTGCTATATCCTCAGCTCTTGTAACACAGCCTATCTTCACCGATTTCAATCCGCCAAGCGCCATCAACAGGCCCTCATACAGTACATGATATACATGCTGGGGAGGGAGGGGAGAGGGAAAAAGAAAGGCAAAAGAAAAGCCCGGCAGTATGAAGGGTGCTTGCCTGCTCCATGTTGTTCTGATTAGCAGCATCCGCTTGCTTACTGTTATGAACACTCCCTCACTAAACACCCTGGCCAGAAACCCCTTAATTCAGTGCCTCCGACACAGTGTCCCCACACCAGTGTTCCTAGATAACCCTCAGTCTTTGACCGATCCTCGCTTCAATTTCTGGATAAGCCCTCCCGCCCCAGCACATTCTGGCTTTGTGAACGAACTCCACAGCCACTCTCCCAGCTGCATTCTCGTGATTGCAGATTACCCAAAATTCAACAACTTCAGTTTTCTTACACATATATTTTTAATACCTGATTTTGCTTCTATCACAGCTGTTGCCATCTCAAGGACCTTTTATCCAACCAGTTCATAGCCTCTTTTTGAGTCTCACCATGGCAGGCAATGTCTCACTGTTACTCTGTAACAGGCAAAAATTTGGCTGAAAATGCCTCAAATCTAAACGAAGCTTGTGAGACCAAAGACTTGTGTCAGGCTCACCTGGCACTGACAAAACCGTTCCTGCACACAGCCCAGTGCAGAGTGCTGCCCCTAGCTGATGGCAGACTCCTCAGGGTGCTGGGACAGACCCTGCAGTACCCACTGTCCCTCCTGAGACGGTGGCCGCTTGGCACCGGCGCTGGATCTAGTGGCACAGCCACCTGACATCGAGTGCTGCTTTCCTGGTCTGCAGGAGTTGCAGTTACAACCCTACGCTCTGTGCTTTGCAGGTTGTCTGTGTGACCACAGACGTTCCTTCAGAGCGTGCATTTTTCTGTAGATATCAATATATCAGCAGAGAAGAATCCAGTCTCAGAAGAAAGCTTTAAGAAATGGACAGAACATTGAAAAGAAGAACTTGGGTGCTGTCTAGACCCTGCTATTACCCTGGTAAACAAAAAGACATCTTTTAGCCTCTTTCCACACCTTTGCCCTGCTATTTCCACAAAGACTGCAAGATGCACGAAGACGGGCTCCTCTCGGTATGAGGTATTTGGCAGGAGTGGTGGGCAGCATGTAGAGGACGGTGCATGCAAGCTCCCATCCTACTTCATCTTACTAAATAAAAGCCATCTATTCTCACTTAGGCTGAACGGGCTGTCAGGAAAAAGGTCCTAGATTCTGTCCTTTTTACCAGCAACCCACTCAGGGAGGAAAACTAAACATCCCCTGCAAACAGGCTGCTGACCTCAGGTAGTCTTTCTAGACATCCTTGTAACGGAAATAAAGAGCAACGCTAGAAACCACAGAGGGAGGACTTGCAGTTAAGCAGACATGGGTTGTGCAGTATCCCTGGTAAATGCCAGCACTTTGGAACATGTCTTGATAAATGGGTTTGTCTGAAGGCGACACAATGGGGACCGATGATGAAACAGTGACAAATGGATTTCCTCCCCAGCAGGAGACAGCTATTGTTTGCCATCTGCACAGCATGTCTCACGGAGGCATATTTTGCAACATGAACACTGAATTCACACAAAAAAAGCCCTGTCTGACAAAGGCAGTTGAGAGAGCAAGACACAACTGGAATAAAGGTACAGAAGAGGAAAACAGCTGTTTGTAGGAGCCCTAGACCCCGAAGAATATCATGGGGAAGGAGAGGATGGCTTCTAGCTTATACAGCTGCATTTCCAAGCAAGCAGAGCAATTGGAATCAGCCTCTATACCTCAGTCTTTGGACAAGGGGGGATGTCACCAACACACAGGGAGTGCAGGAGAAAAGCTGTCCGGGACACGGGAGATGAGTTAAGACACATCTAATTGAGTTGGCAGTAGGAAGCACCAAGGGGGAAGAGACTTGGGAAGCAATTATAAACTTGCAATTTGTAGGGGACAATAGCCAAATCAGTTACACAGGAGAAGAAAGAGACTTGCCACAACCAAATTGCCAGGTTGTTTCAGAGTGACACCCAAACCCGCTTGGTTATGTCTCGACTTTGAACGAGGGTGTGCTGGGTGTCTGTGCCTGGAGGCAGCTCTGCTGGCAGCATCTGCAGCTTTTCAGAAGGGCTGGGGGCTGGAAGCTCCCATCTGGGAGTAGCTCAAGATCTCCCCAGGAATTAACACTTCTCCCGCTCTGAATACAAAGGCAGAGTTCAAACTTATGTCCTCAAAGAGCACACAAAGAAAAAGCCAATAAAAGTGAGCAACCATACAAATTCATTCCCCTTCACTCTTCACTGTCCTGAGATTAACAAAGGCAAGAACACATTGGGGTAAATTAGAGATTATACAGACAAATTTTAAAAACCTGGTTAGTAATTTGGCACGCAAAGCAGAATTCAAAGCTTTATATGACTTTCCTGAAGAGAGACCCCACATATCACTGCAGATAAAGAAAGTGCTCAAATGCTAGGCAATGAGCACAGCCAATGCAACAAGCCACTAAATGAAGCAAAATTATTAGGATCAGGTATGCTATGGGCTGCTTTGGATTTTAAACAAACAAACAAACACATTTCTGCTTGGTTGACTTGTTTTCATGTTTGCATATCCAGCATGACTGGATACACATGCTGCAAGGCTCTTGCTGGCATTGTTTGCCATTGGGCTATTAGAAATTCACCAGGATGTACTGTAATACAGTCTGAGAACATAAACCATGAAACTGGTGACATTTTTCAAGTAAAAGGTTGAGTTTCACCTCACTTCTGAAATCAGATAGTTCCTACTTCTGCCACATTTTTTCTGTCTCACCTACTGGCTGGTGACTTAATTTCTCTTGTAAGACTTCCGTGCATTAATAAAATGCAGCTAACACTATTTTCCAACGTATTGTCTGCCTGTCATGTCTGCTGACTTTATAAAGCTCTCACGACCAGAAACCATCCTCAATTTCAAAAATATAGCATTAAGCACAAGAGGCCACCATGTCAACTGGAGTCCACAGAAACAAATAAACCTTAAAAACAAACCAACCCAAACTCCCTCAATCTATGGTACGTTTTAAAGCACATACAGCAATAAAACTGATGTAGCAACCAGCAGCATGAGTGGCAGCAAATCTTCTTCATTCACAAAGCCACACAGAGAGATATCTCTGCTGCTTTTATTTCTTCTGAGAAATAAAAATAATAATAAAAAAAACTTCAAAAACTTTTATGGGAAAGACCAGCAATTGTAGTCAAAACCAAAACAAAAGATACAACAGCCAGCAACATTATGTGGGGTTGTGATCCGCATGCCATTTTGATGAATCATACTGGAGATGGAACTTGACATAACTGTAAAACCATTATTATGATTTAGCTTATGAAATTGTAAGTTAGTGAAACTGTCTCCATCCATGGACAAGAGTAACTGCTGGACAGTTTTTAGCATAACCAAAGGCCTGTTGAAGGAGCACTAACTCCCGAGCTCCTAAAGGGTTGCTGCACAGTAGTTCACGCAGAGGTTATCCTGCCAGTGGTATTTACACTAGATGTGAGTGAGTACTTATATACCCACCTACAGGCACGGACTTGTGGATACCCCCAAATTACTGACTGACTGACTCAGGAGGTAACATTTCTGGAAATAATGATTCAGTGCAGTGGGGTGACTGGACAAATCTGTTCCCTCCCACCAAACCCAACACACAGACACCCATAACCTCAGGTCTGTGGTATTTCTCTCTTTGGAAGCATGCAGAAATGTTGGGAGTGTTCAAATATCTTTAAACTGTGTAGCAGATCTTATCTGCTGTGCTGCATGCAGCACCCAGTGCTGGCAGGCTACCTGGAAATACCATTCCCTTGGATTAAACATCCACTGTCCAAAAAAGTTAGGTTTTCTTCCCCTCCCCCCCAAACTTCAGTAAGGTCTATAGACAGTTCTTCATTAGCTAAAGTTTTAAAACATTGCAGTAGCTTCGGTGTGCCTTAAACAGACCATGTTCATTTAATCTCTAAAAGGACACAGATTTCTAAAACATATTTATGATCCAAATGAATCCCTCCAAGTTCTTACAATGTACTTTCTTTTACCTTACATAGTACAGAAGCATTTGCAGGCTGAAATCCCATTTGTGACCTAGACTTCTGGCACGTCCACAGCACAAAGTCTACTTTACAAAGAATGTAGAAAGTAGACATCTATTCCTCGACAAGTGCAACTAGAAGGCACCAAAATGATTGGAGCTTAAAAAAAAAAAAAAAACAAAAAGAAAAAAAAAATCTCAACTCCTTGAAGCAAACACACCTCTAAATCCACTAGTTTAGGAAGAACACAGTAACATGTGTCCAGTTCTAATAAATAGGATTTAGGATAAGAATCTATGGTTTAGGAACCAAAGGAAATGTTGCAGTTACACCTGGGATGAATTTGGTTCAACAGCCCACTTATCTGTGTGTATAAGTTAAACAACTCCCCTTAAACAGCAGGTTATCGAGCAGAAATCAGCAACACCTGTTACATTTGTAAAATAACAATAACAAGCTGAGATGCTGTTCATTTACGGTAAGAAGAATGCCAACTTTGCCAAGATTTGTTTTGGCCGCCGGTAAATCTATGTCTAATAGGCAAGTGATGCATTTCATGGAAAATAAACTGCACCTGGATTTGAGTCATACCTTGTCCCCTTGAAAACCTGTCATATCCTCCCACTTAAATGTCTCTGATACAATAAACACATGAGCATAAACAAGGCCCTGACTCCTTTGCTCTGTCTCTCTCTTCGTTCCAGACAGGAAACATAAAACAGCTAACAGCCCAAGATGCATGAAACCATTTCTAAAGCTACTTTGGGCCATTTGTTTAATGTCATCCAGGATCTCTTTTGTGCACCGGACAATTTTCCTACCATGTGTTCCCTTATTGTGTTACCTACTGGTGCATTTCCACTCGGAAATAGTCATAGAATAGAGACCGCAGCCAGTGTCTCTCTTTGCTGAGGGTGCCTGATCCTGCACCACTGCGGTAAAGGGGAGCTTTAAAAGGGACAGATGGTGCAGGTGGACTCATAAAATGTAGGCACATTAATATTGTTGCAGTGAGAACTATGTGAAATACGTGAAAATGTTTGCACATGGATGAGAACACGCATCATTTGGGAGATGCTACTTGCTGTTATTACTGGCCATGACTCCCAAAGGTATGAACTGACTTCCCTCTGACTCTAAAGGTGGTACTCATGACTGGCCCTTTACAGAAAGTTAGGAGAAGCAATGACAGAAACACATAAAGAATGTATAAGCAAGCATTGCGTATCTTTACTTCAGCTGCATTTAAAGACCCCAGCATGCAAGGTGCCTGTCTCAAGCACAAAAGCAAAGGGGTGACATTTGCAGCTTCAGAGACTGTTGAATTAGGCAGCACGCAGGGAATCACAAGTGACCAAGCGGACTAAAGCGAGCCAGCCCTGTGAGCTGGACAGCCAGGGAATGGGAGGGTGGGGCACAGGGACAGGGCAGTGGCTTAAGCTGATGTCAGGATCTCCTGACACCTGCAGACACCTGCATCCATGGACTTGGTCAAGTGGTTTTTCCACATCTCATTGCAACAGAGACAAGGAAACACTGGTGCTCCCAGACCAAGATGCCTGCAGAGGAATGTGAACAGTGTTTTCAAGAGTTTCTCTGGTAGAGTAGCAGAGGTCATGCACATATTAAGCACATGGAAAACCCTTGGTTTCAAAAGGCCTCTCCTATTAGCTTCCATTCCCCCTGGCAGTTAGCAAACTCCTGTGCTACAGGGATTGTTGATATATAAAAACTCTCACTGCTATTTTAGGTTTCAAGTGTTTTATTGGCATCACTCAGCCAATTTTCCCCCTTTCCCTGTCACATGTCACGCCACAAGGCAGGTGCAAGGCTTGCAGAATTTCAAACTTTCACGTTTAGCATATTTTTCCCTTCATTTATACATTGACATTTCCATATAGGATCTATGCATGCCGACACCTGAAAATGAGTAACTAGATCCCTTTTCCACATTTAATGAGTGCTTCCCTCATTATTCTCCTTCCTGTAGGGCCACACAGGTAGACATAAAAGGGAAAATTAAAATGACTCAAAGTCACTTTAGTAATCCCCAGACCACCCATGTCATTAGCACTAGTCCTCTAGCAAATGCCCCATTTGAAGGGGTTCTATGTCACTCGCAATAATTTAGGTGCAAGACAGACTATAAAACCTCCTAGACTCACCAGCAGACATACTCACTGGTGGTAATGGTACACTGCAACACTCCAATAACTCAGGATAAAATACAGCAGCTCTCCTAACAAGTCACAAACACTAGACTATAGTTTCCCTAAAGCAGCACGTAGATTATTTTGTTTTGTTCACAACATCTTTACACACCAATGATTTTTCTTGAGCTTGCTGGCTCATTCCTCAATTCTGTTTTTGTTCAGACTCTTCAGTTACTCCCAACAATGCATACAAATGGAAACAACTATCAGACCAAAAAAAAAAGTTTACTGCCTAGTTCAGAGAAGAGATTGCCTGGACATTGGTTTTGCATGTATAACTGACTGCTGAAGTAATGTCAGTGCAACCAGGGAACAGGGTGACCTGGAAAAAAGCCTAACCCTTGGGAAGGGAATGTGGGTAGTGATAACAAGGTTATAGAAGGGACAGAAAGGGAAAAGGAGGGCTGATTTGCTGGTATCTGCATATTTATGCAAGTAGTATGGGAAATGAAAAGGAAGAACTGGAAGCATTAGTACAGAACCAAAATTATAGGTTAATTGGCAAAACAGGTATAATGGAATAACTCATATGACAGGAATATCAATATAGAAGGCACAGATTTTTCAGGAAAAGCAAGCAGGCGAAAAAGCCTATTCAGAAACAGAAGTTAAATTGCTGGAAGAATGGATAAAAGAGTAAGAAAAATGTTAAGAATCATATGTGGGTTTACTAAATACTAAACTTTGAAGATTATGTCGAAGATTTTTCTTTTTTTTCCTACTGAAAATCTACTAGCTGTATAAGATTCCCCAGAGGGGAATTTAAGGCCTCCTGATACCTCTTGTAACACCTGTTGTACTGCTACCTTTCCAAAAGTATGGTGTCCAGGGAAGGCAAAAAGGGCAGGCAGAGGGAGCTTGATCTTGATCATTAAGGAGAAACTAAGAGAATCTAAAAGCAAAAGGCAGTTTTGGTAATAATAAACAGTGAGAAGGCAATCAGAGCAAAAAGAGAGAGATTACATACTGCTAAAATCACCAAATTTATGCTGAGGCTGCTATGATTCGCACTGGAATGGCTGTGTCTACATGCAGGTAATGCTCTGGTTGATTTCGGAAGCACAGGGGAGAGTCCCAGAGGGGCTATGATCCAGGTGAAGTTGCTGTGCTCAGTTATTACCTGCTCTAGGTTTTCCTCATGTCCTAATGTGAAAATAACAAAAAGTTACAAATACATCACTAATTTTTGTCCATGAGTTAATTCCAACAGGGTAGACTATAACTTCTGTCTAAATAATGTCCAACAAGTATCTGAAACAGTGTCTGCACTTAGTGTTTTTTCAATAACAGCTCTCTACTGTGTGGCATTTGGTCATTAATAGCAGAGGTTCACACACAACATCACGTCACCATCGTCATGCCTTGAAGGCACAACACTGACATAGAAACCTTTTAAAACTGTGCTTCATAGCTGGTGTTGCAAAAAACACTTGTATTCAATGCCAATTCTAAATTATCAGAGGGTCTGATAGAGTTGTTCAAATTATCTCTAGGACCTTTCTCTTTGCAAGAACACTACCAGCAACGGCAATTGTTTGTGCTCAGTAAGCAACTTTTCTAAGACAAGAAGCACAAAACAAGCAAAAAAACCCACCCAACCAACCTAAAAAAAACCCACCAGAAACAAACAAGAAACTGTGTCCCTCTGTGGATCACACTTAAGCAAGTCCAGGCAGGAGTTTAATTTATGACCCATGAACATGCTGTCGTGCTATCTGCAATAACAGTACCTGATTTCCTACAGCAGATCCCATGGCAGCAAATAACAGTCACTTAATCCATTTGCAACAGATACGAAAGAGATTGTGCAAGGTGTTTGACAGAGCAGACAACAAACTTGGATTCTTCAGAAGGTAAATCGGGAAGTGATTTGATCTGAGCTGCCTTAGCTCTTTAACTTCTGCGATAAGACTATCTGAATTCCTGCACATGACCTGAAGACTTTCAGAACATGCATACAGTAGGTTCAAAAGTACACGTCTTCTAAGTGCTCTAGCACTACCTGCCTCAATTCCTAAACAGAGAGCCACATTTGGACTTGTGTTTTATTTGTCTAATCACGGTGACACTGTTTGAGCATTTCCTCCATTTACATATCACCATTTACTCACAACACACTCCTGGCACGGGCCTCCATTTGCGAGTCCCAAATAGCTTGCACGTAACGTTCATAGGATGCATAACCTGAGCTTCTGCAGGCACACAGGCTTCTGTTACTACCAACATTCAAGTTGTGCAACCCAGGATATTTTAGCTGTCTCCAGATCTGCATCCTTCCTTTCTCCATCACTGGTGGTACAAAAAGCAGCTCTCATGAGCTACATGCATTTTTGTCTCAGTCTAGTACTGCAGTGAAAGAACACCGCCCATCTCTAGTCATGCTACACCTGTGGCAAGTAGACCTACGCCCAGGATAAGAAGGAAGAGCTTTTTCCCATGTCACAGTTATGAGCTTCCTTAATCTTTTAGAAGAATCTCGTGTATCTTCTATCAATTTTATGATGGTTCTAAACTTTAAAAAGGAAACACTTGAAATCAAAGGTAAGAGGCCTTCTGGTCTGATCTTCTACCACGTCAAGTGTGTCTTTCTTATGGGAAGATGCCACAATGAAGGCAGAGGTGCACTGAGATCACATAAACCACCTCAGACAGCATTTGTGTCTTTGCACTGTCACGAGCACATGCAGATGGGTCACATTTCATCCTCTTGTGCAGCAGTTCCATCAGAGGATAAAATGCTGTTTCTATGTTAGGTAAAACCCTATAATAACAACTAACCATCTTCAGGAAGGAGTTTCATTGCAACACACTTTGTGGTTGGGGTGCCTTGAGGATAGATTTAACCTTGTCTTGGGATTTACGTAGACCATAATTATCAATGGCATGGCCACAATGTATCATTAAAGCTTTGAAAAATTAGTGTTTTTCCTTGTATGCTGGTGACTTGTCTTAAGTGGAATAAGACTTATTTTGGAGTGAGGCTGTCCATGCAGGACTTGCAGCTGCACAAGTTACACAGTTATAGTTCCACTCATAAACATCCCATAGAGATAAGCCCTTTGTGAAGTTTTTCCCTTAAAGAATCCACTCTTCAATCACCATTGCTTGCATCTCTCGACACAACAAAACCTCAACTAGAAACAGCACGTTCATGTAAGCGCAAGCTTTTTGCGTGTGAAGTGTATATGGAATGATACACCAGAGCAGTGCATACACACCCAGCTGCTGTTTTGGCTCACTCCTGGATGCAGAGCAGTGAGAAGCACCAGGCACACAACGCCGTACACCTTCTGTAGGCTGTATCAGGGCCTGGAGGAGTGACTCACTCTTAACACTAAGTACCTTCTGCTAGTGGCAAAGTGACTCAGATAGTGAAGCAGGGAGAGATGCTCATAGTTGAGGCGTTCTGTATCTGTTCTAACATACATCTTGACTGATACTTAGAACTACAAAGAACACGCACACACACAGAGCACAGACAGACATTATGCTGATCTGCTGGTATGCCAAATGGCTGGGCATGTTCTCATGATAACGTAAAAAAAATTGCAAGAGCGTGCAGGCTGAGAGCTTCAACCTCTGTTCTCTTCTTTTCCCTTGTTGGTAAGCAAAGACGGATCCAGGAAATGCACTAGAAGAGATGGGCCACATTTTTATAAGTATTTTCAGTTATGCTGAAGTGTTGTATGTATCTTGATACAGACTACTTGCAAATACGAACATGCACAAAACAGAAGAAGCAGACAAACCTTCATAGGCTTTCATGCATAATTTCATATTTAGAAGGCACATTTAATGCTTTGTGTTTATATACACAATTCACTGACACAGCTGAAGCCCTGTTCTAAAAAAAAAAAAAACACAAACAAAAATTGGACTTCAGTGTTTTTTGATGCACTGCCTTTTAAAGTTTTTTCCTTGCCTGTAGCATCCATCTTAATCCTCTAACAGCTGCTTAAATGGTCAAAAAAAAAAAAAAAAGGAGAGTCTGATTTGTGTGATCTTCAGTAAAGCTCATTGGAAAGTGTTTTATTTTTCCTGGGCAAAACTTCAAGGAAAATACAAAATAGTTTTCATCTCAATTTTTCAAAGGAAAAAATCCAATGTTTTGGCTGAAACTCAAATACCAAAATATTTCAACCAAAACCCAAAATATTTCCATTAGGAAATACTGCTGCATGGTGCCCTGGGAGACGGAATTCCAAGTCTCATACTCTCATTTCCCTTTTTGCCCCATGATACAGCTGATTTCCCTTTTTCCAGACAAGAGCTGCTGCATCACCAAAGTTGTATTTCCTAATTCCTGGGGGGACACACACTAGAGAAATGAATGGGAATCTGAAGCTGCAGAATACCAACAAATTCCCACACCACCCCTTCAGCTTATCCAGATGGAAACATTTTGAATTTCAAGAACTAGGTTTCAAGAAAAAAGGTTTCCCTGGAAAGCAAGCATTTTTTCAAGGTAAGCTTAATTGAAAACCTGTGATTTCTGTCAACAGGCAGTTTCAAGACAGCTATTTTGTTTCAGTCAGTTGAAAAGATCCTGCTGCTGAACATTATTCCAGATTCCCATACAGCTTGAGTGCATTTAGATATACCAATAAGACTTCCAGCGTATTCCAAAGTATTCTAGAAGATCTGGGCACTCAATTTCCATGAGTTTTGAACTAAACATCCTGATCCTGCAGATGGCACTTAGTATCTCAATCCACACACTTATCCCCACTGCTGCTATTTTCTTCAGGCTTTGACAGCAACTGATTCAGAGTCAGGCCAAAGGAGGCCATACGATCTGATCTGGTCACAGGCATCCCCAGGGCATCAAGAGCAATGCCTTTGAGTATTAGGGACAGGAGTATTTTTCAGTTTAAAGAGGCACTAGTCTAGCTTTACATTGTGGCATACAACATTGCTACCAGAACCTGGAGCTTCCCCTGGTCCTTAAGGGAGCTTTCAGATGTAGAGGAAGATGAATCCCTTTGCACTTCTGATGGGACTCTTGCCTCCTCACTTAGCTGCATGGCAAGCTAGAAGAGGCTTGTTCCCCAGAGGAGGGAGGGAAACAAAGCATTTATGGAGCAGCAGAAAAACTAGCCAGTATGACCTTGGGCATCCAAAAGCCCCAAGGACTAGCAAGGTGGGGAAGCATGACTACACTGAACAGCGAATATCAGTGCTAGAAATTTTGCCTGAGGACTTGTAAGTGAAGCCCAGCCCAGATTCCCTTCCTAGGGACAGAGGTGAGAGGGTTAGGAGACACCTTACTGAACTCATGGTTGGGTTGAATTTGAGCATCTACCCCTGAAGCCCTGACTACAACAGAGACTTTGTCAGTGGGCTCAGCTAATTCCTTTAAGGTCCCGTACCATGGGGTCTTGTCTGTTTTGCCCTTCTAATGAAAACACCGTATTATGGATCTGTGCCATACCAAGTGATGCAAAAGAAAATTTCTTCCCAAATCTGGTAATCAAATCAGTTTGACCAGCCAGTCATCTGCAAAAAGAGGATTTTATGTACCACGTCCAAGCACTGGCCTACCTCCAGTGTCATGTCTCCAGCTGGGAAAAATCTGGTGTCTCAGAGGAAAGCAAACAATAAATCCTTCTCAAGTCCTGCAGGCTGAAGCCCTGAAACATGAGATTTGGTTATAGTTTCACATTTTGACGGGGTTAGGACGCGCTGAGACCAGTATAGATCTTTCTATTCTCCCTAAGAAGGGAACAAATACTAACATACCAAATAATTTCTCTTTGTTCTCTTTGATTAAAGCACTGGTATGCTTCAGACAGGCACGTAGGGTTTGTTTCCATTGCTTGCATGGAGACACTTAGGGCTGTTCTGAATGCTGGAGAGTTTATCATCTGCCTGTTCCTCCAGAAGGGCACAAGTGCCTATGCTCTTATGAGCCCTTGCTGACTCTGCAAGCCTCATCTCAGTCTCTCCAAGACCGTAGGTGTTAAGTGCCTTTGGAGATGTCTCGTCTGCAGGAAACCGAATCAAGTCCCTAACTCTCACGCTGAGAACCTTAAGTGCTGATGAAAAAGTAATTCCCCCCCCCTCCCCCTTAATTTGTTCCAGGGCTTGCTTACATCACTGTTACGAAATTTCACCTTCACTCCAGGCTGAAGCAGTGGGGCTTTGACCAGCCATTAGATCTCATTCCGCATGTCAGCAAACTGGAACCATCCCAGTGTCTTCTCGCGTACAAGTGTCTACATGATGCTCAAAGCACCTTAATTTCAGCTGTGATAGCTACATAAATTGAGGTCTAAAAGCCCCATACTTAAGTTTAGACTTGTTTTTGAGACTCACTGAAAATTACACTGAATCGCTTCCCAGGAAGAAGGACTGGGCTCTCTTGAGAGCCTTGATGTTGTGTAGAGAAGCAAAAGCACCGCTGGTGTGTGTTCTCATACACATTCAAAGGTCTCACTCATACCACAGGACTGCACTGAGACTGGAGGCTGAATGGCTCATCTAGCTTGTATCTCCACCATAGCGGACACTGTAACTGTGAGGACTGACACAGAAAACACTTTTAATTTAAAGAAGTAGAGAAATATTTTAGAACTATTTCAGCAGATCACAATCTCCCCACCTCCAACAGGTGTTTTCCATCAACCCTAAGCTATTCTTTGGAAATTGAAGTATTTCTTTCCAGACTGATTGGGAGTTGACTGGGGGACACAAAAGGGGTAAAGACAAGGAAAGGAACAAAGTTAAAAAAAAAATCAACACTTCACACAGCCAGAATACGTAGTAGACAGTGACAGTATCAACGACAGTTCCAATCACCATATACCTTTTAATGTCCATTTCTGTCTGTTGCCCTTATTTAGTCTGCTTTGGATATATCTTCCTCTAAAACAGCAATAGGCATTTTTGTTTGTTTGTTCATTTATTCACTATCAAAGCAGTTCCGTATGCACCAGTTTGGATACTGTGGTAAACGCTCAGGACGAGCATGTATATATCCAAGTGATATTAATACACAACAAGAAATTAAATTCACATGATAATATAACTTGTGATGTGGTTCCGCAATTTATTGGTAGCTTTAGCCTGGGATATCTTATGAATCTGCAGTTTATCAGGCACCAGGGACCGCCTTGCCCGACCACGCTCCCTTGACTATCTCCCATGAGTCCCATTTCTTGAAGTACTGTCTAGTCCAATACACTATTAGGAATAGGATAGTATCCTATTACCTACTCCAGCTATGCTCCTGGAGAGCCAGTTGGGATAGCCTTGAGCCAGGAAAACAAGCTTTTTGTATGGATTCCCCTTATACAGAGTAGGTTTCTGGAGCTCTACAGAGCTCGGGGCCAAGCCTCTCTTCCTACCAGGGAATAAATCCTCACCCAACTCGGACAGGGTGGGGGCTCTTGAGGGCCCCAGTTCAAGGAGATATGCAAGCGTTTGTGTAACAATAAACACATGTGTATATCAACAGGACCATACACATGTTGAAACACTATGTGCATACTCAAATACCTTGCTGAATCAGGGCCACAGTAAATGCATTCTTTTCATAGAAACACTTTTCCATGGACCTGATCCAAAGCCCACTGAGGTCAACAAGAGTCTTTCACTTCAATAGGCTTTGGATCAGACCCCATGAGCATTTCCAACTAAAACCAGCACTGGAATTTGTGCATGCCCATGCATTGAAACAATTTAAGTCTAGTTCACTATAAACCCTAAACTCAAATACTCCTCAACTCTGGGAAAGCCAGGAACACAAGCTGGATCTTTACTTTGCCCAGGTCCCTCTTTCAAAGACCAATTCAAAAAAAAAAAGTTTAGACTCCAACAAGCATGAGCCTTAGGAACATTAATACCTGAATCAAGGTCTAAATTTAAAAACAGCTGGAATACCTCTCTGAGGAGAAGAGCTTCATCTGATCTTTCATATAATACTGTAGGTTAAGAAGCGTAAAAATAGTAATTACAAAAGAACAGCTAAAAGACATCTGCTGAGGTATACATTTTACGGTACTCCTATAAAGATAAGAGCTCTATTTCCTAATAGCTATATAAATCTATAAAGACTTATCTATGATTTCACTGATAGATCACCACTGGAAAAAGAGAGAGAGGGAAGAGAAAAATCATAAAAGCATTCCACCTGTATTGCTGGCAGATGGCTTATAAATGTCGCACAGACTTAGACCTACTACTGGCTCATACAAGAGGTATTAAATAAACTGCTGAACATCTGCTGGTAAATACACAGCAAACAAGAATGCAACTTAGAGCCAAACATCTGGTGAGTGTGGGCCACATCTCTGCTCATAAACTAAGCAATGTTTTCTGCTAATCATTAACAGAGTTATTGATTTTAGAAGTGTATCACACAGCTATAATTTTGTCAGAGAGTAGACCACATAAGTTGTTCTTTTTCTGGTTGTTTCATTTTGTCTTATTCCAAAAGTCCGTAAATTGACGAGCGGGACAAAAATTATAATTGACATCATCTGTGGGAAATATTTCATAAAACAACAGGCCCAGATGTAGGATTAAAGCCATGTGGTAGTAAAATACCACACTGAAAAAAGTCCAGGTTCCATGATTTCTTACGAAAACAGATGTGCTATTACTCCACTCTACTTGTTTTTCAATGCTTTTTACTCCAAATAATTCTCTCTTTTTTCCTTTCCTTTTTTTTTTTTTTTCCACAATTGCACTAGGGAGAGATCATAAATTGATTGCAGATGGCAACTTGTACTTCAAAATCCTAACTGTCACAATCTTTGAAATAAAAATAAATGAAACATTTTGTGAAATTATATTGAGCTGTGTTAAAAGTAATGAAGATTATACAAACATATGTCTGTTTGTCATTTATACAGCACCTTCAGGCATGACAACCAAATCTATTAGACAATACTTCCCTCCCTGGAAAGCAGTTATTTTGTAAGTCCAGGATATACTGAAATAAGTACAGAGGGTAACCTATAGTCTGAGCACTCCTTTATCCAAGCCTCAAGATGGCCTGAACCTCCTGTAACACAGAACCAGGCATGCATGTACTTGATTCCCTCACATACAAAGAGGCAACATGGAAACAAGACAGAACAGTTCTGTGCATCCTGCTTTGCACATCATTTCGTATCAGTACATTCTTGACAAACATATTGTAGAAGAGATCCATGAAAGACAGAGGCTTGTATGGTTTGAATCCTAATTTGTCATAGTGCTGTGCAGAATGGCAAACAACTGTATTTCTTACTAAATGACTTACTAACATATGGAGCCTATTATGATGTCACTAATTACAATTCATTAAGTTCTGAATTTATGCAGTTTCACAATGGACTTGCAGATATTCTCTATTCCCAGTTATCAGAGGTTTTGTAAGACTTAACAAAATAAAGGACAAAACAGGCTCCCATCCTGTGTTGCTTTAATTCCTTTAGACAAAGGCTGCTTCCAGTAGAGCTGGTGGTGGTTGTTGTTGATGGAGAAGGTTTTGACCAGGTGTCTGTTACAGGGGTTCCTGAAGACAGGAAGAGGGAGAAAAGCCACAGATACTCAGTTGGGAAAAGGAGGTGTTCAGCTCCCGTTATACTTCATGGGAGTCTGTGAAGCAAATAGTATGGATCAGTTAAAGTCTACCCCCCCTTCTGTCTAATATAAAGGAAGAATAAACCAACAATAGTGGGTGATTGAAGGAGTAAGAGTGGAAGATTTTGGAGACCACAGAAGTCATTAGAAACCTAGAGCAGGAGCAGTGTCAGTGCCCACAATAAGATGAGGGAGCAGACTGAGAAATAGCACTGTTTCTTCTACTAAGTCTCTATATCCAAGGAAGTTAACAGGGTTCCCTTCGCTATTCTCTCTCCCAGGCAAACCCTGGAGAGATTAGCAATATTTGCCATCTGGCTCTGAAAACTTCATATCCTTGCTGTGAAATCGTTGCTAATGATGCAGCTTTGAGAGCATCCCTTCTTCAGTAGCAGCAAAACTTGGGCAACTATTCACACATCAGTCAAGAATCGCTTCTGCCAGAAATGCCACAAGTAACAAGACACAGCTCAAGCCATTATATACGGTGTACGTTAGCTACAATACACAGGACAGTTTTCAGAAACTTAAGTGGTGTTTGAGGGAGAAGGGGTGGGATTGAACTGTTGCTCAGTTGGCTGGAAAAAAGTCTTTCGAGCAATAAGGGGAAGACTTGGAGGAAGTTCAAATCAGGGTCATTTGCCTTTTGTAACAGATGAGTCTGAAATCCCACGAAGACTGGTACTCCAGAGCACAGAAATTCACAGCTCTAGTAAAGCCCCTGCAGAGGGATGGCAGTTTAATACCACATCTTCCTCTCTAAAGTGATCTAGTTCAAAATCTCATTTGAGAAACTCCTTTGCTTTACTCCACCCAACATTTTGGCCTGTGGGTTTAAGCCTTTTATGCTGGATGCTGAGAGTTAAGGCAAAACAGCAAAACTACAACGTCATGGAGAAAGACAGCAAGGGTTTTGTAGGCCAGGCAAATGTAAGGACTGCTGTGATAGCTACATAGACATACTTACACGTATTTCCATGCTTTCTGTGACTCTATCCATACTCTTCCTCATCTCCCAATTTATTGGGAAATGACATTGTGGATTGCAAGGAGTGTAGCTGCAGTCTTCAAATAAGAAAAGAAGGATTGCTTTGATTGCCCCTGAAAGCTTTGCTCTAACCCACTGTCACGTTGGTGGGCTTTTTCTGTATGTCATCTCTCCTCCCACTTTTCTCCAAGGAGAGTTTGCATAACTCAACTGACTGTAAAAATTACTTTGACCAGAATATTCACCGATTGTATTTAGTTTTATGGTCAGCATGGAATACTGAGAACTGCTACTTTTCCTGTAAATAGCTTGCGATTCAAAACAGACAGCTCATTCTTTCTTAATTTACAATTGTTTCAAACTGAGGCTGGCATCCGCCATCAATATTCAGAAGACACTTCCTCATTCAAAATCTGTTTTCCAAGAGGGAAAAAAGCACTGAAGAAAGCACACATTTAATGCAATGAACTGCCTAGATTAAACACAATAGAGGGAGTATTTTTCTGAGTAGATTTTTAAAACGAACTCCCCTTTAAGGCTGAAACCTGTAACAATTACCTTTTTGGCAGTTTCATAGTCTACAGAAACAGTCAAATAGAATTTCTCTTCCCTAGTTTTGAAAAAGCCTTACTCTCCAATTACACAATAATTAAGTCCCAAAAAATCTGAACCAGGGGCACAACACTGTGAAAATCAGGAGATGAAAGAGAGTGGGATTTTTGTTTGTTTGTTTTGTAATTCCAGAAGTAGTAATTTGTTTCCTTTCTCATTTCCTGCTATGCTTTGGACATTACACTCTCAAGTTTTTGTTGTTCAAACTGTGGTAATATTTTAGTACCACCTGAGAGCCTGCACTTGTCTGGTGATTTTGTCTAGTCCACTGTGTCCAGTACAGCAGCCTAACAAAGTAAATCAGAAAGTAGATCAGAAACTATAAAACCAGACAAGAAATTTAGGAGATGTGGATAAGAGTAGACAGAAAATGATCCATATGAATATATGGCAGAGCAGAGGAAAAGCCTAAAATAAGGTATTTGTCAGCTGACTCCTGGCCCAATTTTTCTACAAGACAACTCCAAGAACTATCTCATGTTTTCCCATAACAGCTCAGGGGCTGAAAATGTCACCCAGAGGAAGGCCTTGTAGTGCTGTGCACTGAGCCAGACTCAGCACAGAGGAACGTCACATTTACTGATGTAGTTGGAGTGTTCAGTGACTTACTGAGTGTTCCAGTCTCCTTTATCACAGGAGTTTTATTCTTTCAAAGCCTACCGTTGTTCCTAAAATGGCCAACAACTTTTCCCAGTGTTCCAGTCCTACTTTTGCATATTGGAAAAAGAGAGGATGTGTTTCAGAGATATTGAATAGGTCAAAGAAACAGGAGAACTGGTAAAAAAATTGAGAACAGAAAATTTTGTTCATAAATCAAGATGTGACCTTCACTTGAGAAAGGCTGCATTTGAAGGTTTCCATTCACTTTCTGGGTTTTATTTGTAGCACATAAAAAGCCTAGAAATAGATTTATTTCTCAAGCAAAACTTTGGAAGAAGTTTCTAAGCTCACATCAGATGGCTCAGCAGAGTCAGTGGGCTACTCCTACCACTGCCATTTCAGATCTCACTTCATAGTTGCTATCTCATTCCACTGCTAGCACTGAGGAAGGAGTGGAAATGGGGAATCCATTGGGTACTGCAATTAAGATTTTGTTTCATCATTAGTATCCCTGCTGGCATTCCCAACATAAGCCAAAACCGCCCCACTGTGCTGACTGAAGAAGGTGTGGTTGGTGCTAGAAGATGATTTCAAACATTTGCGATGGATGAAAAGGAGCCCATGGCCATTAGCACTGTTGGAGACAATTGTTATTATTAACACCATCTGCAACATGGACAGTTTGGTCTTTGATGAAGGAAGCATGGAGCGGGAGACCACCAGCAGCAGCCTGGAGTGGGTGGAGTGGGGAGGAAACATACCACAGTAGCAGCAGCCGCAGGATTTGTGATCAATAGCTAGGAGGATGGATCTGAACAGGATGTTGCTTGGTTAGCAGCCATACGTGCTCTCGGGCATTGGAAGCTCTACATGCTTTACTATGAACAAGGGGAAACAACAATTCTTTGAGATATATTTCTGCTCTGAATTAACTCCAGCCATTGCAACAAATCATATTGAGATTTGTGTCTATCAGCAGCTGGTCAGAAGTCTCACCAGCAATCAGCAAGAGAAAGTGACATTAGAAAAATCTGCAGCAAGACAAGGCTCTAGCACTGAAAAAAATGGTAACATTCAGTTCCATTTAAATACCCTGAACACCCTGGTACCAGCCGACGAAGGAAGAAAACCAAAACAAGACAGAACAATGCACATGCAATTCACACCAAGGTTAGAAGCTACACATAAAGGCACACGCAAATATTGTGGCTCATGTTTCAGGCACCGAGAACTCTTTTGCAACACAGCAGCCTTTGAACTGCTTAAGGAAGAGCACATTTGCCCCAGTTACATGACCTTGTGTTGGCAGGACAGGCAGCACAATCATCAGCACCGCCAGTGCTGTGAAACATTTCCATCTCCTCCTCCCAATGGCAGCATTAAAAGCACTACCTCCCAAAAAAGAGCTAATTATGATTGACCCCACCTTTTCCGTACTGATGCTGGCCTTTGCAACAGCCACAAAAAGACAGCACTGCCAGAGACAAAGATACCAACCACAACTTCCCCAAAGCTGCGTTTCAAGCTGCAGCAAGCATTAGCTCTTCGAGCTTGATGGAGAGCATATGACCTGACTGATCGGGCAGCTGATAACACCGTGTCAGCACGCTGTGGGCTTTCTTGCTGGCTCAGAGAGTCCACCTTTTCATTTCCCATGAAAAAGAGTAGGATCTTGGGAGTTTTCCTACAAGACCAAAGGGAATTAGGAGTAAGAGATGCTGAAAATTAGGGTATTAGCATCTTTTCTTCAGCACTGGCTTCCCAGGGAAGGAAAAAGAGGTGTCTGGAATAGACTGCAGGATAGGAATATAAGCTCCTCACCCGGGCTGAAGTCTGGGTGTATATAACCCAAGATCCACCCATCAGATAAGCTGCAGGCTCTCTAGGTTTTGCTCTTCTTTAGGAAAGCACCAAGGGGCAGGTATATAGAGGCATTCTCTTCCCTCTTCTGTTGTGGCTTCCCAGCTTCTGGCACAGGACCTCCAGAGTCAAAAGTTTGCATTTGACGGGTCTTGCTCTACAGCCCAAAGCCTTCCCCTACGTGAATATGTACAGTTACCTTTTATTTCTTTATTTATTTATATTTATTTATTGGGGGGGGGGGGGGGGGGGAGGAGGAGATAGTTTTGGACCGCATTTTTTAGTGATGAATTCTACTATTTGGACGTATACCTTTACAGCAAGAATCCATTCTGAATTCTCCCTGAATTTCACTGGCTGCTCCTATGTCATCTTTAATAGGAAAAAAATCTTTTATTTCCTTCCTCTTCCCTCTCCCCAATCACTCATCATAACACTGATGTCTATTACAGCCTGTGCTCGGTTCTACTTTTTCCTCAGATGAGCATTAGCACAGTTCATCTGTCCTCATACAAAGATCATGCTACAACACAGGCAAGTTTTTGTTGTTGTTCTTTGCACTTTTTCCAGTTCCACTGCATCTTTTCTGAGACAGGGTGATGAGGACCACTTAGGACAATTCAGATGCTAGCACACTATAAATTTAGACAATGGTCTAATAACATTCACTGTTTTCTTCTCAACTCTTCCTTAACAATTTCTAAAGTGATGTTTGCCATATTTACGCCTGCTGAGCACAAAACAATGTCCTCTACAGTCATTGCTTTGGCTGGTTCTAGGACCTCACTCCTGAGGTCTAACAGATAATTCATAGTCCATTGTTGCACCTTGTGAAATTAATATTTTTTCCCCCAAACATGTACCACTTATTCTGACTTTTAGTAAGCCTTTTCTGCAGCCTTTTGCACTGGCAGCTTTAGTTTTGACTGTCTGCATAACTTCGCATCAGAGATGACTTCTCTCACCTTGCTATTCTCTCACTCATCTCTCACCTCCCTCTTCTCCTTCCTTCCCTCCCTCCCCACAGTGCAACAAAGCCAGCAGCAGCACACCAGCAATTTAAATACAGAAATCAAGCACCAATCCAACTGTTTAGTGCTATACCCTCATCAGTCCTCACAGGTGGCAACAAGGGAGCCTTCAAACAATGAGTGCAGCAGGCTAACAATGTACCTCCATCATGATTTTTCCTAAAGAAGCAAAGATAAACAAAGGAGTCTCATGGCAGTAAAGTCCTGTTTTAGCTGTCCAGTCTTGCAGGGTCTTCCATGTCAAAGCCCAGTGCTAGAAATGACCGTATACTAAAGAAAACTCAGGAAAAAAAATAAAATCACATATGAGAAAATGCACAAATGTCTCAGTTTTGACACAGAACAAAACTTTTAACTTTGGCAAAGGACCCACGTCACTTGCCAGGGAGGCAATTTGTCCTCTTGTGTAACAACAGCTGCTAATGGGAAGCACACTCATTGCTCCATCACTACTGGCCACCAGAAGCAGATTTGCACAAAGCCACCAGCATCCCCAGTTTCACTCAGAGCCAAATCACCTAGGCTGAGCCCTCGTTGTCTCCTTACGCAGCTAAAAATCCTTTCTTGCTTGTGAACAGAGGACTAACATTTACAACTTGGTTTTCTGACAAATCACATCCAGTTAAGTGACAAGGGCCTTGGGGCTGTTCCTAGGCTCATTTGCTTCATTAGCTTTCAGAAATACAAAAGCCTATGGAGCCACGCACTGGATGTCCTGCCAGGAGTCCCTTGGTTTTGAAGGCCTCAGGGTTCTTAGAGGAGAACTCCCACCAGTCTCATTGCCCAAGTTGCCAGTGGAATCTATCAGGACAGTTTATGATTTAGATACCATCAGCAAAGTTTAATCAGAGTTAATTTGCATTTTCCTGGTACAGAAAGAGACACAGGGAGCCACGCAAAGTGTGCAGTTTCTTGGAAATAACTTGAAGAAATCATTGTTCACACACTTGGGCCAACGCACAGCCAGCCTCTAGCAAGGGTCCAGTAACTCAGCTGCCTAAATGCTTAGGAAAGGAGCCAGAGGTTTTCTGGAGTTCACTTTTCCCCACTATCTACTACTAAGCAGCACTGAGTCTATCTGCAGCAGCTACATGTAATCTGCCGACCTACTGTAAATTCCTTTAGGCAGCAGCTTATATTTCACCACTAATAGGATCTAAGGCAATAGGAAATGTTCATTTGTTATTGGTATCCCATATCCTTTCCAAGTTTTATCAATTCCATTAGTTTTTGTTTCCTTCCAGAGTACGGTGCAGTTTAACAACTCACATGGTCAAAGCTAGTCAGCGTAACTTCATCTTAACAACATTCTGTTAAGCGAGCTTTAGCCAATTGCTCAGAATTAAGTTTCTTCTACACAGAGATACGAGCATTTACACTATAAACAAGTACTGCTTTCTAGGTGATGAAGAGCTTTTGAGAAAAACTGCAAACAGTAGAATAGTGACTCTCCACTAATTCTTTGTCTATGAGCAAAAGACACCAGCCATGCCAAACAACTCACCTTGCAGATTCAACAAGAGAAGTGAATTTGAGAACCAACACACCAGCATTGAGACTTTGTGGCCATGACCCACAGCAAAGTTCTGCTCTCACAACCCTGCAGACCACAAGGTTTTTTCTGTGTATTTAATTCCACTAAAGGGTTTACTCTTGCAAGGTGCACAGTCTTTCTACTCCATTTGAAGCTCAAATCCTGGTAGATCGCAGCAAATCAGGAGTGCTATGTACAGGGACCAGAAGTAGCTTTTGTCCTTCCAGCCCCAAAACTTGCAAAGTTATTCACTCCATTTAGTAAACAAGAAAAAAAAAGCCAGAAATTTTATATATGGTTAGTCAGCTAGGAATATTCCTGACCAGATCTTTGCTTACAGCCTTTTATATCTCTTTTGCTTTAGTACAGGTTTGTTTTCAGGGGCTAAGTTGTGTAAGCATCTATAGTTTGCCAGTAAGCATTAGATGTTCCTTTTTCCCTTGGTCTTCCCACCCATATCACAAACCATGAGACAGGATATCATAATTACTACTGTTATGCTACACTAACTGTAGATCTAGACCACCTATAAAGCTAAGAAAGAGCACCAGTAGTTGAAGAGTTGTCCAGTGTTGGTCCAGCGCAACTCTATATTTGACTAACAGATTCTGTCAGTATAAGATTTCTCCTCTCTGGTAAGTAAATCATGGGATGCCCCTTCAGGGCCTGCAAAAAGTATCAGTCCTAAACATTATTTGCAGTTTCTATGCACCATTGAAAATTTGAACAGGCAGCTGTGCAAGGCTCAGGAGAGGTTCCCCTCCCTTCCTCCATGATTTTTTTTAAATGGTGGTCATCCTGATCAGCTTGCTTATTTAATATCCATCTGAAAATGCATAGTATTTTAATCAAAAAATGCCTGATAACTTCATAATCAGAATAATAATAATAAAAAAAAACACCACCACCAACAACAACAATAAAAAACAGTACACTTGCATGATACCATATAACTAAAGTCACGTTTCCAAGTCTGTCTATTTACAGCTTTGGCTCAAAATGCCAAAAAACCTGCAGCATACAAATCAGCATTATGCACAAAGTTCTGCAGGAGATTCACTGAATAATCAATCATAATAAGAACTAATGCTTTAATCAACGCGCTCATTTAGAGCAAGCTTTGCTCTTCCATTACTTGCCAGCTTCTGAGGTTTTCGGAACATAGTCTCTCCCGCTTGGACCTGTAAACACCTATGTGTATGTTCAGAAGCATTTTACAAGCATTCAGCAGGGCACAAGCAGCACATAGCCCTGTGCAGCAGGACTCTGCTGTGGAAGCAGCACAGGCACCTTCAGCTTTCCATCTGCTGGCCACTCTCTCAACTCAGCCAAAGGAGGGAACAGACCAAGGAAAACATCCAGAACAACATGGGGGAGTTTCTATGCACTACATTCCTCAGCACTACTATTTGGAAGCACTCCTTTAGTGTCTTCACTTATAACGGAGCTGCTTACCCGAAGTCATAAAGCTACAAGGTCTATCTGCCCTCCAGTGTCCAAGCAATGCTTTGCTAAGACAGCAGCACAGTCCCCAGAATGACAGACTGAAAGGAAGGTTCTTTAAAGGATGCATTCAGCCAGAAGACCCTGCCTTTACACATACTGGGCTCCAAAATGCAGAGCTCCCTCCCGCCTCTTAGCTGTCTGATTGTTTTGCAGTGTTTTTGTTCTGTTTGGGGCAGGAGGGTTTTGTGGTTTTCTTGGGTTTTCTTTTTTTTGTTTGTTTAAAGAAAAACCCACTGTTGATTATTTATTTTTATTACCTTATTGCTCTCGTATGCCAGGGTCCCCTTTAGCTGAGTGAATTCTCTAGAGTTTTATAGTGGCAGTTGTCCCATCGCTGTGTCTGGAATTACACAGCTCTGCAAAATCTTTGACAACGGGCAGCATGTCAAAGACACTGTAACTCATTTTTAACTATCAGTTCCTACTTTGAATTTCTTTTACCCATTTTAAAGCCTTTGAAAGAGAGCAACATTGAAGCACAGATGGCATCATTAAAAGTAAACATTGGCCAGGATACAGTATAAATACCATACTGTGGCATCCATTCTAAATATAGGCTATACCACAGTCAAGTCAATAGCATACTATGATATTGGTTTACCTTTTAATGCGATCCACAGTATTAGTTAAAAAAAGGCAGAACAACGTGCATTAGACTATGAAGGCCGGAGTAAGGCATTGCATTTTGAATGCTAAGTTTTTGGCATAGGCTTAAAATTGGCTTTTAGGCACGGTCTGGATGCATGATTCTCCAAGCCACAGTCCTTCCAAGCTGAAAGGGAGATAGCATTAGTCAATTTACTGAGCTGGTGACAGCTCCTCCGCAAGCTGATCCGCACTAGCAGTGGTTCTGCACAGCCTGTAGCTCTCCCTGAGAGGAACGCCAAGCCAGTGTTCATGTCTCCATCTTCCTCTGTCCCAAGGTAACTGTGGCAGCAGCATAAGGCACAGCAGTGTTACCCCAGTGTGCAGGCTGATGATGAGAATTTTAAGTACCTAAGTAACTGAGCAATGCTAGTGTCAGAGAAGGTGGAGCTGGAAAACACTAAATCTTATGCTTTTAATGCATTCCTGAAATGCAATCCCATTCTACAGCCCTGTCTGGGTCAATATCTTACAGTGCATTGTAGGTATCAGCAATTTTTGAAAGCAGGCATTTAAATGCTGGTTAGGGTACAGTTTTCAGAGCCACCTGGAGAACTAAATATGCTAATCCCAAGTTAAAAAATATCCCAATTAATAAATATCCCAAGTTAAACCTAGCAGGAACCACCTACTCCATTGCCTTATAGTTTTGAGAAATCTTTCCCGCAGTGTAACTTCTGCCCACTATGAAGTCCAGTAGTCCACTGGTAACTACTTCGTTCTTTGCCAATGAATCCGAAAGAAAATAAAGGGATGTTCACAGTTGCTGTACTGATGATGCCTTGCTCTTCTGATAGGGTGGCATCAAGACATACAGGTCTTCTGCTTCCACACACTTAAGCCGATCTTCCCAATGTAAACATTTCATAACTTACAAGTGCAGAGATAGAAAGCAAGCCTTTTCTGTTTATGTATATAACTAACCATCAGTTTGACTTCTGGCTGTGTATGAAATTTTGCTGCTCTACTGACCTACATCAATGCAAAATAAAAAGCCTACAGAGAAATCGCTATTCACTGCAAAACAGGAGTTGCCACCTAAGACTTTCTGTTGGGCTAAACAGCAAGTCCATTATTTTCTTCTTCATAACTATTCCTTGTGCTTTTCAACTGCTCTGCTAGATGACTCTTTAGGGATTAAGGAGTAATGTTTCATTTTTCACTGATCCTTAACAAAATACTGCAAAAGTTTCTACAATATAACAGAAGGGGTGCTGTCATTGTTCCAAGCATATTATATTTTACACTAGCTGAATAACCTTTTGGGAGCCAGAATGCTGAATCACATATAAAACATTACGTTCTCTTACCCATTAAGCCACATGCAGAAATTCATTCCCTGTTTTGGACTGGGGTTTGCTCATCTGTAGAGAAAGGGACATTATTCTCAACTGAGGGATAAGATCAGCTAAAAAACTTGTAATATTTTTCTTCCCATTACAGCTGGCTAGGCCACTGAGTACCTCAGTTACGTATGACCCACATCCTTAGCTAAAGCTACGCTGAGTATCACCTACTGCCTCCCATTGTGTCACTAACAGCATGTGAGAGTTCAATCAGAATTATTTTCATTCTTCCCTTCCCATGTGGGTTACAGACTCATCTGATCTCATCATCAAGGTTTGTTAATGAAACACTACTGCAGCAGTGCAGAAAAGAGGGGGAAAATACTAAAAATTAGCCTGTACTTCAGATTGCCATCTCCCCTCCTTGGCCTGGTTGAGCCAGGAGAGGGGAGGTCCCACCACCTCTCCTTTCCACCTGGCCATGACCGGGTCGCTGTTCCAGCTGGTATCACTCACCTAGCAGGGCTCTGCTGCAGCAGCAGCCAGTTCATCGATCGTATTTCACGTGCGTGCTCTTTTTGCAGCATATCCCACAAGGAACTGGGCAGAGAGGAAAGGGTGAGTCTTCACCAGCACTCCTGTAATTTTTATTGCTAGGCCAAAACTACACAAGGCTCAGATCTGAGAGGGCAGCAAGGAATCCCCATACCTCCATGTTTCTGAATGGCACAGAGGCATTGGTTCTTTTAACCATAACAGCCCAACCCTTATTTTTGCAAATAAGAAAAAACCTTACTTAATAAAATAGACTTCAGATCTTATCCTGATACTAATTGGAACTCTGCAAACATAATTTGTTTTTATGAGAGGTTGAAGTATTTGAGAAATATCTTCAGGTACATCTCAATTACTGTCCAATCAGATGTCATTTTATTCATCAAAAACAATTAAAACAATTTCAGTTGCTGCATCATAAATCTTCTGTTGGGTAGTACATTTCTGCAAATATTTAAATAGAACAGCCATTCAATCATTAGGTCACTGATCTTTTGAAGATCTGGTCTGAACTCCAGCAAGTCACTTAGAATCTAATTATCAGTGGTGTTTAAAACATCATCATTAAGGGAGCTAAAGATGTTTTCCATAAAGATTCAGGTTCTGCCTACAGATTTGTTTCATCATGAGCAAGCAGAGGATGTCAAGATCTCCACAAAAGCAGATCATGAAAAAAAAATAAAAGCAAGTCACATACCGAGCTGCAGAACATCACAAAACACTTAAAGATGTTAAGGCTCAAATAATTATCTAGCAAAAAGCTTTTACATCATCCGTGTCATCACACTTAAACAAATCTAAGAAAAATTCCAAGGGCCACAAACATGTGAGACATGGAAGTGTTTGCCAGAGTGTTGGAGCCCTGATAAAACTCAGAAAAGAGACTGAATAAGCAGCCCAGTCACCAAGCCAAGGCAAACTCCACCAGGGAAAGAAGTTGGAGTCATTTATTCAGGCTTTACTGCATATTAGAAATGAGAAGAGCAGTACAGACTCCCTCTCCTGTGCTGCCAGTGATCTTCCCATTCTTTACAAACTGAATGTGAATTCTTGGAGCAAAAAACAAGTGAGAAACTTTAGCATTAGCCTTGCACTATGATACAGATATTTGTATTTCACAAATACAGGAGCAATTCCCATTTCACTGCATTTCATATCCCCAACGGCTCCTGCAATATCAATCGTGCTGTGCTGAAAGTTAAGACAGGAGCTTTACCAGTGGTTTCAGCAGCACAGGATCAAGTCAACTGAATTACTGCAGGGTTTGAAGCTGTGCATGTCCCTAACTGGGTAGGTGAAAGCCAAATGGGACCAGCACTGCCACCCCTAATTATCCTGAGTAGAACCATTCTGTAGGATCCATCCACCCTTGAGCAGCAAGGCCTAGGCATCACTTCTGTCTCAACCCAGCCCTTTTAAGTGGCAAAAAGGCTAAGTGCCCACCCCCTGCTCAGGGGAGGATTTCGTTCTCCCACTGGGTTTGGGTCTGGCTGGCAAAGAGACCTCCACTCTCCAAGACCTTTATGTGGCAGAGAACCACTAAATCATTTCCCTTGTCTGTGTCAGGCTTGGCAGTCTCCCCGTCAAATCCCCATGTGGGGGATCTTTTCCACCATTTCAATTTTAACATGAGGGATAAAAGAAACAAAGACTAGCATATGTGTAAGAATGGTCTCCTCAAACCATACATGTGTGGGTTACATTCTGCAGAAATGACTCTGAAATTCCACAGCTATTGTTGTGTAAATGCTAAGTATCACCTCAAAAATGCTCTCAAAAATAATAAAAAAAAGCGCAGCAATCTGACCCCAGCTGTGGTTACTCAGGCACTTTTTACGCCAGTCAGATTCAGATAACTGGGAACGACTGCCTCTGGCTATTGCAGTTATTAAAGCCGTGGAAGAAATGTCCACCTTCCTTTTACAAGAAAAGGTGTTCATATTGTTTCCCAGCATGGAGGAAGAACTGTATCTGCTCAAATCTATTCAATGTCAGAATTTTGGGGGATGTATTCAGAATTTCACCAACTTTCCACTTTTCCAGGGTCTGACAAAGCCTAAACCATCAGGGAAGCAGCTCTTTATGGAATGGAGAAGCAGTTTGGTAGAAGAGCCCTTGTAGCGTAAAACAGATAGTGGATTTGAATCTGTCAGGGCCACTGAATAGTGCTTAGTTGCAGTTTTCTTGCCGTAATACCAGAATTTCTTACTTAAAGGTAAAAATGACTTGCTTTATGCAGCTCTAATTAGCAGGAATGCAAACGGTTCTCTCACCAGCGTGAGCTGTCTCTCTCCACATCTGCTTCTTCCTCCACCACCACCACACACAGCAAAAGAGGAAAAAAAGGAAAAATAGTACCAGTTTATTAAATAAAACAAAACCAAAAGCTGTACAACTGCTGTTTTAGCCCCATTGGAGAAGCCTTTGTCTAGTTTTACAGGGCCTAACATGTGTCCAATCAAATTCAATTTCTGAGGAGATCGAGATGGAAAACAATCAGGTGTTATCAACAGTATCACTGGAGCAACATCAAAGCCCTGCCTGAGTGCATGAGCCTTGATGCTCCCCAGCTGCTGCATACAGAGTCCAAGGAGAAACTCCAGGATCTGACAGAAGTTGCAAGACACCTTGTAAAGATGGAGACAATTAACCAAGCAGGTGTCTAGCGTGGAGTGGTTCTAGAAACTCCTGCCTCAGCTTTATACTGTGGGGAGGAAAAAAAAAAAAAAAAGGAAAGAAAAAAGGATGTACTCTGTAACAAATGCTTTTTAAAAACCAAAATAGCCACAAACAAGTATTTTGGAGATGGCTTGTCCCATAGCTGTTCATTAGTGAGTATTATGCACAGATCCTGGTACTAACCACTGCTGGACACAGGATTATGCCCATGGCTGTTTGTTATAGAAGAAACATGAACCTGCTTTGATGACTCAGAAGAAGCTAGTACGTATTGTAACTGCTTATGAACTAGGACTTCGTGCAGAGGTCATGTGCCCTGCTAATTAGATACAGCCACAATTAACATGCCCCTGGCAGTTGTCAAGTTGCAGGAGGCCGTTTGACAGCAGGGCTCCCTCAGTCATGCTCCCATCTCTGAATACTCAGAGCTGCCCGGCCATTTTGTGTCATGGTTTCACCTCGAGATACAGGCAAACAGGCAGGAACAGTGAGGCACTGGACAGCTCTAAAACCACGCGGCAGCAGGCAGGTCTGCTTGTTGGCCAGATGCTGGAAGATGGGCAACTTTTACTTCACGTGCCTTGGCCTCAGGCTGTGGAGAAGGTTAAGTGAGATCTGACATTTAGCCATTGCCCAGCAGATCCATCCCTAAATATGGTGGGAGGCTTCACCAACACAAAAGACCCGTTTCAGTACTGATGGCAGATCCTTGTGCACTAAGCAACACATCTTCCTCTCTGCCATATGTCTTCCATCTGAGCAGCATAGTCTACACAGCAGACATAATCAGTTCCAGCTGGGACATTTCCTGTTTTCCCCCACAAGCTGCATTAACCCGTTCTTTCTTTCTACTTCTCGGAGGAGCTTAGAGCATAGGTACTTCTCCCAGACATCATTACCTCTCATTCCTACTATTTCAACGCTCCAGGATTGCTCAGAACCTCAACAGCACAATTTTAGCCCTAGCACCTTACACAGTTAGGCAATGCAGAGACACTTGATCCATAAGGATCTCCTCTACAAATCACATCACTGCTAGAAATTTCTCAGAGATGGCCCTTTTTTGCTGGGTCATTATCCAAGTAGGTTAAACCAGATGATGTTCTTGGAAGGAGATGTCATCTTTTCTCGAAGATAAATACTTGATAACAGCTAGCTAGCTAGAGAGGCCAATCGTCATCAGAAAGTCTATCCTTCACTGACATCTGCTTGATGTTTCCAGGGCCCAGTACTTCAACAAAGTTGCAAGAAGGGCCACCAGTGAGGTAGGTACACACTTCCTATGATAAGCAGCCAAAAAACAAACAGTGGCATAATTATCCCTCTACTTCCAGGACTCATGTTAAACCAAGACAGCTGGCATCGCTATGAAGCTGGTCTAGCCAAATCTCACAGTGAATTCATAAGAGAGGCATCCAAATGGAGTCAGTGCATCACCTTTCCCAAATTCAATATATCTTGTGAGCCCATCTGGCTTCGGGACTAATATTAACAAGCTGTGCCACTCACTCTGACCTCTCTGTGACCACTAATTCCTTCCTATTCTCACTATCCACTCTTCCCAACATGTATTTGCCAGATTTTCCCCAAGCCAACAGGATATACAGAAGTGGTAATCAACTCCAGCTGAGGTGCCTCCTGCTTCCTAAAGCCTGCCTTGGCTACACTGGTATTTGTCACAGGGTTTATGCACATACCAATGTAGCATAAACCCCCATGATGCATACCAACATCTCCAGAAACTCAGCAGCCAAGCTAACTATCTGAGAGCCTACGAAGTACCACATTTTAAAATAAACACAAGTTTGCTTACAGTGTATCTTGATCTTTCACCAAGGCCTCCGGCTCTGCCCAGGAAGCAGACAGAAAGGCTAAGTGAGCAGAAAGATGGGCTTGTGGTTAAGGCACTGGTCTGGGAGTTGACACAGCTGGGATTGGACCCTATTCCCCTGACATCTTTCTCCATGACCTTGACCAAGTTCCTGATTCCTCTGGGCCTCAGTTCTCTTATCTTCAAAATAGGATGCAATGCTCTTACTACACCTTTCCTGTATGGACTGGCCAGGAATCAACCACAGTTCCTAATATTTAAGAATCTGACCAAGTTAATGCCTTCTGAGTTACACAATGTAACTTGGATGATGATGCAGCTAAAGGGGAATCTGCCTTAGAAAACTGAAATTCCAAATAATAATAATAAATTGTACGGTAAAAACAACATCAGGGGAAGTTCACTAAGTGTAATGTTCTTACATTGAAGTAGCAGTACTCACCCACTACATGTATAGAAGATGTGAGTACTGTACAGAACTGCTGCCTACAAGAAGAGAACCAGATTTTTGGATAAATAAAGTTGTAACCATCATCCTGAAACATATGAGCAGGAGTAAAAACTGCAAGGCATATCAAGTGCCCACTTCACTCAGCTTTTGTAAGATCTCAGCTGAATAATTACGCCCTGATTTGGACCATTTAGAGAAATTCCAGAGAAGAGTCATGGGAATGGTCTGAAGTTCAGAAATCACAAGCTGCCAAAAGACTGAGGAACTGGGGTTGCTTAAAGAGAAGAGAAATGAGCTGCTGAAAAAAAGTGGAAAGAATTAATCCACGGTGGTCAGAACAAATAGAAATATGATTAAGTTACACATATTAAAGAAAACATTGAAAGTAAAGAATAGTGAAGCACAGGAATGTTTTTCTTGGACAGAACATCCACCATTAGGAGAATTAAGGACAGGTTGAGAGAAAATCTGTAAGGTGTGACAGCCTGATTTGATCCTGCTCAGAGCCAGAGGATGCTCCAAAAGAACTGCATTCTGTTCAGCCGCATTTTTTTGTATTATTATTCTTTCATTTCTGTAGAGACTGGTTACCTATAGAGTCCCCATCATGGAAATATTCATGAAGTGAACACACCTGAAAATTCTCCAGGTTTGGATTTTCCCTGGGTTTGGTTCCAGATCCCCACCTTTGAGGAAGAGTTTACACTCTACAGTCTGTGCTAAAGCAATGTTAGTGTGCTGCACATCTGGATATTGTTTGTATGGAACTGGAGTGACCCTACACACCACCTACTGATGATCTGGTTACCACTATACCCCTCTAATATTTAGGCACACCTCCTGCTTAGGAAGCTATTAGGGAAATAGCTAGATAGTGCCAAAAGAGAAGTCATCTTTGAGCAAGTCTTGTGAAGACAAAGGTCATCACCAAATGCTTTAAGGAAAAGAATAAGCCCTGTGATGAACAAGCATGAAGAAAGAATGTGTGTGGAACATTTCCTTCTCAACTAAGTCTTGCACACAGATACTGAGGAGTGAGCTGCTATTTCAGTGTTACATGCATGTTCTCAGTCTTACTGTTCTTCAGTAACACTCCCAGCCCTCCCATCCTTGATCCCCTACTCTAGGCTTCCCACAGTTTTTACACTCCCCAAACAGGAGAGACCATCCCTGCATGCCCCTGAAAGGGCTATGACAGCACAATGACAGCACTTTCTGTATTTCTGCTGTTGAACCCATACTGCAGCAGACTAACCTTACTGCATAAGCTCTTCCTCAGCATATTAAGAGCAGAGACGGAAATCACTGACAGCTTGACTTGCACCCAGTTTTAACATCAGTTTAATGACTCCGGGGAGAGCACTGGGCTTCTGTTAAAGCAGGAGAACAAAGAAGGCATCTTGATTACATTATTTATGCCACTGTGAAGATGCCACAAAGAATTCAGAACAAAACTGAACCACATATAAAGTTACAGCTAAACACAAATGGTTAATGTTGCAGCAGTTGTATAGATGGAAGAAGAGCCATTTTTGTAAAGAAAGAAAGAAAGACAAGAAAAAAAAAACACCAACAAAAGCTTTTAGATCCCAGTAGAAGAGAATATGCATGTCTGGTAAGCAAGCAGAAAAATATCGAAAAAAACAGGATTCCCAGAGTAAGTTAAAGAATAAGGAGCAACCAGCCCTTTCGCAGTGCATCACAGATAACCACCCCTCTGTCCTGCCACTTTCCTTCCCCATCAAAAATAAATAAATAAATAAAACAAAACACCAAATTTACAGCATAAACCAATATTACAATTACAGATGGGCTTATAATACAGAGAGCTACATCAAGATTTCACCTCTCAAAATTCAAGCTCAGAAAAGTCTGAGCATTTGGGGATCATCTTTGTGTGTTTTTGCATGGCTCCTATCTCCAGATCTCTGGCAGGTGGAGAGCACAGCAGCCATTTCTGGTTCTGTCCCACAAAACTATGACTTAGTTGTCAGAAAAAGAGGAAAGCTTTCCAGAAAGGCCAGTGCAGGGCTTTGTCTGTTTAGCTGTAGCTCTAAAATGCCCCTAACTATTCATATGTGTTATACACAAATATTTACTGGGCTTTCAATCAAAAACAAATATTTACTATTCTAATAGAAGCAGTACTTGGCAAGTGCACTAGTCTGCAAATACAGAGCATCTTCCTTAGGAAATGCATACTCATACACCAAAGTTAATGAAAGCAAAAGAAAACCACTCTTTCTACTATTTAAAAGCATTTCTTTCAGCTTTCCTAAAGTTTTGCCAATCATGTAAAAATAAAGTCATTAAGTCATTACTGTTGGTTTATGCCATCATATCCTTGAGTCATTCACCAGCTTGCAATAGGTTGCTGAGATCTTGTGACCCTTTTCCAAGACAGCTTGGGTGTTCTCCCATCTATATTTGTTCCTGCACCCAACCACACCAAGTGATCAGTCCTTCATCTACAAAACACAGCAAGTCTTTACTGCCGCTGAGAGAAATTTTATTTTCTATGCCCAAAGAAACCATATGATACCTGAAAGGCAGTCAGACTCTGAAAACCTTTAAGAAGGATCACCACTGGATGTACTGCACTGTCTGAAGTAGGAGACAAAAAGATCAGAGCCGGCTGTCACCAATAATAGTCGTTTTCCCTTACAGAGTGAGATTTGCAACAACCAAGCAGAAAGGACTGCCCCACAAGTACAGACAGCTTCACACGAAGGTCATACTAAGATGTGAGACTACATCTTCAGTCCATTGGGAAGCTTTATGGTGCCAGAGAAGCTGCAGCTTTGAAATGTAGAAATCAGGTCAACACAACTCCCCGTTACACTTTGCCGTGGGCAAAAGACTTGGTGCATCATAGCTAAACCCAGAGGCCAGCAAGGCACTGATGCTCAGAGTGTGAAGTAACGCAAAAGTGACACAAGTTGAGCTTCAGAATTTATTCACCACCAAGAGCTTTAAGCCAGATGACCCTGTTAGCGTTCCCTTGCCTTTCAAGAAGTACCTCGAGAGTGCTGCTGCAAGTTTCTTTGACAAATAGCTACATAATATTTTATCACATGTCCACTGAACTTCACAATAACTCATCGCAGTGAATCAGTCTGATTGCTTATGCCAAATGTAGTCTGGCACAACATGTAACCTACATGTTATGTTACATAACTTGGTCTTTTTTTTTTTTTTAATGCATGTAGAAGATACAGTGAATACCTTAAAACCCACGACATCTCTAGTAATGCACACGGGAACAACACCAGGTTATTACTGATGCTTCTAAAAGACAATAAGGCCTAATACAAAATTTAAAAGGAAAGAAGAAAATTACATCCTTCCATGGCAAATGCTCATTTTTATAGAACTGTATTTACATGATACCTGACAGGATCACCCTAGACCATGATAGAGTTTCATAGGCTCGTTTGAAATATATTTTTAAACATGCCCAGACTTATTTTAGAAAGTAGTTTGCCAGAAAAGCACCCGCCCACACTTCTCAGCACTTTTTTTGGGACACCTATTATCACAAATACAATAATTATTTAATATAGGAAGAAATGGTACTGGAGAAACAGAATTTGAGATCCAATAGTATAAACATGAAATTGGATAAGACATTGGAAAAAAAAAAAAAAGTACTTTGTAAAACAGAAAGCCTCTTCAAAGAAAACACACAAATCAGTTTTGCTGATACAAGACAGAAATTCTATGTAAAGTTTCAATACATAAAAAGTTGAAGTGCCTTGCTTACCTATCAGTTCTGAATGTCTGCTTGGAGTAAACACCCTCTAGCCTCCTCCAGATAGAAGAGGATTTTTAGATGAGCTGTCATTAATAATATACCGTGCATTAAAGCAAACTTAAACTTCCTTTCTGAAGTTATTGCAGAAGAGAGCACTTTAGTGTATATGTAATAAGGAATCATTTTTATGATTTCATTTCCAGCCCTGAATGTCAACCAACTTAAACAGAGTAAGACCTTTTTAGTGCCTGCTGAAATGCGACTTTGACCGCATGTTATGAACTGATGCAAAGTTTTGCTTACCAACTCTGTCCTCTATGGCCAAAGGTGGAGAGCACACAGTAGTAGCTTCCAAGACACCAGTATATGAGAAAGGAAGATCCCACACATTCTAATAACATCCTTGCCACAAAATTTCAACTCGAAATAAGCAAGTGCTGTGATACTTAATTGACTGTGGCAGATTTGAAAAACTGGATGAGGTTCCCCAAGAGATACTTAACTCAAAAAGTTAGGCAGATATTTTTGTTGTAGCTCATATTTTAATATCAAGAAGAAAAAAAAAGTTGAGAGTCCATCTTATAAATGAAACTCATTGTTAGATGTTATGAACAACTATACTATTGATTTATATTCTGGAATAATAAAAAATGTCTTTAAATAGTTAATAACAGGAATTGACTAATGGTTCTGCATTAGCAGTGGAGCACAAAAAGGAAGGTTATAAAGATTTAGCTGCCTATGCTGTTTGATAGTCATGCGATAGGTGATAAAGTAAGTAGAAAGTATTCATAACAACAGTTATGTTTTCAGGTGGTCCTCCTATTGCTTTAGTCCTCATACTTTGAAGCACATGTCCTTTCATGTCCTTTAGAAGAGGGACTTAGGTGCCCCAAGTGTGTCTGAGATAAGCCTAAATTAAGGTGTGCATCAACCTTATCAAAACTTTTTGCAGTTAGTATGCCCACAACATGCTATCCATCACCAATAATGGAATTCTGCATTAGAGGTTTGAGGTTAGACAAGCATCATTTTCTTTCTCCCTTCATCTCACAATAGAAGTCAAATTTTAAAGAAACCAGAACATTCAGAAGAAGGGAAGGAGTTGCTCACTTTGAGTCATTCGTTACCATAAACCTGATGACTTAGAGATTCCAGTTTGGGACAAGTGTGTCATGAGACCTGTTGAAAAAAAGGTCTGTTTCAAATAATAGACACAGTGTCACACCCATCTGTATGGTCCTTCTGGTTTTGTCTTCATTTTGGGTTTGGTTTGGCTCTCTTGGAGCTTGTTATTTCACTTTTTAGAAAAAATAATCTGCCAAATGTGGACAGTGGGTGTGTCTTGTTGACATCTTGTGGTCCACATAATATGGCCATTTTGCTGATTGTCAGAGCAATATGATTAAGACCTTAAAAATCAAGGGAGATTTTAGCCAGCAACATGAGTTGAACAGCAGTAGTATTTGTTCAACAGCAGCAATTTTAAGCTTCATTTCAACAGTCAAGTATGACCACTTCCATAACTCTTCATCAATGCAACCTCTCTTAATCCCCAGCTGTATCATTTGTCTGGATCCTCCTTTACCAACCATTATTAGGCATAGCTCCAACTGGCTATTACTTCACAGAGAAACAACAGCCGCCATAATGAGTCAAATCAAAGGTCCTTCTAGGCCAGTACCCTGTCTCTAGCCATGTCCAGGAAACAGCTGTTCAGGAACAGAAAAAAAGCAAGTGAATTATCCTTCCTGCGGTATAGTCTCCCAGCAATCAGCAGTTCAGGGAAATGTTTCCTGATTTCCAGAAGCAGTCTGGAAGATTCCCACAAGATTACGTACATCCAAGGTTTGGTGTTACCTCCAAGCCAACTGGCAGAGGTTGGATCTTCAATCTGTCAACCCTCAAACACTGCAGAATATGGCAAATTCTCTGCCAGTAAAAATCAATAGGATTTCACCAGCTTGAAAGCGATTAACATTAAATAAGTACTTTGAACTCCTATCTTAAAATGAAGCATGCTAAGACCCAGCTCTCATTTACACAGAAGATATTTTAAATCACAGTAGCATTAAGGAAGAGATTAGAAGTAATATTGAATTGTATTTGCCCCTGCTCCCCTCCCCAGAAGGGGTCTTAGCCCAAGTTAGAAAGAGGTATTCCTTATGCACTTAAATGCTAATAGATAACTTTAACACCCCAAGATTCTCCTTCTAGATCTCCTTCTAGCCACAGCACACTGGACACACAGTACTAAGAAAGACAAGTTTCACATGTGAATATATAAAAGATTAAATATGTGTTGCAACTAACCATCCACATAGCTAAAATGATTTACAGCAGCCAAGAAGTCAGTCAAACATTGATATGAAGAGTAGCACACAAATGGCAAGATGATACTGTGTAACATTTATTAATCTTTTTAAGGACTATTTCAGTGTGAACCACTTCAATGAATTGGAAAATCCCCTCCAAAATAGCGTAACATATATCACACACCACCCAGAGAGAAAAGTACCAAAGTATAGGATATTCTTATTAAAATCATACAATAATTTAAGCAGGAAGGGGCCTCTGGAAGTCATCTACTCCAACCCCCAATTCAGAGCATGCGTAATTAGACCAGGTTGCTCAAGGACTTGTCTAGTTGAGTCTTGGAAATCTCTGAGGGCAGAAATTCCAAAAACTTTAAGCTGTGAGGTTAGAAAAAAACATCCAATTTGAGCTGCAAGTGTCAAAAATTATTCCTCCATTACCGAGTGCACACATTGCATTTACTGCTCCCCACTATGTATGTTTCTTATGGCCTTTCTGCTGAGACTCAGAAAAAATATTTGATCAAGAAATTCTTTGCAGAGGCCTCCCCAGTTCCCTCAGACTTCTGGAGATGACGGGTTGAGGGAAAAGACAGGTTTCTACCACCCCATTCATCACTTGAGCCAAAACATTGGCTAGAAGGAAGTAAAACAAGACAGTATGTGTGCATATGAATTTTGGGGGAAGGAGTAAGGTATTCCTAATGAGGTCTCAGGATACAGCACCACTACTCTGTAGGGACAGAACAAGAGGCAGACAACAGCCTCACCAACATAGCCTGCAATGGCACCCTGAGCCATCCAGAGCTTGGCTCTTAGATCATCTCCTACGCTCAGCTCCTGTGGAAGATCAAGACATTCATAAACTAACCGTTTCTCCTACCCCCTTCCCTCCAGAACAGGCTTCTCGAGTTCTGCCCAGACCCTACAAAGGTCTTTCAATCCTGCTCTCAGCTGTGGCTGGCTACTCCCAAGCAGTGGTTTCCCTGCATTACCTTGAGGGGCAGGTCTCAGACCCCTGCTGAGATGTTGCTACCTGCTCAGTTCTGCTCTCTTCAAGTAGATTCAGTGGTCTCCAACCAGAAATAATTTCCTGATCCAACCAGAGTTTTGCAGGATCCAGTCTTAACAGACCACAGCATAATTGTTAATGAAAAGCAAAACCCAAACAAAATGCACACAAAGAAATATTGGCCACTAAGGAACTCTAGTCAAGCCAGGAAGTTCTATGCTTTAGATAGTAAGCCAGCTTCTGGACCATATGCATGTTGTTCAGCATTCCTGCCGATACACACGGGAATAGAGTAACTACAAAAAGGGCTGGGTTTGATGACTAACAATTCCTAGCCCCCTCTACCACCCAAACCACAGCCTATTTCAAAAAAAAGAGGCATTATTTGCATCAGGCATCACAGGGAACAGACAAGGCGTTACGCTCGTATTTTCACTCTCCTGGATATTTGACTGCAAAAAGTAATTACTAATATTCCAGGGACTTTGTGTTCCTCATCACTCTGCACGCCCCACTAGTTGAACAGGATGACTAAATACCTCTAGCCAAAAATCAAGAATGGGGAAAGAAGAGAAGGGAAATCCTATAGCTTTAAAATGCCTCTTCTGGTTCCTTCCCCAACTCCAACCCCTCAGCGTTATAAGGAAAGGAAGAATATCAATGAAAGAAGCAGCAAAGAATGGACTTAGCAGCATATTACAGAGTTACAACAAGAATCAGGTGTCGGAAAGGCATCCTCAGCTCAGGAAGAGAAATGCAGCAAAGCATTCTGCACCTTCCCATGGACCCAAGTGAAGACACAGGGAAGGCTAGCAAGTTCATCAATGCTGTCTGTAACCACCACCATCACTAGTTCGACCACTCACGTGATCACTGAGAACATACTATTCAAGGCAAATCTTGTACGCCAAGTAGTCTTGGCAAAAAACACACATCAGCCCAACCTGGTCTAGATCTACAACCGGCTTAGGCAGGGAAGCTCCCTTACGGTAGTAGGAGTAGTGTTGCATTGCGATTTTCCAGCCAAGACTTACGCACTAGTTCTTGTATCCACTTTCCCATAAATCAATTGAGGCATGAGCAGTTGGAAAGCTGCATAAGAGTTCATGCAAGCTTCAGATGTTTCTGTGGATTAGCAACCCATTGGCCATCACTTTACACATGATGATGACAAGCCACGTTTTATGCTTCATGAGTTAAATGTATTTTAACTATTCTTTTTTTAACAAAAGTAAAATGAAATTTTACATCCTAGTACAAAAGATTTCAAACTATTCCTTCCCATTAATAATAGCAGTATATTTCAGTATCTGTCATAATCCTTCAAATTGCAAAAGAAATGGAGGTCAGACATCAACCACCTGTAAGCTCATCTGGACCAATAAATGTCTGCAGATTATGGTGAATCAGCTTAAAAAAAGCATGTCGATAAATGATGCCACCCTTTTTCTGAGTGTGCAGTACTCCAGGATTTACAACATTCTCTTTATACTTAAAGCTTCACTGCTTCTTCTGATAAGAGCTTTAACTTCATAGACACTATCCCAACAACAGACCATCAGTTAAAAAAAAAAAAGCTTCAGTATCAGACTGCAGCACAAGCCAGCCTTATTTTTTTTTCCTTAGCTGCAGAGAACACACTGTGGTGAGCTACAGACAGAGGGCACACACAGGCAAAGCAAGGTAGAAGGCTAACTTTCATAGCTGTGCACTTCTACCTTTTTACATGCACATTTATAAAATAATACCATCCACTGCCCACCATCTCCATCAAAGGTATTAAAAACCACAACATCCTGAACAGGCTGGTCAAAGACATTTGCACCTTACAACCAAACATAGGTCTCATGGGACACACTTACCATTCCAAAACAGCTTCTAATGCCGCATCACTTCCACAGGCTGCCTATGTCTGAAGCCAGATTTCACCTGCCTGCCATGTGAAGACACAGAACAGCAAGCAAGTTATTCAAGTCCCCAGACCTTCAAATGAAGGTTTTCTTGAGGGAGAAGCAACCTTGGATCTCACACCCAGCCCAGCTCATCAGAGTTCATCTCTGCTTGTCTTTCAGCCTTGACAGGGATTGCAGTAAGCTTGCCAGGCCCCATTTCCCTGCCACCAGAGACTTGCTGGAGGATCAGGGCTGTTACTGCATTGTACAGTCATTCTTTTTCACTCTTTACTCTCAGCAGTGCCCTCAGCAGACTCCTCTTTTCCAAGGGGGAAAGTTCAGAGATTTCAGTAAACCTTGCACAGAACTGCTGAACTCCATCCCTTGCTGCTTCCCCACATGATTTCTTTTTCCTCAGGAGGCACCTTCACAGCAACAGCTCTCATCCCAGTTAGTATTCCTCAGCTTAACATCATCACACTATAAAAAGAGCTCTGTCCCAAGCCCTGAACTGCTACAGCTCACTTTCATAGAGCAGTATATTCCCAGTCCAGCTTTTCCTCTGCTTACAGCTGTCCATAAATACAGCCCAAACACATGACTTACAAATCAGCCTTCCCCTACAAACCTAGCACAGTCCTTCCTTAATTTAAAACAAAACAAAACTAATAAAAACAACAAAAAAGAACCAAGACTATCCCAGGTCTGGCAAATTGATCAGGGCTTCAGGGCTGGCCATGGCATTAAAGGTACAAATGCCCCTCCACCTCCTACTAGTGACTACAGCAGATACACTTTCAGATTTCCCTAATGTAGCTACAGTAAGGAAAACAAAACAAACAAACAAAAAAGTCTATTTGGGTATGTTTTAGGTACTTTTCTGATTCCTAAGAATCAAAGTTATTTTTAGGATGTTCTTTATTTGAAATTGAAGGAGTTTCTTTACTTAACATCTGCAAAAAATCAAGAACAAATGTGATGAACACTTCAGGGAAAATTAGATAGTGATGAACAAAGTGTTTCCAATCACATGGGGCTGGCCAGAAGTAGCCTGTTTTAACACCTAATTAAAGCAGTATCTTCCTTTCCTTACAATGTGAATTATTAGTACAGTATATACAGACAAGACAGAGGGAAGTAATGTATTCCTTATTTTTTGTCTCAATGCCTTACAGTAAGTTGCATCAAAGGTGGCTAATCTCTGCCCTAGGCCTAGGCTGGGCTGCTCACCCAGCCTGCTTCTCTCCTGCAGTGCTGTGTCCTGCAGGCCCCTGAGACACCACCAGCGAGGAGTTGTTCAAGCTATTCTGCCTCTTTCTAGGAGGTTCAGTTATGCCTCTCTGCCATGTTCCTATTGCTGGTAGATGAAAGCTGCCTAGCTGTAGGTACAAGCGTGTGGTTTGGTCTGTGATCAGACATGTACCTGATGACAAGGTGCTCTGCTCTTGTATGGGGGACACCTTCATTCAGATCACACAAATGAGGAATATAATGGTGTGCTACGGAGAGAAGGGTTCACAGGTCCTTGCATCATCAAGAGTGGCAGGGTCCCGGCAGACTGCCCTTAAGTCTCTTCCCAGTCAGAGAACATCAAGTAGCCTGATGTAGTCTGCACTTCCCATCCCACCTGACAAAAACAGCACTTTCAGAAAAGGGAACACTTGCAACATTAAAGGATTATTGTCTGCGGGAAGGTGAAACAGGAAGGCAGAATCACAACAAGCATTTAATTACTACGGTAAAAAACAAGCCTAGCTGGATTGGCCAGAAGTCTTCTCATTGACCTCACCTGGCAGCAAATCAGGCTCATCCCTAGAAGAGTTCCTTGTTTGTCCTCCAAATACCTTATCAGCCGTACAGCTGATTAGAATCGTGTGTTGGGAAACATGTGATAATATCTTTACCCTAACTTCATCAATGCACAATGCCATTATGAAAATGGAGACTGATGAAAGGTGACAAAAGAAATTAGACTTCCTGTATCTTCAATAACTCAGCTCCTCTCTGTAGCATTCTGCCATCTTTCTGGGCGAGAACAGACCTTCTCCTCTTCAGCTTGCTGCCTGTCCACAAGCAGCAGCTCAAAATAGCTGCTCAGTGACTAAAACAGGACAAAAACAGGGATTATCTGCATGACTTTTGAAACCTATTCCTTTCAGGAGCCAGAGCAATGCAAATGCTACCACTGAATACCATCTTCCCAAACCCAAGAAAGGAAAACATTTCAGGCTTTCAGTTTGCACAAACAACCTCTTGTCATCCTAGCAGCTTGTTCCATCTGGAACATCCTAACTTCATATATCAGAAAATACAGAATGAGGGAAGACAGGAAATGTGCAGCCATTAAGAGTTCATGAACTAACTTTTAAAAGTTCTTTGCTTCAAAATGGAAGCCATTTTCATTTCCACTCCTTTTTGCCATCTCTACCACCACATGCTAGACTATTTTGTCTCTCATTGCACTTTTTATTTGACCTCCTGGTGAAAGCCAGGCAACATCATTCAACTAATTGTGAGCACCTGCATTGCTGCAGGTGTGAAGGTAAACACCTAAATGAGTGGGTCAAGAAGCTGTTGATTTACAGTATGAAGAGTGTTATGTCCAGAAAAAGCAGTCTACATACATTCTGCTTCACTCTGGAAAAAGGGGGCAGATTGTCATTTCAGAGCTGTACGGTCTGTGTTTTCAGCAAACTTTGTCCTCTGCTGAAATCTGCCATTTTTCTGCTTTGATCTAGACCCGAGTGAGTGTTCACACATGTGCACTCTGAGAACATGGAGACCTTGCGCTGCCTTCAACGGTATCAACAGGACACACAGTATGCTGGGTATGGCACCTTTGAGTGCTTCCGCTGTTTAACTTTTAAACTGGGCTCATATGAGATTCTCTTTAGCAAGACACCTCATTAAAGCGGATAGATTTACAATCCTCAACTTACAGTTTCTGTACTGTGGGTGGCCTTAGACTACTTGTGAAATCTTGCATGCCACCATTTTCCAATTGTAGGATAAGAAGAAGAATCCCTCTTGCTTCCCATACAGTCTTGCAGCTCAGAATAAAACATTAACATTTCAGAAAGGACCTGCCTATTACACCATGACCCTCCACTGATTATAACAATGGAACCCCAGCCACAGCTGGGGCTTCTAATAAAAGTAAATTAGTGCTGCTGTTGTAAAAACAAATAAATAACACTAATTGTGGCAGGAAAATTCTGTCAACACAGATGATGGGCAGGGCTGTCACAGTCTTTAATTTGCTAGGTTTCTAGAATTTTGCTTTGACCTTTTACCTTCTAGAAACAGCCATGTTACAGAAACCTCCCTGAAGAATCGTTTCTGTCTCTGTGCAAACAGCTGAGAATCCTCTGGAGAGCTGCAAGTGAGATAGATGCACTGTCTGTCAGTGGTGAAGGAGTCGATTCAAACCCATGATTCAAATAAATGCACTTTAAGAGCTTCTAATGTTTATATTGGCTTTGTGTCCACAATGCTATTTTGAGAATGGTCTGCCTAAGGCACTTTTCCCATTTCCAAACTGAAAGGTACTTTAATGGGGCTGTGCATGCAATGGTTTAGTTCCTGCATTGGGCTCCTTGCCGAGGCTTCCACCTGCCTGTCTCAAGGCAGAGTTTTTCAACTGCTCTGCACGGAGCAATATCTGGACTTTAAAGACTTCTTCAGTGATGGTGCACTGTTGGTATTGAGCACCACACCCACCTTCTGTTCCAAGGCTGAGAATGATCAGAGCTAGACAGAGCAGGGAAGGAGTAAGAAGAAGCAATATTTAGACAGCAAATTTTCCAAACATTCAGGATAGAATGGCTTGCAGATGTATATGTTTAAATGACATTTACACTCCTGTTGTTTCCTTTAACTTGGTACTCATCTTACTCTGGGCTTCTTCTGATAAAAAAAAATAAAAATAAAAATGCAGCTGAGAGCTGTGTTATTCCAGGTGAGAAATAACACCCTCCCCTTCCTTCTCAGTCCTACTGAATGCTAAAAAATATCTATCTATATATATATATATAGATACGTAAGCTTGGTCTCTTGGGTCCTTTTCAGCCAGAAATCACCTACTCCAAGGCTCCATGTGGAAGGAGAAAGAAGAAAAGTCTCAGCATGATTTAATTTTCAGATCCATTTTTCCCCTTAGCAAGGACAGATAACTGAACCAAACCTTCATATATTTATTAGATAAAATGGGAGTCCAACATCTACAGTTTTTCCTTGCTCAATAATCTTGGGATACTTTGGTCAATCCACAGATATGTCCGGCTCTTTGCAGGTACCTCCATGTTTCTGAATGCAATGTCCTCTTAAAACAACCAATTGCTTCAGTGTTCAAGCTATCCCACATACCTCTGCATTGAATATGAGTGCAGAAGGTTCAGAAGGTGTGGCATACACCTGTGATCTTTGGAGATACAGACTCTAGGTATGATACTCGCTTCATGCAGATGATTCTCTCAGTAGTGACATCAGTGAAATGATGTCAATTTACACCAAAGGATCATTTTCCTTAGACTGTATTCTCTTAAAAAAGCAGTGCTATTAAATAGATTGCCACAGCTAATGCCCAAGGCTAAGCAATAAAAAATAGCATCTTATATTTGTGATAGCAGAGAAAAAGAAGAACAATGAATCTCCCCCTTGAAATGTTGAATATTTTTTTTTGGTAGTTTTATGGATGTTATGACACTGCCGCGAATACGTGTCACATCGTTCTGACAGTGAGTCAAGCTTTAGGAACTGGCAATACAGGTAGCAATAGGTAACTACTGGCAGCTAACACCAGAGTTCAGTGCTGTTTTCTTCTACCTGTGCAGCAAGGAGGGTAAGGGGGAATCATATCCACCACCTTCAGCTTCCTGTGTATTAGTGATTTCATTCTACACAGATAGCTCATATGTGAGTGGTGACAACACAGGTGAAAAGCTACAGTTGAGCAAAGGGAAATAACAATGCCATTTTCTCTATAAAGAATCAAGATATTAAATGGCCACTCAGTCCAACAGCCATCCAAATCAAGGACTACACAGATTTTTGCAGGCTTTGCAACACACTTGCCGTTTGTTACAACTCCACAGAAAATTTCTATTAAATTTGCCCAATGTCCTCTTCCCAGATGGCAAAGACATTTTGGCATCCCATCCTGCAACATCTCTATTTTTGATTTTCTGTCTTGGAAATTGGTTTTGTGGTTCAACCACACTTTTTTATTTTTTTTCCTTACTTCCTATGATTTACATCCTATTTGAGCCTGGCTACAGCAAAGAGGCATGCTGCATGACACATCATCGAGAGAAAACCTGCCCAAACAAGGAGTCTGTATAGACACATCTGTGTAAGGTTATGTATCCATGTCACGAACAAACCAAGATGTGATCATGACCTGTAAGGTCATTCACAGCTGAGGAGGCTGATCTGACTTTTTGTCAGACTCGTTCAAACTCTGTATCACACTATCTGGACCTGACTTAGGCGGTGTTGGTGAGGCAAGAATGCTGCCCTCTGAACCCAGCAGACTTAACTGGAACTCTCCAGAATTGCTTTGTATATACGTTTTTGTTCAGATACCATTGCATATGTTTTCTGAAGAAAAAAGTACCTGATACAGTCAGGGAAAGCAATAATTTCCTAGGAACTAAGTTGGTTAAATCATTCTTGTAAAGAATTTGCATAGCTATGGAAGTAACATCTGGAGCTAAAGATCAAACTGGATTCAACGCAGTTCAGTATTTCTGAACAGGAGTGAACTGCTGCAAGTACTACCCAGGATACAACTGTGTTAAACAACAGAAAACAGCAACACTTGGATTCATTTTACAAATACCAAGTGCTATTCTTCAGCAAAGCTTCCTTCTTATTCTTCTTTATTTTTTTAACTAAACTGTCATTCGCTATGGGACTGAATGGAAATGATCAAACTGAAGTTACTAGAAAGACTTCTGTCCATACTGTTTTGGACTCTACCGGAGCAGCTTGAAGCAAGTGTTTATATACACTTCCATTAAATTTATTTTCTTAGGGTGAATGAAAATAGTAACTTCTTGGAGCAGGGGCTGGAGAAAATCAGCCTTCCACAGAAGCCACAACCGAGAAGAAATTGATAACTGTGCAGAATAAGGGGTATTATGGTATTTGAAAGTTTCACTAAAGACTTACCTTCCCACAGAAATTGCCTGTACCTTAAATATTTAAACCTAGTTGCCTTCATTCAAGCATTCTGAAATACTGATTTCAACAGAGGTATTTTGATGTTTTATCAGCATACTGGGAAACCAGGCCCAAGCTATTTTAGGCAGAAGCCTAAATAATATTATTTCCAATGTCTCAAGATAAAACAGAACAGCTGATTATTTTCCACTCTTGCTTCATGCACGTGTGAAATTAGGAGTAACACCCAATCACATTTCAAAGGTACACAACCACTCTCTATATAGGTTAAATATGGCGCCAAGACTGCAAACATACCAGAATAAAGGAAGCTGAAGAGAAGGAGGTAGGTTATCTCCATCACCTTGACCATTACCAATAATTTCATCACCTCCATACAGAAAATAATAACAAATTAGAAAAAAAAAATCCATTGAATTCTTTTTCCCATTGAAAAATGACAAGCAAATATTCTTATTATTCTGCGGGAAAGAACTGATTTCCACAGAATTCTTGTCAGAAAAAAATCACACCTAAATACTTTTTTGGAAGCCAACATCCATTTCAATGACTAAATGAATCCCTACTATCGCTGAAGGTGAGTAGTTCCAGGTGACTTATGGCATCTACATATCTAAAAACCTGCTGTTTTTGCAAGACTTCATCACTCATAAAGCAGTGCTATATCAGAGCAAATTTTGAAGTGTAATGCAGATGCCATGCAGGTCCTGGGGGAGATAATAAAACAGGAAAGTCCTGGAACTAACTGTAGGTCCTATGGGACACCACCACTAAACAGATGCAGAGATTTATTTCTATTTTAACTAAATCCCATTTTCTGATGGGGGCATACTCAGTCTGAATTGTCTTGCTGACCTCATTTATTGTTCAAGAACAAAGCTACAGGAGGAATCATATTCATCTCTTTTATGACATCAGAAACAAAAGCCAAAGCACTGTCAGTGTGGTTTCTTTTCATGCATTTAAGAAAAGTTTTTGTATAGTCAATGAAGTCACAAGTCTTGATCTGTGCACAGCTCATGATAATACAATTAGACACTAACAACAACATTTTTATCCAGTGCTATGGTCAAAGGTGTAAATAACTGACATGAAAAATGCATCAACCAAATCAAGCCCATGGCTTGAAAAGCAAAATAATAAGCTAAAAGCTCTGGAACCACTGCTCTTCAGGACTTAACTTGGAGCATGTGCAAGGACAGACTGGTTTGGACCAAACTATTTCACTCTGCTAAGTAGTTATTTCTCACGAAAAGTCATCAGAACTTTTCAACCCACAGAAATCTTCCACTATATTTTCTTTTAATTCAGACTTGGAACTGCAAGAAGCATCAACTTGTCAGGATTTCTTCAGGATGGAAATTCTGAGGAAAGTCGCTCAGCTCTTTTGGCCAATTGCCGTGGAAGATAAGTGATTGTTTAAGCAGATGTGTGCCAGGGCTTCCTCTGTCCATTAGAAACATGCAAACAACCATGGGTGCCTTGGCTGAGATCAGCTTGAGGCTCATCCTCCCCCAGGACACCTCCACAAAGCACCTGTGTGACTTCTGCTGGACAGCTCCAAAGGGCCAGTGAGAACAGAGGCAAAAATGGCAAGGGTGGTAACACTGGAATGCTTGCTGCTTACCTACATCAGCCTTCTCCCTGAGACAGCCAGTTTCATTATCGCTAAGTATGACAACATTAAAGAATTTCCCCTGTTTACGTTAGATCCTATAATAACTGTTCAGTTTCTATCATGTCAAGCTGAATTCTGCACACAGGCTTTACAAATTCCAAGTTATTTCTATGCATGTTAGGTCACAGCCTTTGTATTTTGTTCATTTATTTTATAGCAAACAATATGCTTTCTCAGTTATGTGCTAACAATTGCACAAGTTGCTTTTCTGTGCTCTTCTGCCCCAAACATCCTGAGCAGTCATCACGTATTTCTGACAGATTTGCTTCCTGAATGGCCTGTAACACACCATGTAAAGTTTTCCGTTGTTGAAAAATGACCGTACAAATGGGCAGCACAGGCAAGGTTCAGCCGTTCATACTGTACATCCCTAAAGGACATAACCAGATGCTTTTTCGTTGGGACTCTAAGTGAGGCAGAACTCAGTGAATGAGGCCCATTCACAGACAGAGAATCTATACACAGCAGACTGTGCATTTGTCAAGGCCACCTCTACTTTGCATTGTGCGTGAGCTACAGAGTTTTGCAGAGCTCTGCAATCAGAATATGCAATTCATCTGTCTAAAAAACAAAGCAGGAAAAGGATACCAACATCACTTGAACTTTTGCCGTGGTTCAGCTCCAGAAACCACTGTGCTCAAATTTACCTTCTCCAGTGTATTTACTGGCCACCTGATCAGCATGCAACATCGCCTCCAGTTGAGAGAAAGACCATTTCTGTTTATACAGAGCATAGAGAAAAAGTCTAGGAAAACACATGCACGTCCAAAACTGGACATCGAGAAAGGAACTTCTCTACTTCATCTTCTCCTAACTGAAGTTATCCTCTTACAGAAGCAGGCTGCCTGCCTTCTTTTCCTTGCTGGGGGCCTTTCTTAGACCCTTCTTCCCTCTTCCACATGATTCTTCTTTACACTGTTGACAGATCCTTTTCCAAGGTTGTTTTTCAGTTCTGAAGCAAGCGATTGAATTTATTTGTTTAACAGCACCCTACAAACACACACACACACACAAAAACATTGAACAGACCACGTTCCTTCCTTCCTCAAATTCTCCTTCAAAGTACCCCAGGCAGGACATCACCACTGTGTTCTTCTAGACCACAAAGGGCACAATACGTACGTGTGACAGAAAGCTGAGGTTCCACTTCCAAAACAGGATGCAAGCACAGGAGAAGCAAAGCATGGCATGACTTGTATTAGTCTAGATAACACAACAAGCATTAGAATTACTCTTCTCCTTTATGCAGCACCTCTACATTCACAGCCCAGACATCTCTCTCCAAGGGCAGGCTTCAACACAGCTGTTAGATCTGTCCTTAGGCCAAGGTCTTCTTCTGGCAGTCTTCTGGCAGAGCAGCTCTAGGTGCATCTGATTTGGGCATTCCCAAAATAATGTCATTTCATCTTGGCCTCTGTTCTTGCAGATGGCCACCACCCAAGTGCAAAGACTGCTGTTTCTGAGTAATTCACAAGAAATCCTGGTATCATCCTATCTCGTAGTCAACACCAACAGCCTTAAATTCAGGTCATTTCAGTCTCCAGCCCGGAATCTGAGTTGCCACTAGTGACTGACCCAACTTCAGAAACAACTTCTGGTCTCTGGTGTAAGTCCCAGGACTGTTTTTCAAAGGATTATTTCTCTTACACTCCCACTTGCATGCTGAGAACCTAACTTTCCTTCCTATCAAAATCTGGGCTGGGCTCATAGCCTTCCAAATAAACCATTTCCATGCTCCCATTAATCATTTATTTTTCATCTCCACTATAAAGATTACCCCTCCCTGGTAATTTGAGTCTGGATGACATGGAAATTTGGAAGAGATTTAATTTCGATTTTGCTCAGCAAGTGTCCTGTCCATGACTGGTGGCAGGATGGGTGAGTTTTTCCAAGGTGAAAGTTGTTACATACTCTTTTACTTATTTCAAGCGTACATACACTGATTAAAACCAGCCATTTTCCTAGTCAGAAAGCTACTGAGAGTTTATGTTTCAATCACAGATGTCCAGGCCATTTCCACAGAGCACGCTTTGCAGGAGGACGATCTGCTGGCATAACTAGTGACACTGATCACATTTCACTATTTTTTCTAGATATTCTTGGTGACCTAAATAGCTCCAAGCCAAAGATTTTACATGAAAATGCAGAATATACTTCACATAACCCTGTGAAAACATGCTCTCATCCCACAGAATAATGCTTCACAAGATGCCTCACCCTTGCCAGGTTTTGCCAGCCTTGGAGCAAATGCTGCCAAACCCACGAAAGGACAGAATTTTGACATTTCATTTCATTTTGTTTCTTTCCTTTTCTACTCTTTTCTTGGAAGCCATTACTGTTTTGTGTGTTGTATTTTCCCTCTTAGTTGTTGCATAAATACAGTGGATGGCATCAAGACTGGTATCTCATGTTCTGTGTCCAGGCCCACTTATGTGAGACAGAAGTTCAGCTCTGCACCTAGGAAGATGCCAGGGCTAGCAAGAAGTTCGCAGCTGTTTTGATCTCTGACATTTTTCTAGAAACGGTATCTGCCATTTTTCATGCAGGCGGTATGCAGGGATGGGAGGGGGGGACATGTGTGGGGAGGTTGTAGGGTATATTTTTATTTTTCCTCAAGTCAAACATAGATGATCTCTTTCTCACTGGGAATTGCCCCATTCAGCTTTTGCCAATGCCCAGATACATATCCAACCTGTCATTCTCTGAAATTGTCAAACAACATAACACAACTACCTCTACTCTCCGGGCAATATACCGCATGACATTAAATCCTTGTCTAGGGCAAAGATCCACCAAGGAGTTTAAATTACTCAAATAGTTTTTAAGACATTTTCTGTCTCCTTCCTTAGAAGCTGACACAAGGGCTCTAATAAGGCTGAAGCTCTGGGCAAAATCTTGCAGTTCAGTTGTACTCCAAGGCTTCACTGTACTCAGTTGCCATGACTCCATATTTCCTTCCTATGCAATAGACCAGACTCACTATTTCCCATCTCCGGAAAACAAAAAAATTAGTTGGTAAGACATGAATTCTTTGCCTTCTCTCTTCTCAGTTCCTTTTCAAGTGCTGATACATTTTCAGCATCACTTCTGCCAGTACTACCACTCCTCTGTAGAGGTTTTCCTCTGCTAAGCAGTGACACATTTACTGGGAGTCTCTGGAAAATGTCCATAATTCTGCAACAACTTATTAAACTCATATAAACCTCTGCAAATGATTGCAACATTAAGTTTTCTTACAGACGTTGTTCCCCATAAGATGCAAATGGTTTGCTACCTGCAATTCCTTACTCTCTAGCAGATTTTACCTCAGTCTAGAAATGTGAGCTTTCTCTTCTGTCCAGGTTTTGCGAGATCAAGCACAGAATCTGGATCTTGTGACCATGTTCTCCAGTGTGGTGCAAGTCTATGCCATGTTCATAGCTGAGCTCAGACCTGTTGGTGCCATCCACAACCACTCTGCATGCTGATAAAATCCAGCCACTAGTGCTTACTGACTGTTGAATTCTGTCACAGCTTAATATTGTTTGTGAAGGCCCAATTATTTGGACAGAGCAAATATTGCTCCCTCTTCAAAAGACAAACATGTCTTTTGTTCCATGTTCAAAACAAAAACCTTTCAATTTCTTTCCTCCCCCCCCCCCCCCCCCCCCCCCCCCCCCCCCCCCCAGGATTTTACTATCTGTCTCTTATGAGCCAGAATATTCAGAGATACTTTGCTTTCATTATTTTGCATTGTCATCATGAAGAAGAAATACCCTTCAGAAGTGTCAGGCTCTTCCACCAAGTCCTGCATTGTTATTGCTGATGTGTGTGCTGCGCTAAGGGGTAATAATCTCTGCACTCCTAGCACAAAACTAGGAAGCCTATTGCTGGTGCTCCCATTGCAGTTGGAAATACTAATGTTTTGGGCAGCCTCCAGTTCCCCTTCTGCCAGCAATTGTCTTTGAATTCTTCCATTATTAACACCACAATCTAAACTGTCCCACAGCCTATCCCTCTAGGACATTTCTAAAAGAAAAATATCCAGCTCATCTTTTTTTGCTCCACCACAGTCATAGGCACAGGGCCAAAACGTCCACAGCAGAACTCACTGCAGAGAGCAAGTACCCCTCTACATCAACACACACAACCAGATCCCCAATTCCTGGCAGACTGATTGTTCATAGTCTTCACATTCCTAGGTCCAGATCTGGGCTGCATCTGCTCCTTGCTAGTCCCTGCTGGCCTTCCCTTTCCCACTCCAACGAGGGGCTGATCAGCTAGCCACAAGGCTACTACTGCCATTAGCACAGGAGGCACAAGCCCTCCAGGCCCAGTAAAGCCTGGCACAATCAAGCACAATGACACTGTCTGCAAACGAAGTATCTTCTCACCCCCTCCCCAGCTTCCTTTGGCTTCTCTCAGGGCAATCCAGATGCTACCACAGCCATTGCACAGCTCCTCACGAGCCAGTTATCAACTCAACATGGTGCTTCAGTGCTAAATCCCCACCCCATGCCAAGACTGCATGAGCAGACTGTTCCACAAGCATGAGCTCTGCAACCCACACCCCACTACAACATTTCAGCTTCAACCACAGCCAGAGGTCATAAGCCATTATACACAACCAGCTTCCCCAGGGATCCGTCTCTTTCCTGGAATCACTGTCAGAGCATCTCTTCGGTTAGGTCACACCAGTTCAGAATGGCCAGCCTGAACAGGAGGGCATAATTTCATGCAGACTAGAGAGAAGAAGAGATGCTTCAGGGGATGGTTGGTCCTTCTCATGACCTCTTGGCATGGTGCCGGCCTCCAGCATCATGTCACAGCTATGTGGTCAGGGCTGTGTCTGCTCCTGGCTGGGCCCCACACAAGTTATGGGGAGATGAAGGGGCCAGCTCATCAGAGGGCCTCTTAACTACTGTCACCATTTGCACAGAGAGAACAAAGCATACTCCCGGTAGCTCCTGTCTTTAAAAGACTTGTTAATCCAGTCACTAACACTTGTGCTAGGCTGCTGGCAGCACCTCCACCTGCTACATCAGGACCAACACTTGCCAAACCACCTGCCAATGCTGCTCATGTTCTATCTCCTCCTGGAAACCAGCTGTTGCCATCAGGCAGCCATGTCTTGTTGCATTTGGTGCTGCTCCGTCAGTCATCTGCTTGCACTGGTATTACATATGGGCCTGATGATGACTTCTATCCTTATTCTCAGCAGTTCAAAAGCCAAAGTTTGTGAGATGTTTACTCTTCATCCCTGGAAGGCTGCTGCCTGCATTGTCCAATTTAGTTGTAAAATGGCTCCTCTCCCAAAGCACAGAGCTGGAGTACAAATCTGCTCAAAACATCTTCCAAACCCCGTGAATTAGTCTGGTCTCTGAGCAACCTGATCAAACTCTGAAGTGGACCCCACCTTGAGGCTGGCCTGTTCTGACCAATCAGTTAGATCAGATGACATTCTCCTGCAGCCAACATTATTCTGTGGTCTAGACAAGTAAAGATTAAGTTCTAACACTCATCCCTATTTTCGCATCCAAGCAAATAAGCCCATTTCAGAGTTATCAATAGAACAAATATGAACACCAGGTTTGAAAAGACAACGGCTTTTTAACGTTGTGGGTCACAGTGCAGCTTCTACAGGATATTTCTACCTACACTGGGACAACTAGGTACAAACTCATCTGTCTGTGCTTCAAGAGCTGTGACCATGCACATAAAGTCCCTCTCTTAGCAGTCAGGCAGAACTGCATCTCCTATTGTCACAGTACAACACAAATAGCATGAACCTATTGATGTACCTTTAGACATTATGAAAAAAATAGTAATTTATAGAATCTTAGAATCATAGAATATCACAAGTTGGAAGGGACGCATAAGGATCATCAAGTCCAACTCCTGGCACCGCACAGGTCTACCCAAAAGTTTAGACCATTGTAAATGGGGTAAAAAGCCGTATTTAAAAGAATCAGTGTTTGATCCTCTGTGTCTTGCTTCAGCAGAGAACTGAAAGACTTCAATGGTATTTTCACTTGGATAACGAATATAAGCTAAAGCCCAGAATTATTTGTTTATGGAATTCTCCCCATAATTTTTTGTTTGCTTTTAAACAGTTGTTATACATGGAAGCCATCTGACTGATTAAAATTTACTTTCCAACAACAAATATTTTTTTTTAAATCTTGTTCTTGTAACCCTGTTTGCTAGCTGAGGAATAAGATGAAACAAAAAAATCTTGTGAGAGGCCAAGGAGAAACGCACAAATGGAATGAGATATAAAAGTCCACTAACAAGTTAAAAATGTACCAAAGAACACGATAGAACATATCTGTGGTCACTTGAAGATTATTTGAGTGGAAATAATTTCCCTGAATTATTATGTGATAACTTTCTTGATTACAGTACACAAAGCTCAAAGTAAGGATTCAGAATATTGTTACCACATAGGCAAAACATTTCCATGCCTGTTAACAGTCATTTGGTTTTTCAAACAAGCGCAAAGCAACTACCAATTCAACTGGAACAGTGCGACTGACACTACAACCAGAAAAGAGATGTAGGCAATTAACTTGCATTTGACCTTGTCGGAGAATATCAGCACTCCAAGTGTGTAATAACACAAGTACAATTTCAGACAGGTCAGACAGAAGCTTTACTAGCTATGATCCTAGTGTGAGAATGCTCCGCCAGCATCCCCTCTCTGCCCCCTGTCTTCTCTACCCAGTGGTTGCAGAGACCCGACTCACAAAGTGCTTCAAAGATATCAAACAGGTAAGGAAAATCATTCTAATGCTTACAAAGCCAGGTGTGCATTCTTGGGAAGAAGGAACTCCAGACGACCATTTATGTGTTAGCAAAGCCCAGTACCCCTTCCTGGGAGGGATGGACTCCTTAAGTATCTTAACTGCCACAGCTGGCACTGCAGTGGGGCCTGTAGGAGCAGCACACCCAGCATTTTCTTAGCTCAGAAGTGGGAGACAGAAACAATCAGGCTGCTAGCTTTTGGTCGAAAGGAATGTTTCTTTTGGTAGGACAAACGTCTTGGTCATACCTCTCAAACCTTAAATATTAATAATTTTTCCACCACAACCTAAAATTCATGTCTTTCAAAATTCATGGACAGATGACAGATAAATCTGTAGGTTTATAAAACTGTTACCATCTTCTCTGTATGCTTAAATATTTGTCAACAGCTATAAACGGTCACGACTGACTCACAAGTCATCTTGTTCACAACTAACACCAGGACACATAGTGTGCTATTTCTTCTCATAAAAAGCAACCGGAGGGCCCTAAGAGCCACACCTGAAACAGGAATATCAAAGAAAAGAACACAGTTGGCTGAAGACTACCGAGACCTAAGATATTCTCCTAACTTAGGAAAAACTGATTATTCATATCATCAGAGCTGCCTCCCTCAGGAAGACAATTTCTGAAGTATTGTCCAACATCAGGCAGTTACTGGTTTAAACTTCTATGATTTTCCTGTGCTCTGATTTCCCTTTCTCACCATGAGGACTTACTTATGTCAACAGATGTGCATGAAAAAAGATATAAGGAGAGAAAACTTAAGAGTTGGTTGCCTTCACTCCACTAGTTTGTGCAGCAAAGCTACACCTGCAAATTGCTGTCTCACAGCAGCTGTGGATCTGATTCGCTCTACTCCCATTTCCATTACTGCCTGACTTACAAGTGACAGAGCAAGTATCACAGGCATCAGCAACAAAGCTACATACATCAGAAACACTCAGGGGAGGATTTCTGCTCTAGAGGAGCAATTCTTGTAGTTCTGTGGCCATACCATCACTAATGAAAAGTCACGAGGTCAGATGCCTCCTCAGTTGACATCAGTGGATTAGCATGGTTGTCACAGGGGGAAAATGTGACTCAGGATCTCCCCAAGAAATAGCTACATCTCAATGAGAATGAGCAGCTGCTAGTTTGGCCTTTGGTCTCAGTTTTATTGCCAAGCATATAAAAAGAAATGTTCAAATTTTTTATTCCTTCTTTCCCACAGCAGCTGACTCAAGTAACTTCCTTCCACCACCACCCCTTTTTTGCTAGATAGCCCATAAAGCTTTACCTAGACAATAGTACAATCTACAAAGTGGCAGAATTACCTCCTAGTCATCTAAATATTGAAGACCAGGGCATCTAATGCAGTAAGCCCAGATTTAGTGTATTGCGTTTTCACAGGAAGAACTAAGTATAAAGTAGACAGTGCAAGACAACAGCTGCACTAATGAAATCTTTAGCTACAACAGATGTAGCCCATGAACTGTAAAGGAGAGACACACTTGCATCTTATTTCTATTCTTCTTTTCTTTGTTATCTGTACCCTGCTTTTTATTGTTTAAATGAAATTTCTGAATCATCAGGAGATTTTTGTGGTTATATAATGGCTGCAGCCCATTCCTACCACCCTTGAATTTCACTGCAGGCATCTGGCATGAGCAGTAGAACTCTGGAGGGAGTCTTCTGGGTTTAAGACCACCAAAGAGAAACAATTACAGCTTGAGGAGAGTGAAAAGGAAAAATTCTTGGTGGACATTTGTGAACTCCTTTTTTTTTTTTTCTGTATGTAAACCAGTTTCAAACCTACTTAAGTAAAGAAGGTTGCAAAGTTCAGTTTCACTGAAAACATCTTTTCCCTGATTCCATTTAAGACAGATAGCAACACTGAGAAAAGACCAAAGTAAGCAATGATCAGTATGTTAAGTGATAACAGTGTTTCTACAGTCAGCAAGGATAATTCTCATTAACTCTTTGGAAAAATTGCACTGAGACTAGCATAAATGGCCAATGAGGCAGAAGAAGCATGGACTGTTTGTTTCAGAGTCCTCATAACCTTTGTCCCAATCTTGATCCCCCCAGGCCACAGCTTTACTGCTGAGGCTGCGGGACCTGGACTCGGCCGCCCTGACGTCTCTGCAGCTCATCTGCATTGATGCTAATGTAATTCAGATCACAGACTGGACCGTGGGGCCTCTTTTGCCAAGGTCTTTCACCACGTGAAGTAATTTACACTTCTGTGGCTTTTAGCTGGTTTCCAAAGGAAATGAGGCTTATGAGAGCATGTTGCATTTGTGGGCGTGGGTGTTTCCCCCCCACCAGGAACTTCTGAGCCCACTATCCAATTTCAATTGAATTAGATGCAAATACAGAACTGGTTACAAGTAAGTTACCATGGATAGAGATGGACAGGTTTCATTGTGGGGACTTCTTTAGTGACAATGAGGAAAGGCTTAGATGGAAGGAGAGGAGAAGAGGCAAAAGATTCAGGTAGTATCATATCAGTCTTGAAATGAGTATCTCAGCACAGAAATGTTACTGTCCAAAGGACAGTAGGCACATTTCAGAGACAGAAGCATGCCAGAAGGAAGTGCAAATCAGAGCACCATGGTTAGAAAATATTCATGAAAATTTTTTAGAAGATGGTCAGAATATTTTTGACAGAACTTTTCTACATGAAAGAATACAGTTTTGTTAAAATGTTCCATGGAAAGAGATTTTCACAGTAGTGTTCCTAACATGCACGAAAGCTTTCTAGTCACTTTCAGGAGAAAAAAAAAAAGAAAAAGAGAGAGAGAGAAAAAAAAATGTTTGGCCAAAACCATCAGTTTTTCTATTTGGGATTGGAACGATAGTCATTTCTTCAGTGAAAGCACCACTGGTTTGGGTGAACTTGTCTTCCATCCGAGGCAGAATAAAGAAAAATTTCAGACACCTGGAAGCTGTCATGAGATGGAAATGTCCTTGCTGGAACAAATAAGAGATAACTCCTGAGAACACAGGGTCCTACAGTTCCCAACTACAGCCCTCCATGGAGGAATCTCATGGAAGCAGACTACTCAGCTAGCTTTACAGAGCAGTGGCCACTGGGAAGGCAGGGCTTCACATTCAGTGATTTATGTTGTTTATTTATTACAGACTACTTTATGGACTTACTTGAGCTCAATTCTATTGCATATATTTGGCTCAGTGCATCATTAAAGCTTCTTTAACTTCTTCAGGTTTTCACAGATCTCTGACATCACCAGCAACATGTTCAGAATGCCCATGAAGTTTCTACTACAATCGTGACTTCAGAAATAGATACAGCAAACACCACTTGAAAAATCACAGTTTATCAACTTCTTCCAAAAACTTACTGGGATCAACTTGCATTTTAAGAAAATAAACGGTCATGCTCAGTCAGGTGAAAGAGAAGGTAAGAGGAGATGAAGAAATGCACTTTTTGTAATGTAGCCATTTCTAAACGTAGAAGCTGAATTTCACACACCCTGATACGAAACAGAAATTCATGAAACCATACAGAAGATTTCTGTTTCTTCAGACCTAGGCTGTGCAAAGAACATCGCACTAAAGAGGCCAAAGAACATTGCCCGTAACGTACACATACACCAAAATGCATCAAAACTGAAAACCAAAGAGTAACACCTTTAATTTTAACTGTTTTCCCCAAACAACAACAACAAAATCATTTTTAGAAGAAGAAAAAAAAACAGATAAACAAAAATCAATTTACAGAAACTGCTATGGTGCTTCCTTCATAAGAACGGCAGCATGGGCTTATTGCTCAAACTGTCATTTTCTCTAGAATGCTTTAATCTAACTGCGGGTTTTGGGCCCAGGAAGGGTTGCAGGTAGGATTTCAAAGGCCAGTAATGCCCAGTAGGGTCAAAATAGGGATTTTCAGGGCTTTTCTGACTTGTGGAAGCCTACATCTATACTAAAAGACAGCATTACAAATTCATCTCATATGTATAACAGCACACTAAAATAGACAGAGGATTGTCATGGATGAATTATTCCTCTGCAGGAAGCTTGAGTGAAGATTAAGAAAAATAAAGTCCAACATCTTAAAAAAGGAGAGTAATCTCAAATAGATTTTTTTTTTAAAGTTCTCAAATTAAAACCATGTTGATAATAAGTAGCATGCTGGTACAAATGCTCTGCCTAACTTCTGTGCAATTAAAGACTGTGCTGAAAAGCGAACTTCTGCCTTGCAAAAGACAGATAATTTAGACCATGCTTCAGAATCCACATCTCACGGAGCCTTTGGCTTCTCCAGTGTGCATTTAAATAACGAACAGCAACTGCAGAGGCAATGAGGACAGTAGTTGTACTGGTGGATGACTAGCTGTGAGGAAGCACACAGAGTCCTCCACCTCTCTCAGTACAAGCCTTTGACCCGATGGAAGAATGCAAAGATTCCTCTGGGGCCTGGCTATGAATATGAACCAAATATTTTCAAATCCTATTTTCAAACACTGTTTTCAAAACCTTCCAGATTCAAAACTTCAATGTGACAGCCCTGGATCTCAGCTCCAGTCCTCTCATCCTCAGCATTTTGTTAGCAGAAGTTTTAGTCTTGTACGAAAATATAGTGTCTAGAAAGTATAAAGTGTTTAAGTTTTATATGTTTTTGCAGTTTACTTAAGATTAATGCAAGCACTACTTCTTCCAAACATTTACATATTTTGGTTCTGATAATGAAGTGCATCTTCACACACTTTTCTTTATTGGGTAGCCATAAATCCGTAGAGAGAGGAGAACCCTACAAAAACAATGGAGGTAGCATGGCCCAAGCCAAAACAAATTCATATAAGAGGAAACAATGGGAAGCTGGCAAAAACAACATGCAAAAAAAAAAAAAAGGAAGTTTATTGGATACACACAAAGAAAAGACCACCCTATGTGTGTGGCATATATTTGTGCTAAGTCTCACATCTTTTCTGTGATATGTATTTTTTTTACAAGGTTCTAAGCTTTTTTTTATGAGGTGAATAAAACACACAAGAGCAAAGTCTCCAGCAGTTAAAGGGCAGTAGTAGATGTCTCTGTTATGCATTTGCTTCTAATAGAATTCCCATTCATTTTCCTCGAACAAATCAAAACCGTTGTTGGAAAAAGTTCTTTAGAGACCAATGACCCAAATTATCCTCTCCCAAAGGAAGGAAAGAAGCATTAAATGTTTGGAAACCTGCCCCCAAACATATATGCACAAAATGCGTTGTTGAGCAAATGAAGTTCACAGTAGTTCCTGATGAAATCCTGCGTGATTTTGAGCTCTAGCTGAGGGACTTCAAAGGACCTCCTGCAAAAACATGCTCAAAATCCTACACTGCCCTACACTTTCCCATACAAGCTTGCTTAATTTATCTTAGAGGTGCAATGCTTTCCCTCATTTGAATTCAACTAATTAATTTTGTGTAGATGTCCATTTCAACATCAAATGTTCCTCCAGCATCAGTGAGAGGTCTACCTCTTGCCTAGCTCTCTTCTCATACCATTTATCATCTCTAATTTGAACCATGGTAAATTATTCAAGTCTTTTTGTTGTTGTTCTTGTACTCTGCTTTTATCAAGAGCAGCTTTTCGTTATGCACAGTGATTACATTCTTCTAAGGATGTGGTAAGTGCAATGGGCTTTGGTTACTTCTTGTAGGACCTGGAAACCTGTTAGTGGCGAGGGAAGGATGCTAGCCTCCAATGTGTGGGAGAAATGACTAAAATGAAGCTCATGACAAAAATTAGCAAAAGAAAAAAGGAAGCTTGAACACATGGAAAGAATTTTGGTGGAACAAATAAGATTTGCTGGACCCTTCTCATATGATTCAACAATTCTGTTGTTACACTGCAAGCTGCAGTAATGGAAAACAGAACAACAGTTAGAGGGTGGGAGGTAAACTGAAAACAAAACAATATGTTACCTTGTAACGCAGAAGAGGTGAGGGTTACATGTTTATGGTGCATTAAAATGCATCACTCACTTGTCGAGATAAAAATCCTCTTAAAATCCTTTCAATCATTGTTTTGTTACATTTAATGTATTAGCAAAAGTTCTGCATTCCACAAAATAATTCGAGATCTTCTCAGAAGAGAGGACTACTGTCCCTCTTTGTCCAATAATCTTCAGATTTGCAGAGTCTGAGCAGCAGTTTATCTCTGGAAAATATCTATGCCAGGTTCAGAAGTAGATTCCTGTAAAACTCTGCTAACTCGTACTTCTGAAGAAAGTATGTCACCACATTTCCTGGCGTGAGGGTCTTGAATCTGAATGCAGCTTTTAATTTTCTACAGCATAGTTCATTAGCTTTCACCACCCATTTTTACTGCACTTGCACCACTTTTCAGTAAATGTATCTGTAACGTTAACATTCCTTACCACTGTATTAAGAATCATTGAATATTTATGGTTCTCATCGAAAAGATCTGTGTTAGCCGAAGACACCAAACTGCAGTCAAAGCTTTCACCTTAAAAACATACATTTCTAATCATGACAGATATGAGGAAAATTTCAAAGAATCATTGGTGACTAAAGAAAAAGCACTGATTAGACACTGGAAAAAGCTAGGTGTTCCTCTTAGGTGAGAGTTTAAGAGCACTGAGTTCCAAAAGAGTTAAAACTACAAATAAGCAGTCACCTTCAAGTGAAAGAGCTGAGAAGACAAGTAAAAAGAATTCAGTGGTAATATCATGGTCTTTTTTTTTTTTTTTAATTATCATTACTTCTTAGTATTTAAGCCAGTATTACTACGTAGAGAGACTGGAGTTGCATGTTTCTGTTTCAGGAGGTATAAGGGACCATAGCAGAGCTGGGCACCACCAGGCATGGCTAGCATTAACGGTGCCTAAGCTTCACCTAAAGTGAAAGGAAATAAAAAAAAAAAAAAGAAAAAAGAAAGAGATCTCAGCCTGAGATTTCTAAGAACCACTGTGCAAAACAGTTAATTGAAGAGGTGTGTCTGAAATCACGTCCCCTGCCTGAGGTTAGGTACTTAATGTATAGGTGCAGTGAGGCTCCTCTATAGGACTGACGGGTCAGAAATAACTTCACAGTATTCTGCAAGGACTATAATTGTTTTACCCTAACAATCTTAGAATAATAATAAATAAATAAATAATACCAAGTCACAACAGAGATGGTATTTCTCTTTCCTAGTGAAGGATCTCAAAGACTCTCTTACCTCTCTTCTAACCCTATCCATTTTGCAATGTCTAGCTTCAGAATGAAGAAATTGGTTGCACAAAAAATTGGTAGTACAAAAGTGCAGCCTCGGCACATGGAGCTGTACATTAACCACAGAGATCTAAGGAAGCTGCTCATATTCTTGAATGTGTCAAGTATTTAAGCACCTTAGAGTGCTATCAGTGTCTCAGGTGCCTATGCGCATTGACAGAGATCCCCTACAGCGCTCTCTGGAATGGAGGCTCTTGCATCCATTTAAGACTAGAAGAACCTATAGCATCCTCTTAGAGCTGGCTCTGACCCCCACTGAAGCCTACAAAGGCATTACCATTGACCTCATAAGAAGCAGGATGGGGCCCATAGGAAAAGCTTCAGTATAGGAAATAAATTTTCTTGCCATGATTATACTCGGTTTACCAGACAGATAGATTAATTCCAGACATGATGGGTGAGAGATGAAGTTTGAATTTCCACCACACCCACCCAAAAGGAACTGCAGTAGGTTTCCTTTTATTCTCCTTCCCCTTGCCCAGCACCACCGCCACCTGTAAGAGGACAAATCTTAAACTCACACAGACACAGTTATATAAACTGACATTCCAGTTAATGGTTGCTTTGGAAATTCCCAAGCTATGAGCTGTCCTGCAATCTAGAAACTGTGGTTTCCAAACATGAGCTAAATCACAAACCACTGCACAAGGAGTCTTTGCGAACATTCCTTGTGTCATTGTTTCAAAACAAAACTTGTAATATTTTAATCTCATGACCGCAAGAGCTTGTCTGTTGTAGCATGTAAAGATGATCCAGCGCCTTAGGAAAGCACTTCAGCTTCTACCCCGCTTCCACTCATTGATAAATCTGTAGTCTGTCAGAAATACCGGGAACAGAGGGCCACAGTGGAATAGCTATTGGCTTAGCTACAGTGAGGATAAATATGGAGATGATGATAGAGACACCCAGACAATACCGTCTGCCCTTCTTACATGTGACTCAGGGAACAGGACATACCCTGAAAGCAGGAGGCATAAGTTCTGTGTTCTCCTCAGTCTCATGTTTAAGCTTGCATTCCCAAGGCCAGGACTAATCCTCTTCCTTTCTGTAGCCATACCATTGTGCAGCAAAGGATGTCAAGCTCTCTGGGTCTTCAGAACACTGAGCAAAAGAATCTGCATGGCCTGAGGAGGAGGTCACTCAGTTCTGGTCTCTACTTTCTGAACATTTTAATCTAAATTAAAACTTAAGAGATCACAACTGTCCACATCCAGAGTTCCATAATCACTACGCTTTTACAGGCAGGATCCTTCTTGACTGTGTTTAACAGTTTTTCCTGCATCTCGCTTTCTTATAGAGCTCCATCTTCAGTGCTGGAGAAGAGTACATTCCAATGTGATACCACAGATTAACAGCCACCTGAGACAAAGGCTGCTACAAGAAGCATCATTTAGCATCTCAGCAAATTCCTCAAATCTGCCCTTCGTTCTCCTGTAATTCAGTCAACTCAGATGTCTTTGCAGGCTTTTTTTTATGGCTTTTTTTTATCCTTTTTTTTCCTGACATCCTTAACAACTGGCTTCCTAAATTGTTACCTCTGAGAAGCAAGGAAAGAATGACATTCTGCAAGGTTATTTGAAATCTGATGATGTAGCACACATGGGTGAAATTATCATGTCAATATTTTGTTACCTGATGATCATCCCTACCTTAATGTAGGAAAATCCAGAACCCTGCAGGAGTAATACATCAAGGTAAAAAGGGGAGGGTCAGAATAGAAGAACTTAATCTAAGACAATTATTTTTGTCTGCTGTTTCCACCTAGAGTGCCTTACGCGGAACTATTCTGAAGCAATAAAATACAACTAAAATTTTCTCACGTTTAATTCCATGGCGGAGTGCAGATGTCTGCAAAAGTAAAAATACCCAAGTATTTCAGCCCACAGAGATTCCAGGAAAGTGACATGAGTTTGACTGATTCAGGATAATACAAACTATCAACTTTCTGAAGTTCCAGGACATAGAGAGAATTCCAGATTTTGCTTGATCAGCTGAAACAATTTAGGGAATAAGTTTCTCCAACTCTGTTGCCAGAAATTTAGCAAAGAATTTCATGTCAACATTAAGATATAGCTCTGTAATTGAGACTTTGTGAGTCCTCCTCCCTGGCTTTCCTAGTAAGGTGATATGAGCCCTGGAGAACAAAGCATCTTTCAACTTTATTGAAATCTGGAAGCTAGAAGAATGCTCAAGATTTAAAATAGATTCAGGATTGAATAAAAAGAAGAATTAAAAAAAAAGAGGCCAGCTGAAACAGAGTCTTTACTTGTTTCCATATTAAAGTTGCTTTTGTCACTTTACTGTTCACAGGTTATTTCTTCCAGATCAGCTTGCATAGCTGAATTTATTTATTTATTTTTAACAGAGAAACACTTCGATTTCCACCTTACTCACTTTCAATGCTTACACACTGAAACGTGTTTCAAAGGATTCTTATAGCATTTTGTCATGCCATTTTGTGTTATTTGTGTCTACCTACAAAAAAACATAACATTTGCTTGGAGGGGATGAACACTCTTGTTTCATCCCATTAACCAGCTAGATGAACTCACCAACAATCAAGCAAAGGACTGACCACACAGTCTCTCTGAAGCCATATAAAATGACATTCGTAACAATTTGTATGGGGCAGTAGGAAGAGCCTTATAAAGTAACGTCCCTGTAAAAATGCATCATAAATTTAAGAAAGTAGATTTTGGCAAGGAATGTTTTTCTGAAGAAGTTTTTGCTGACTATGCACAGAGTCTCTTTGGGATGGATGTGGTTGACCAGCAAGTTCAGTCCAGTCCCTGACAATTGTCCCTGGTAGGAATCTGCAGCTATTCAATTCTTCTTCTAAAAAAAAAAATGACAAAAATGCTTTAAAGTTAGAGACTGGAAAAATAAAACCATGCAGGTTTCTACAGAGAAAGTGTGTTTTGGGGATCCTTTGATATGCTCTGTTTATTGTTGTAAGTAGCTGTAAACCACAGTCTATTTTCATTGTTGCTCTGAACTGAGTTGCACATCTGGCTGTCAGTGTTAATGTCAGCTTGGTGGGAGACTTCTCCAGAGATCTGTGCATGATAAATAAGTTTTCTGCAGCATGGTGCACAGGTCTGGGATTTCTTTCTTTCTAACCTTACGCTGAAGGCTCATAACGAAAGCACAGAGACTCATTAACAGCATCCAAGGTTTCCAGCTAGGCCCAAAGTTCCCTAGCACATACGCAGCTATCAGAAAAATGAGCAAGTAGCATGCCAGTTTGGTCTTTGTTAACCGCTTTGACCATAACCTTATTTGTTTGCCCATGTCCAATAAAATAGCACATTTTAGTGGTCAACCCTACTGTTGTCTCCCCACAGGTCCTGTGGAAATGTCTGATGCACAAAGGCACTTGGATTGTCTGAAGATTAGCAGGTCTACCGTGCCTTATCTAACCGCTTGCTGGTAAATATGGAGGTAACAGAAAGTGGAGATACTAAGTAGTGACCTGCTCTGTGGCATCAACATATCATTTTACATCTCTGTTGTGCTGCTGGAAGCAAAATAAGGGAAAGCCAAAAGTTTGTCTCACTGAGCACATCAGAAGCTGTACACTCCTACAAAAGCCTAAGCTTACCTCAATCCCACAGCTACTTCACTGGGTAATTTAGGCATCTCCTGTAACTACTTATTCATATCATTACAACACCTGAGCAGGCTGTCCCACCCTAAAAACTGAGACTCACTCAGCTGACTTATATCGCTACTTTCCAGAGTCTTGTTCACTAAGAGAAAAAAAAAAGAGAGAAAAAAAAAAAGAGGAAAAGAAAAAGAAAAAAGCAGGTCCTGTACCCACAGAGTCATTCACGCAAGGATCTGTACATATCCACAGAAGGAGACTATTCTGCCCTGAAGAGCTTACTGCCAAAGGGGCACAATCCACAAGCATAAAATAGAGAGCTGTAACACAGTAACACGGTAAAATCTTTTTCCAGAAAAGTATTTACATCCTTGAAAGGTTCCGATGTAGGTTGGAATTTAAATCTGAGTCTCCACAGTTGAGAAACCAAAAACCTTGAGAAACTTTTAATGAAGCTTGTGAACATGGACATTAGCTTTAGCTTTCATATTGCTCAAGATTTCCTGGGCTCTCAGTGCTAGGTTAAAGCCAGTGTCCTACTACTCACGTCCAGGTCTATGTGCTATGAGTACAGCATCACTCATGCAAACTCTCAACATTCTAAAAACAAAGATGTTGAGTTCTAAGGAGAACATTGTTGGTTTTGAAACCTTCACTATTACATTTACGTTTAATGTGTGGATTTGGAAAATGGAATTAGACCAGAAATGTATTTTTAATGTGCTTCATTTAGTTTTGCAACTCCCTGCAAACCACACAATCTGTAATTTTATTTTATCAGGAATTCTTTATTTTTATACGAAATTTGGCTAGATGATCAATGAGCCAAGATACTTCATACACTGTACATGTATAAATGAGCTGTAAATAGGCTCTTTCTTTCTTATGAAGAAGGGCTCTTCCACTGCTTGATACACCATGGCATTTACTTTTGTAAGTATTTTTAACTCCTAGACCTCAGACTGTAAGTCAGGACAATCTTCTGAAAGTAACCAGTAAAAATTACTGTGAAATTACTTCAAAAATAATAAAAAAAAAATCACAAACATGACTGCAATGTGAAAAATATAAATAACTTATCTTAAAGAAAAACTACAAAGATGACAATGCCAGCACCAATGCCAGAGTGCAGTATGCTCTAGAAAGTTCTAAATTTCATCCTATCGAGACCAAAGTTGAAGGTAGTATTTAGAACTACCTTATTCCTAATACCGAATAATTGTAACACTGAATATAATTATAATATATAAAATATAATTATAATATTGAATATTATAATAGTTTCTAATTATAATACTGAATCCACTAGAGTAGGCAGGGTCTTGATTTTAGAAATTCTAAAATGTTTATGAAATAATGTTTATGCAACTTATCCTGAGTAGACTGTTTTGATGCCCATGTGAGCATTTGGGAGATTGAGTAAAACAAGTTTTAGAGAAGCAGCTATACAGAAAGAAAGAAACTACCAATACATTCTATATCTGAATCATTACAGAGCAAGGTCCCTCAAAATCAACTGACTTTTCCAAGTGTGCACTTTTCATCATGCATCAGTACGAAGAGAGAGTTTCTTCAGGAAAAGTGTCATTTAAAGACAAAGCTGGTGCTTAGTTTTGTGTTTGGCCCAGAGTGGGTGCTTAGTTTTTACCACTGACGTCTGACAGCTTATGTCTGATATGAATGATTTGATACGCAAAATACCAGGGGAAATAATCACTGGCAGATAAATAGGACTAGTCATGAAAGAAAAATACAATAGGAAAGGGGTCTTCCATACAGTCCCATTACACTGTTCCCTCAATAGACAGAGTATGTTTTCTTCTTTTTTGTTTCAGAAATTGTGGATGAGTAACATTTTATGCTCTCAAAAAACTTATCAGAAGTTAGTTCATGAAAGATGAAAAGACTATTGATTTTTTCCTTTTCAATTATTTTCCCATTAAAAAAGCACAACGTATTTCTACCAAATAACAGCCTTGATGGAAGAAGTTTGGACTGGCAACCCCCCCCACATACCAATAACTATTGCAATGAAATGACTTCTGCCTACTCTAAAAGCACTGTTAAAAAAAAAAAATTAAAATTCTTTTCTCTTGGCAAAGCTATGTCACAAGCCTACAAACAAGTTAAGAGTATTATCAGCAACGTTGACAAAGACCTTCCATCTAGGAGTTCTATCTTCTTTCTCACTGATAATGAAAAGAATATTTAAAATGCATCATACCAAAGGACCAAAGCTATTACAAGTATTTCTACCAGGAAATATGCATATCTTCTGCAGAAAGAACATTCACACACACGAAACAGTTGGAGAGTGGTGCAGCTCCTTAAGCTGTTTTTATGCTCTAACAAACAGAATTTGCAGATTTCTTTTTTAAACCTAAAACAATTTATAATCAAGTTTAAGATTTGTATTTTCCCCCCCAAAAATGCAAAATATGACAGTGTTACAAGAAAGACTTAACAGTGGCAATAGGATATTTGTCAGTCCAAGACGAGCATATGAAAGTGTTTGGTAAATGATGTTAAAGGGAGACACTTTAAGTGCAATGTGTTAGACTTAACTGACTTGCAGTAGCCTCTGGGTCCTACTGGCTCTGTAACCACCTGTCCAAAACCAGACTGACTGCTGCAGACGAGCAATGTTAAGCAGAATTCAACATACCCATTTTGGCATCAAATACAATTTGCCAATGTAGTACCCTGCTTTGCAAAAAAAATACAAAAAACAGTATGAGATGATGAAAGGGAAAGGAAGAGGTTTAAATAAGCAACATTTCATGGAACACTGGAAACTTTAATTTTGCCTATAGCATCATAACCACTTCAGCAAAATTATACCTAAGAGAACAGCTGTGTTAACTATGCCTCATAAATTAAAATAGTACCTCATTAGCTCCATTGATTCTTTCAGAATTCTTTTTCCCCTTCAACTTTGCATTACCACCATAAGATGATACTTTTGCAATGTCAGAATGAAACAGAATGCCAGCAAAAGTGTAACAGAGACATTGCCAAGACTAGCAAAGTTCAATGAATCCTGAAGCTTTTTCTGATCTAATTCCAGCTTATAAATGGTCAAGGCTTTGCAAATTTTATGGGCCATCTGCAGGCCCGAGACAATTTATGTCCTCAGTATTACATCAGATCTTTAAACCCTATTTTCATGAAAAAAACAAACATAAATTTTTTGCTTAGCAAAACTCTTCTTTTCTTATACCCAATTCCATAAATATACAATAAAAACTGATGTCTTTTCACACTTTCTAATATGCGGTGTTCTTCCATGGTTCTGCAATGCATTTAGGCATTTTTAATCTTCTCTCTTCTGCCTTTTCCTATCTCCTTTCAACCTCAGCAGAGGAGCAGTGAATAAGGTCTTTTCAGGGTACACTGAGAAGTGACCTGAACCTTTATCCAAACCGCAAGCCAAAATGCTTGTGGTTTGACAAAGTTTGGTTAACATTTTTTCCAGGTTTTGCCTCACATTAGAAGTAAAAGTGACAAAAACTCTACTGAGAGAGGTTCGTTCTTATGAGATTCCCTTTCTGATTTTGCACAGGTGTAAGTTTCAGATCATCTGGATATCCCCATGCAACCAAGTGTTTGTGTAACAGGAAAAATAAAACAGGACACATCTTGTTTCCCTTGCATTTTTAAGTACTCCCAAAGGAGTCAAATTAATCAATTATAAAGTATACACTAACACAGTTTGTATGCATCACTCAGTACATGCTCATACTTTAAATTCTCAAATTCCTCCTCAACAGAGCAGCAGTGATAGTTGTCATGTGCTATACTCTGTAGTCAGAATGGAGTTTATATTTTAATTTTCTAGGCATGTCCCCTATTTTCCCACTGAATAATCTGTTTTGATGACTTGCTTTTGCTTTTAATCCCAATAATTTTGATTAAAGGAATTAGAAAAATTAGAAAAAAGGCAGTAGAAAAATATCCAGAGAAGCACAGCTAAGCTAAACAAGATGGTATTTCTTGGCATAAGGGTGCCACCTATTGTCATGACAATTGATGTCAGAAAATGTTGAACAGACGCCTTTGGAAAGCACAGCCCTATTCATTCCTTCTTTAGATCACTTTAAACCTTTCATATAATTCAGCTTTGGCAAGATTATGTTTCTGTGTAACATTCATTGCTCCTTCCACTGTGTTGCAATTCTGCAGAGCACGATGATTACCACTGTGACTGATTGTGCCATTACAGTTATCCTTTCAGATAAGACTTTTGTAAGTTGGTCTGCTATACGTATTACTAGGATAACAAATAAGGTCCCAAAAGTGCCTGTATACAATGATATCAATGCAAACACATTACATGTATTTGTCTAAGAACATAAACATAAAATTGGCAGATAAAATTGGCAAATTCCCAATTTTCATGATTTCTGAAATTTTAAAAATTTATACTGGTTTAGTATCTAAATTCTACTAGGTACCTAATTAGTTGAGGACTGAGGAAAGCAGAGAGAATGGCTAAATAATATTTCTAATTAACCTTGCAAATAACACCACTATATCACTGCTGAATTTGAAGTGCTTCCCAACAGTATTTTCCTGTTTCTCTGACCAGCTCCATGTGCAAATTTGGTAACCCTGTGAAGCACAGTTTTCAGCTACAAAAGTACTGATGGCATCCTTGTGTGCTGACCTAGTAACAACAAAATATACCAGCTCTGCTTTAGCCCTTTGCTTCAAAGTTGAAGACTATGTTTCAGTGGAATTCCAGCAGCTCAAAACACTAAACTTTTGACTATTTTCAATTTTCATAGTGTATAACTTAGGTCAGGTTTGCTTGAAACTTTTCCTGGGATGCAGAATGAAGCATTTTATTTCTTTTCCTGAACAAAATACACTGACCATTTAGCCATTTGCTTCTATAACTCAACTCAAGAAGTATAAAAATGCAAAATAAAAGATCCACTTGTGTTCTTGATGCTAACAGGAATACAAAACCAATTAACTGGGAGACAAAGCATGTATAAAAATAATCTGTGGCTCATTCATATGGGAACTGCTAATAACCATGTAGAGAAGCTAAAAGGTGTATAAATCAGTGTACTTATATTTAAAAAGAAGTGCAACCTCCAGTACTTATTTTTTGCGGACACTCACCTTTATACAGTAGTGGATAATAATGGATAACAACTGTTGAACAGTCAGACCATCCAGCTGCTGCCAAGACCACAGAAACATTTGTTTCCAGGCCTACTGTTTTGGGGGGCTTCTATGTTGACAAAACACTGGCAGAATAAATATGGTGCTGTGACAGATTATTATCTATGTTTTTGTTGTTGTTCTGCACATTCTGCAGAGGTATCAGGATACAGATGAATACCTGTCTCAGAGCATTTATTTGGTTTGGTATTGACTTATGCTAGATTTGAACTTTCAACTTAAAGTTTTTGTTTTTGTTTTTTTTTTGCCATCCCGAAGAAAACTCACCAAATCCGAAGTGATGCAGGACTGTCTTTCCCTGAGCATACAGGTAGAGAGAAACAGGCCATCAAAAGTAGAATCAACCTGGAAAACACAAATGCCATAAATGCTGTTAACCTGCTTGTTGAAGATCATTTGAGCAGACACAACCCTCAAAGCCCACGGCTGAGTCTGAAAAGTTGAAGCTGTGACTAGTGTCATCACTTTCTCCCTTCACACCAAAATCCCAAAGGCCAGCATGACTTTGGTTCTTGTCTTCCAGCCATAGTTACTCTAAAATTAATACAGTCATTTCAGCTTCACATCCACTGTTTCAAGAAAAAATGTCTTATTCTTTATGGATAATGGTAGCAAGAGAAAGATGAAAATGCTATTATAATTTGGCCACTAATTGTAAAAATGTTTTTGTTTTGTTTTTAACCTTTTTTTTCCTCATTAAAAAGGGGGAAAAAGAAGTAAAGAGAAAAAAACAAGACCACAGAAATTCATTCATTCCAGGTTCTTGCTATCTACAGTTAGGGACTTAGAGATGTCTAAGTTTGGAGCATCCTATCCCTCTGTAGTCAGCTGGAGGACAGAAATCTACAGTCTGAGAGACTTTGCAGCCACCTCCCAACAAATAAAATGGAAATTAAAATAACCAGATTGAGAACTTTCTGTCTTGGTTCCTGCCAACAGATAAGCTCTATGCGTTCTCTAAGAAGTCATATAAATATGTATATATATATATATATATTTAAGCCTTGAGTAGAAATAAGTGGTTGTCTCTGAAACTAAGTCTTTGGAGGGGTTTCTAGGTAAAAAACAAAAGGTTTAAAATTCTGGGCCTTGTCTCTCAGCACTTCACAAGAAGTCTGTATCCAGAGAACTAGTTTCAAGCCATCCTTTCACAGGGATTAGAGTAGCTGTAGTAGAATGCACAAAGTGACCTAGGACTGACTTATTGTCGATAGGCCTTACATCTTTTCAGGAGGACTCCCAGCTGGTGTCTCAGGTGGAGATGGAGAGAAAAGGCAATGGGTTCCTTGAGCATCGAATGGCACCCTCAGCCTTAAGGTGAGTATAAAGGATGTGGAAACAGATCAGCTACCTAGAGCTCCATATGGCTTCAACAGCTGCTGAAAACTCAGCTTTCTCCTTCATTCTCTGTCCTGACAAATAACTGAATGTTTCCAGAGAGGCTGATAGAAAAGCAGATGCCTCCCATTTACACCAGTAAGCGCCTCTAGGTTACAGCAGATTCCTCCAGAAGCAGACAGGTATAATCATTGCACAGAACAATAGGAAAAAGTATATTCAACAAAGATATTCACACAGACCCAGTCTTCACACCTTTTGTACAAAGGTCCCTAGTTTATATACTAGCATTCTGCATTTATGTTTTAAAATCAGTAAAGATTTATCAGCACAATAATCAAAATTGGTGTATATACAATTATCATGGTGTAACTGAACACCCTTGCTGAACTAGAGTTATATTACTGAAACTTGAAGGGTATGTGCAGAGAACACCCTAAAGCTGGCCTCAGTGGTAAAGTTATATACAAGTCTCAACACCACAAGGCACTTGCTTAGGTGGACTGGGAATGCTTTAAAATCTTTACTTTGGACACTTCACCTCTGTAGCACGCTCATCTACTTTACATCCACCACCCAGAAAACCACACATCCTTTCAACAAAATTAAATATTCTCAGTGTCGCAGCTTATAATTAACAAAAACACTGAGGGCAGAAGAAAAAAAAAAAAAAAACAAAACACAAAACACACACAAAAAATAAATCTATCCAGTAGTGCTTGGTTAGAGCTTCATATTTATTTAGCATTGCCTTTGTTAGCAGTTAAATGCAGGTTATGGTCAGGTAGTGTCAGGGTGTTTTCCTTTATCAATTCTGCCAGCTCTTTCTTTCCCCTCTTTTCCCCACTCCAAATCCCATTTTTCTCTTAGAGAGAGGGAAAAAAAAAAACAAAAAAACACACACACACATCAAGAATGCAAACATGGATTCTGAGTCTCACACAACTTTTCCATCCCTTGAAATTCAACATGCACTTGTATATGACTGGGTTTCCGTTTGCACTTATTTTCTTGGCAAAGGAGAGCTTGGAGCTGGCTAGTGAAAAATCTATCCTTTGCTGTATTTTGCTCACATAGTTGCCTTAAAAAGCCAAAAATCACAATCTGATGCACAAAGGGAACACTCAGTGGCTTAGTAGCCTGCCTCCTCCGTTGACTTGCACAGTATATACTCCCTTGAGTCAAAGCATGCACATCAATTCCCCTCCTTGTATAGTCTTTCTGCTCCACTGACAGTGCAGTGCGATTGACACAGTCCACTGTCCACACCAAAATGAACAAACATGAAACAACACCAGTAAGATGCCTCTGTCCAGTATTTCTAACTACAGAGAGTAAAAGAAAGGTCTTATTCTTGCCCTAATTCCTGACAGAAAATATGACCACAAGGATTCTGAAAATATGACCACAGCTTGTCTCTAATATCAATGTCACCTGAGAGCTGAAAGACACCTGGCCAAAGACCTTTTACAACTAAACAGACAAAAATAGTTGTAAAAATTAAAAACTGTAATAATAATCAAGGGACTTGCTTGGTATGTGAGTAAAAAATTTAATAAAAAGAAAGAGCCATCTATAGCTAGCTTCTGCATTTGTGTATGCAATAGTCATGCTCCATGCTCCTTCTGTGTTTGTACTCAGAAATCTGACACGAGAGGTGTGCTCAAGTCCACTTTGCTGGACTTGCTCCATGTCTTGGAACAAGAACATGGCCTGCATACATCTTTCAAGCAGGGAGCATGACCAGGAAAGGAGCCAATGGATGCTCCGATACAGATGACCATGGGACAGAACATACATGCCCAGTGGGACTTGCGACACTAGCTGATCCTCCAACTGACTATCAGCACAAAGAAACCGAATACTGTCATAAAATTCTTCATTCTTACAGGGCAAGTTTTACCCTTCACAGCCTGGCACTACGTTCTGGCAGAAAGGCATGGAGGAGGAGCTACATGCCAGTATACGTTCTCATTTTAGTAAAGTCTTTGTTGGTAGTGTTCAGTGAACTTTGGGATACCCTCCAAAGCTACTGAAGATAATAGCAGCCTTTCTTTTGACATGCCCAGATATTCATTTGGGCTCTACATTCAAATTATATCAAATAAAAACATACACACTAGGTCTGATTTCTGCTGCTCCCCAAGTCAGTTATTAAAGTGGGTTAAACTGGAGGTAGAGGAGTCCCGCTTGGCAAAATCCCCTCTGTCTCTCATTAGGTACGCTGCAACCTTGCAAGACATTATAAATTTGCTTCACATAAACAGTGAATAATCTGCTTAGCAGTAATAGCAGGAAATGCAAATACTCCCTTAGCCAAGGGTAGACTAATACTACACTGGCAAACCCATGCTCCCCACCTTAGTTTGGGAATGGTTAAAACAGTATAAAAGTGTAACACCAGTGGATAAAGCCTGTAGCACGCTGTACAGCCAAGAAGTAATATTTGAATTCATGTGGGGAAACATTTTTGTGTGTTGCAGAGACCAAAACTCAGCCTTGAAGCCCCATGGGAGAGCTGATCTGGAAACGCTGTATAATTCTGTCTTAGTTTCCTCATGGAGCTGGAATACAAACAGGTGACGTATTGTGTACTCTGGACTTCTCTTTGGAAAACTGGGCTCTAAACCACAAACATTTGTACACAGTGAGAGGGTGAGCCCTCTCACCAGGGCCATCATCTGTTTAAAAAAAAAAGTGCAGGAAATTCAGTGTGACAAGAGGATTGCCACACTCATTATTTTTGCTACTTACTCTGATACTGGGTGGGCTTCTTCTAAAAAGAAAAGAAAGAAAAAGAAAAAAAGCCCCACTTTCTGGAATCTTGGGAATTTGGGTGCTCCTTTTCTTTTAGATTTTAGTCCACAGAATTATAGAGAAAAAAAAATGAAAACATGCACTCTAGATTATTTTTAAACAAAAGTAACTTATTTTAAAACTGTCTTTCCTTTTAAGTCTTGGTCATAATATTGTAAGCATTTATTGTGTGTGATTTAAGAACCATTACAAATAATAAGACTGTAGATCCCTCCCGTCTATATTCCATAGGTTACGATCCACACCATTTGAATTATCGAATTCACACATTATTTATCATGCAATATTTTTCCTTCCTGGAAAGAACTTCCATTTCTTTATCTGTGAAACTCTTTTGTTTGTTTTGAATGAGACAATGAACTACTTTTAAAGACAAACATAATTCTCCTGGGGAATTCCCTGTTTGCTGGAGTACTTCCTACACTTACATCAGCCAATTCAAACTGATTTTCATATATAGCTGCATTACCAAGAACTATGGATGCAATTCAAGTTATATGAGCACTTTCAGTCCTGACTGACAGACAGCCCAGTTTTCACCTGGTTTTGTCTTCCCATGAACATCTATCTGCCTTATGTGAACTACAAGCCATACACAGTAAGAACATTTGTTTAAAGTAGAAAAATTATCTACAGATATTTAACATCCCCTGTGCTCAGCAAACAAAATAACTCTATGCCAGTAGTCTGGCATCCCCCTGCATTTTGCAGTTTGTATGAAGCACATAGCATCCTTCTCCAGAAAGTACCAAACTAATGACCTCCTCTGTTCATTCCTGCCAAGTAGTAGTTGGCAAGTGAGGAACACATTTCAGAGAGCAATGCCTTTTACTGATGACATCTTTACCCGTACAGCTACATTTTTGTTAATTTAATTGACCAAAGCAAATTGATACTGGAACATCAGTTTGCATGTTTCAGCATAACATCATAGTAAAGGGGAACCTGCACATACTGATCCAAGCAATATTAGAAACCAAAGCTGAATCTGGAGGCTCTCACATCATTTGCAAATCTTGTAGGCAGATCACAGCATTTAAAAAAAAAAAACAGCAAAACATTTCCCTTTATGAGTTAATTTTTTGATGTTGTACTATAGCCATTTTTTAAACCCCAGAAACAGAATCACAGACTGCATGCAAAGGTAGATGATGTGAGCCTCAGCCTACGCAAGCCTACCTAACCCTGCTGTGCAAGGTACTGACACAAGTCAAGCTTGAGATACCGGGAGCCGCAATAGTCTCTCCATGTCATAAGGCATAGACAAAGCTTCATTGAGCAAACAGCTTCAGATGCTTTAGGTCTTCCCTGTTCCAAAAGTGTTCCTTTGGGTCCCTGCACTAGGGATTACTGACTTCTCTCTCCAACAGCTGGAAACAAGAATACTTGTCTACATCTCTTGCTTCTGTCTTAGGTAGGCAGTGTGAGCTACACGTAATCTAGCCAGGTTTCACTGCTATATAACTCCTCTAGATTGACTGGATTAAAAACAGCCCTCTGTACGTAAAAGTCCTATTTTCACCTGGTCACACTAGCTTTATTTAACAAGTTCTTCCACTTACTGAAAGCCTCACTGTAATTGAATTGCTTTTTTCCCTACAAATCCTCTGGCATTTAGGAGAGCGAGTTATCTGAGCACTTTCTCTTTCATTTTTGAATCTCCACCTTTAAATTCTCAAATTTATAGTGTACTTAAATGAGAGAAAAATCTCTTGCTAATTTAGACCTGAACTGCTCCCTATATGTACTCATCTTCAGTAGTGTACCATTGCCTGGAATGAGTGGATTCCAGCAGACTGGTGTCAGTGGCAGCAAGCTGAAGCCTGCTCAAAACTGTTTGCGGGATCAGGACTTTTTTGCCTGGAATGCATCATTGTAAAGGAGCACAGTTTTCAAATATGGCATCTGCATTCAAACACTGACACTCACTGGAGGCTCTTAAACGCTTCTTTTATGTAACTAAAGGTCAAACTGAACCTCCAAATGTGGAATTTCTGACATCTAATTAAGTAGCCCACATTAAAAATTGGGCCAGTTTTTAATTATGTCTGGAGAATACATGAGTTCAGCTGAGACAATTCACACTCACCTCATGTGTTTGTCAGTGTTTTTGATGGTGGAACTGAATAAATATTCTTTTGCTCCACAGATGCACTGGATCAAGGTTTAGCTTGTTACGCATAAAAAATAAATCAGCTCATATTTCCTTGACTTCATTTTTCCAGCTTTGTCATTCTGTCTAGGAGCATACTGCACGGTCAAGCCAGGCATGGCTATGCATGTTAATAACCTTTGGAAAACTCTGGATACTTCTGTGCAAAATCCTTTTTATTTTTTTTCCAAATAAATACTCAAAGCGCACCTGGTGAAAGATACTTTTCTATTTTTTTCTCTCTTTTTTTTTTTTTATTAAAGACTGTTTCAAAATAGGAGTTGAAATTAGAAACAAAACAAAAAAACACCAGCCTTAAGTGGAACTGCAACTGTGGTGCTGCTTTTTAAATCAAAAAGACAGTGCAGTCTTCACAGGATATGGCTCCCAGCCAGTTGTTTAATGCTTGTAGGTCAATATACAACCAACTCAGCTTCTGCTGCCTAATTGACAAACCACATATCAGGCACAGGAAGGTTAACAACTGTGCTTTCTTTCACCTGAGAGCCTGTGTTGAGTCCCTGGCCCCTCGGTCCCTTTTTATTTTATCATTCACAAATATCTACTGTGAGCTCCCTCCAGGCACAACAGACTAACTGCATGCCTGAAAAAAATGAGACCACTGGTAAGCAGTGGGTGTCTGGTCAGTCAGGAGCCAGGCTAGCTGTTCATCATGCTCCTCGATTTCAGACTGCCAAGGAGGTTTAGACCCACTGCTCCCAGCGTAAATTATTTGTGGATGAATGAACCAGGAAGAATTTCCTCCAAAATATTTTTGATTAATGGAGTCATGACACCAAATGTCAATGCATCACCAAGCAGTCTTGATACAATCCAGTAAGGTATTCCAGCTCGTTTGTCAGGTACCTGAGATTTAAGGTAAATATCTCTTTGCAAAAACAAACATTAAGAATCTTTACACAAAACTGTTCTCTAAAACACCAACAAAGGAGTAATCTTTCTTTTACTGTGTGTCATGTTTTTGTTTTTCCTCTCCCCTCTGGTTTTATTCCCTGTTTAAAGGCAGCAAACACACATGAAATGGTAGATTCCTGGAAGAAGGCACCTGAGCAAAGACGGAGCAGAGAAAAATATTGACAAGACCTAGATATACCTTCTATTGCCCAGGAAAATCACCTTCCACATGTACTAAACGCATGCCCTGATTATTTCCCCCATTCTGTCCCCTCTACAGCATGGCAATCAAAAACAAAGGAAGCAAACAGATGACACCAGACCCCCATCCAACACTGCAATACCTTAGCATAAATGGGGTATGATTCATACTAGATATTCCAACACATTACGGGACAGGAGAAGCTACTAATATTATTCCAGGCAATGCTCTTGTCCAGATTTCTGGGGATACTGCTCCTCCTGTACTATACTAGTAATACCTTGTACTTCACTCTGATGAAGCTGCAGCGAAGTCCAGCAATGTAAGCATTGAGGTTTCAACTCTGAGGCTGTAAGACACTGTATGGTGGTAAAAAAAAAAACATCTCTGCGCATGCTGCTTCCATTAATGCTGAATGGATAGCTGTCACCTGGAAGAGAAATAACCTGGTGAAGACTGACAGGTAGCTCTGAGTACAACATCCATCCAACTGATGCTGAATTATGCCCTGTGTTGCAAGGATGTAATGAATTTTATTCCCTCTGGATGAGTACTGTTTGTCTGAACAGCTAAAGCCTTACATTTCTCTATGAGTTTGATATGCACTTTATTTGAAGGAGACACTGAGTAGTTCCATTAACAGCAGAGACCACCTGCTTTTATTAGCCAGGAGAGACAGGATGCTATTCTGCCAGCTTTTGCTTTCAGTGTTTTTAGGATTTTCTGACCTTTGTTCATTGATTGGGCCGAGCTTAAGTGTGAGCATTGTCCCCATCCAATAGTCTCAGAGTGACAGAATTACCTTCCCTATATAGCTCCAATGAGGAACAGAGATAATTTTGCAGAAATTGTGAGTTGGGGTCTGGGGTTTAATTATTCTAAGTAAAACAACCTTCCCTGTATTGACTACGGATGACAGATCCCTCTTAGGCCTCCTTTCTTGCTACTAGGGTTTGTGCTACTGGAGGAAGAGATCAGAATAGCTCTGTATCATCCTTCTAACCACCTGTTTCAGGTGGAAACATCGATTTCTTACCCTCAAAGGTTCTTGAAGAACAATGTTTGGAGGATATGGCCATTCAGCAAGGAATCTCCTTGCATGCACAGCACAGATGTGAAAGTAAAACAATGGCAGCAAATCAATCCATCTAAAATAAAGCAAAAGAAGATACAATACTGCAAAACAAGTCAAAACTGATAAACACTTGTATTTAAACATTTGATGATAGCTAGCAGCATGCAGAACATAAGAGAAAAAACAGAAGCCAAGTTTTGTGTTTAAGCTTCTTCTGTACTTTGACAGACAAATCCCTAGCCTGCTTGATGATCTCTTGCCTTCCCCCTCCAATTCCAATTTTTCTTATAATACATAGAATGGTATCTTTAAGAAGGTCAATACTGTAAATAGTGCACAGATACAAGGGTTCTAACTTTAGGTCGCATTGATTTCTGGCAGGAAAATCACTTCAGCTTTGGAAACACAAATGTATCCTCAAAGATTTGAAGGCCAGTTGCTGTTTCTGCATGTTTGTTTCTTTTCCTTATGTGACACTGAGAAATGCAATTCCTCCTGTAAAGGGGGGAAAATTCCAGTATCTATCATTTTGAAGGATTACAGTCAGTGCCATTAACTTGCAAATGCAGCTCTAGTCTAAATTACATTTTCTCTTAGGGCATTCTGAAAGTGAAACTGAGCCTGAGACTTGAAATTAAACTGGATTGGGAACAGAAAGCCTGAGAATCTTTCCCATTTCCATAAAGAAGCTGAAGCCATTTTACGTTGCATACAACACCGCTGTATAATATATTGTCATTTGCTTGGAAGACAACGCTTATCTTGTCTGAGTAGCTTGGAGAAATGGAATTGTTACAACTTACAGAGTTAAGTAACGAGTTCATTTTAGTTTGATGTTCAAAAGCTAGTTTTCACTTTTCTTAAGTTAAATTTTTTAGGCCTTCATAACTCTGAGCAATTTAATTTGCACAAAACTACGTGCATTTTCTTCAGAATTATTCAGGTAGAATATGAATGGTCAACTGTTCTTTCTCCCTCTTTGACATTTTTCAGAGAACTGACATTAAAAATCTAAAGCTTAATTTTTAAAATAAATCGCAGACAAGTTTCCAAAAGTGTCTTTAAATTTCTATTCCCACTGAAATCAACACTTAGAAATTCAATCATCCTTTCTTGTAATTACAAGAAAAAAAAAATAAGAAAAAAAAAAGTAAGCTGCTGCAGTGTAGTGCTTCTCTAGTCTGTAGACAACTTGAAACAATGTTTGAGGGATGTGAATTCCTGTCTTTCCCATCCTAGCAGAGTAAATCTGAAACCAAAAGATGACTGTGTCAACACTGTCTACTCTTCCCCTGCTGATAGCAGAAATGCTCAGCTGAACTTCTGCAATCTACATTTTTTTTCCAGTGCTATTAAAAAACAAACAAAAACAACAAAAACAATCTGAAATCCTGCCATGTGCCCAGCATCTGCCTGTACAACTTGTCTGAAACAGTACAGTGATTCAAACCATTTATAGCACAATGAGAACCAAAAACACAAGGGGCAGAGAGGAACAAAGCTCTCCCACTCTCTTGAACACCTCCATAACGTCTTCTTCTGCCCTCTTCCAAAGAAAAGCCCTCCTTGCTGACACCATAACCTAGCCTGATGTATGGGCAATGCAAAAACCACTTTCTCACACAGAAGAAAGGATGCTTCATGAGACCACAGAAAATTCATCCCCTACCACTACCAAAATCTCAAACCAGACAGCAAGTAAAAAATAAATAAATAAATAAGTAAACTAAAAAATAAAAAACTAAAAATGCATTTATTTGAAGCTCTTCCGTTCTGGACCAAGTGTACAATTTATGGGAAGCACAAAATACAACTCAGTGGGATGGATGTTAACAGTAAAGGATACAAAATTGTCATGCTGGAGATGTATCATTTCCACTAAGTACAATAGAGCTCTACACACCCTATTAAGCAGCCGAGCAAGATTTCTCAGGCTTCTGGATGTTCTTTGAAAATTATGTAGCTGCTAGTTGGACTATGTAAGGTGATGGCAGTGTCCTCACATTTATTCTCCCTAGGATTTCAGAAGTTCACAGGCTGTAAACATAATTACATCAGTATACTTCTTCTTCTATTTGGAAAGAAAATTTTGTATTGCTAAGCTGCCTTGTTCTCAGGTTGCTCAGTTGACTATTATGCCACTCTTGCTGCTTCTTACTCAGGCTGACACGGTGCCACAGTGGTAGCATTAGAAAGGTTTCTGCTGTCACGCTAAAAATAATTTCATATCCCCAGTCTAGGCAGATTTACAAGCAGTTAACAGTCTGATAATTTCAGTGGATCACATATTTGGTAGGATTTTGGAAACAATCTGTTTGTTTTCATTTTCATTTTTCCCTCTTTTTTTTTCTGTCATTTATTTTCGCCAGCAAGTGTGTTGAAATGTAAAGCAAATCTATTTTATGTCCTGTTATAGCTTTTTCAAACCACAGTAAATATTTGTGGTTTAATTAACAGGTTATGGTCTGCTCAAAGTGTGTGCATAGTGTTGGTCTATTTGCAGAAGAACTTCACTAAGGAATGCGTCTGTTTGTTTCTTCTCTTTCGTGAACGTAATATTTGCCATTACCTGGTATATCAGATTAGGAGTGTTATACGAATATACTGATTCTGGCAATGAAGTTTGGAAGTAACTGTGTAGATCCTGTTTGTCGTGTTTCTATGGTTATTCATAAATATTATGGCCAACTTCAGTCAATATATGCCATTTGCAAATGAAATATATGTATTTTTTTCTCTCGAATTGCTAAAAGCTGTTTTCTTTCAAAACTCATTTCAGAGTACTCAGAGAAATGCAGTCAACTTTTTATTAATATAATTTAAAGGATGCCCAATGCAAACACAGTTACTCAGTGCCAATGTTTTCATACTTGGACCAGTAGACCACTTTTATGCATTGTTTACCTCTACACTGGGTTTGGAGGGGAGGACAAGTGGGAGGAGGGGAAAGGCTGCACAAATTTAAAACAATCAAAAGGTCCTTTGGCAGTTTCCTTATTCCCTGACAAATTAGTGCACTGCCTGGAAAATTAAGGGAAACCTGATCTATAGCTCCAGTGGAAACCCCTTGTCATCTATTGTCCAGATATAAGAAATGTTACTTTTCCTCTTCCACATATGCTGAAGAAGAAATCCAGCTGAATGCTTTGCAGGCACTAGTGGCCCACTAGAGACCAAATGTAATCTTCTCCTCAGGCCTCCTGGATGACACAAGCCATGGAATTTCACCCAGTAATTTCTGTGTCAAGCCTATAACTCCTGCTACAGCATCAAGCACAGTCATGAGAAAGACTTCCATTCTTGATTTAAAGACTTTCAGTGAAGGAGATCCACCATATTCCTAGACAATGTTTTTTCTAAGTTGTTAAATACCCTTATTGTTCAAAATGCAGCCTTACCCCTACTTCGAATGGATCCTCCTTCTTCTAGTGGCTGGCTCTTATTACACCTTCATCTGTCTGAGTAGACAAAACTCCACAATTATGCTTTTTTAACCATTTAGAAAATTGTACACTGTGAGCAAGCCACTTCTCAATAAAGTGAAGAGCCTGAAATACTTCTGCCGTTTGATGTAAAGGGGTGTTATTTATTTAATCTAGTTTAGCTTGTCCTTTAAATAGTCAGCATATGGAAATAGTCTGTGTACAAAGACTAAGTTATGATTTAATGCACGGATAGCTGATAATCTGGTTTAGTCTCACCAGCATTTATTATTACCATCACTATTATTATTTTAAGAGTCAAGAACCCCTCCACACGCCTTCACCTCCATCCATTGCACTTGCCAATGTAACTGGAACAGATAAAATACCACTATGAACAGTCAACATGAATGTCTCATAGGCAACAGGAGATCTGACTCTCTATAGACTTGCAAACATTTGATCCTACCTCCAGGAGACATCACTCAGTGTTGGGAGTATTCACAAGCGACTCATTACTCTGTGTCCTGCCCTGCTTAGAAATTAGAACTGCAAAAGCTAGAAGTGACTGCTCATTTTCCCAACCTTTTGGACAGGAATAGAGCTGAGCAATAAAATAATTTTCTTGGAAAATCTCCATCTCTTCTCTTTTGTTTGTGAGTAGCTTGAGATATTCTCAGATTTATTTGAGAGGACTTGTGAACTTCTTTGCCATTTCCCTCCCAGAATAACCTATGAGAAGTTTTTGTTAACATTTTACAATTTAATTTAGTACACTGCATTGTGTAAGTTGTTTACCAAAATTAGTCATTACTTTTTCTGTCCTACGATTGGGTACTGAGACCAAATCTGCAAAGGTCAGATTAAGAACTGTACCAGAAATAAGAAGTGTTTCAGCCTGTGCTTAAGCTGTCGCATATAAAACAGTCTCGTGAATGTTACAGAACGAGGATCACAGGAGAAGAGATCAGAATGTGGGAGGCACGTTTTGGTGTGGAACTAAGTTCAGGATAAGAAGAGATGCAGCAAAGCCGCATATGCAGCTGCTACATAAATGAAATCCTGCTTCTACTAGCATTTCCTAGTTGTTGCATTATATATTGCTAACTGCGCTGTAAATACTCATTCCGTTTCATTTTTGTTTGGGAAGCATGGCTGCAGAGGCAATGTGAAGGGGTCTGAATTGAAAGGCAGGTTTATACCACCTGCTCAGGAGTGGGTCAGGCTGTGGACAGCCAGCTGCTCCATGCCGGAGCAGCATTTAGACTGACCTTAGACTTATTTAATAACATTTTGATAACTGGCATCTCTAGAACCGAGGGAGCAGAGCCATGAATTACAGCCACTTACTTCTCATCCCCAAGAGTTTGTAAACTGAGGATATCACTTCATATTTCTTATGTAAAAGTACCCTTTAAAGGTAGCATTCTTTCTACATTTAGAGCTTTTTCTGGAACTCTCTTAACTAGTGCCTGAATACAGTTCAAATCCAGTCCCAGTGCTGACATTTGTGCATGTTTCTATCCAGTATTTTCTCAGGCAAAACTCCATTGGCTTCGAGAAGGGTTTCGCTTGAGCAAGAACATCAGGTTTGACCTTTCAATTGCACAGTGACAACTAATAACAGCTCAAAACAGATTTCTCTCTCTTTTTTTTAAGCACAATACAAAAAATCTTCAGTCTATTACAGTATGTTTGCTGCCACTGAAGCTCTCTTCTCCCCAAAATAACAGAAATAAGCTGCTTTTTCCAAAGCTGCTTCAGCATCCCTTGAAGAACCTCTACGAAGTTTAAGAGTTATTAAATCAGCACCTTTCTGAGTGCCCACGCTTGCATCAAATTCAGCAGCACAGCCAGAAATATCCGATTGCCATACATGTAAATGCAGCCTAGAGCAGCTACACATTCAATTACTTCTGTGGCAGAGCAAGAGTGAGAGCTCAGCTCCTGTCCAGTCCTCTACCCCTTTGCAAATGTTTTTTTCCCCTTTCAACCTTATGAGAAGCAAGGGAGATGGTGTGGTTTGGAGTCCAGTCTAATTTATCTCCGGTGTAAATCTTGTGAACTGCTATCTAAACAACTGTTCTATAAAGCAAACCCTTTGACTGATTGGCCCCGTGTGTCATAGGGCCAGGTCAGATAGGTATGTCTTCACTTATTCCATGAATGTGAGAGGAAGGCCAGCAAAAAATTCTTGCTAAATTTATTTTTATTTAATTAGACCATTAACTACATCTGACAACAAAACCTGCCAGTGAAAGGAGAAAGGTGACTTTACACTGGAGGAGACCACGTGAGTAATTGTAAGTTTATGAACTAGTCCATTATTTCATTCATCCCTTCACACTTTATTTTAAGACATTTAAGTCATAACTTCACTTTCCAAAACAGCCTGAAGTTCTCTCATCTTTCCAGTGGCTGAAGAAGAAATACTGAAGTATGCCCAGCTTACCCAGGTTAGCCCACGTGTTTGCCTTCAAAGTTGAACAAGAGGCACTTTACCTACTCTTTCAGACTTGCCTGTTGTTGAGGCCTGGGTAAAATCTTGACCTCTTGCAAGATAACAGCAAAATTTCCACTAATTTAATCAGAACCATTTCCCTCCTCACATATCCTAGCTAAGACTAGGAAACTTAAAAAAGAAGCAATTCTGAGTTGTTTTTTTCCTTTTTACAGTCAGGTAAGAAAGTGTAACAGTCATCATTTAGAGGCATTATGTGTCTTAATTCTGGAGGCTGCTCTTTTACCAAAAACACTGCCAGGCAGGCTGGAAGCTGTAGCCTAACAAGGAACAGCAAGTCATAAATTTAGATCAAGTACTCCAGTCATCACATGTGGCTTGGGGGAAAACAGTTGCCCAAATGCTGCTGAGGTCAGTGCTACACTTGTGTTGTATTGGGAGTTAAAAATGGAGCACAAAGCTGTAATGGAAGGGCAGATCCCTTCCATTTTTCTTGCTTTGGGTGTTCTTTTCTGTTTGTATTTCACCAGAAAATCTCCTGTTTTAATACTTCTATTAGTTCTAACACAGAGCTTGTACAAGTGTGCCATATCCATCCCGGCTTGCTTTACAGACTGATGGGAATTGCCCATTCTCTCCCAATTTTGCTAGTATTTTCTTTAGAGTGCAGATAAACCTCAGACAAGAAGAACTCCAATCATGCCTATATCTGTTTCTTTGAGATGCATATTACATTACTCAGGAAAGAAAGCTGAACCTCTAGGCAAAAGTGTTGTCCCATACCTGAAGCACTGCTGATAAAAAACACCTGGTTCTGCTGTACTTTCTTAGGATATTTACCTGATTCTCTATTTTATGTTGCCACATTTCAGTAGCACCTCAGTGCCCTGATGCATGAAAATGACAGAAATTGAGAGAACTCGCGGTGTCCCATAAAAGATCCTACAGGTTTCTATCTGTACTGTCTGGGGAATGAAAAACTGCTTTGGCATCCTTTTTTTTTTTTCTCCAAGTGCATAGATTTGTGATTTTAAGATCAAGTTACTTGATAGCTTTTTATTGTCATTTGGTATGATGCATTTTACAGGGCTGGAGAGTCTTGAGATACAACGACACTGTCAGTCCTGGAAAGCTCATGGAAGTACTATAAAGAGGAAATTTTTGTAGTGTTTCCCACTAATGGTCAGATCCTTTATTGCCTTTGGAAGACCATATATGGCCAGATCCTTTTGTCAAATAAAGGTTTATTTTCAAGGCTCTCTCCCCAAATAGTCCCACATGAATGCAGCTGTAATTTCCTTTATTAGCTTCAAAATGTGCCCTACGGGTCTACAACCTAAAACAGAGACAGTTATTTCCATTTTTTTGTTTAACATCACTTACAGTAGCTACCAAAGAGCAGACCACCTCTATGAACATACTTAATTGTGTGCAGCACCTAGCACAAATGAGGTGCATACTCTCTAGTTACTCCTGCATTAACATTCTTAACATTTTTCAAATCTGATGAATTTAATTTGGTCATTTCTATCTGCTCCTGCAGTTGTTTTAGACCATGCAGAATTACCACAGCTAGCTGATGGTGAAAAGGGTGGTTTTTTTTAGAGCTAATGAGTGTTACAGTGAGGACAGGCTCACTGGACTGACAGCTACAGAAAACACAGAGTGCCTAGAATACTGCCAGATCAACTTCCAGCCTGAAATTTGCTTCTGTAGTCTTCTACTTTCCATTCCAAACTATGTTCATCTTCATGTTTGCAGTCAGACTATCTTTTAATCTTTTAACTGTTCATTTTAAATCTTGATATCATTATAACAACAGAACTGAATCACACTAAAGCATACATCTTGACAGGGCTGAAAGCTGTAAAACAGGAAGTATTTAAGATAAGTCTGTAGCTCAGAAAGCATCACACAGAGGCCCTAATAACTACTGAGCTGTAGAGTTACCAGTTTTGCCAAAAGCAACAGATTTCTTTCTGATCTCAGTGCAACTGTTTCCACACAAATCACATATGGAGACATTTTATAGGGGTTATGTTATCTATGCCTCTTCTGTTTTCTCCTTGCATAGATTATTGTATTTTGACACTACATCTCCTCCCATATAAATGACCTTGTAAATTAAATTTATAGCTTTACAACTGGGGTCAGATCAGTACAATTTGTTCTAGTTCAGAATACGGAATAGGAAGGAGTGTTCTTTAACAGTTCAGGAATGGAAACAGCCTCCACCAATCACTAGAATAACAAACTGGGAATTGGGAATCCCATATTTCGTCTTGGCTGGCTATGTGAACAAATCATGAAGTTTTTCTGTGGCTCCAGTTCACCCATCAGTAAAGAGGAAATCTGATCATTCCTGTCTACTTCAGAGGGAACTGATCTGCATTAAGCGCTGACGCACTAACATAGAAATGACTATAAACACATAAATCTAGGTCTCAGTGGTAAACGGTAGAAGTTAAATCAACTCACTGTTCAGTAAAATGACTCCTAGCCCAGCGCTCCTATCATACTCCGAGCATGTTAGTTCTTACCCATACAGTACTCATCAGATACATCTCTGGAACTGGCAGGCGCTCAGCTTTATTACCATATGCATAGTATGCTTTATCCATTTCATACAGTGAGCACAATGAACACTGCAGACACCATATTATTGTTCACTGTCAGAAATGGAAAAAGAGTTCTAGTAAATGGTTATGGCAATGACTGTTCATTTATCAGTCTGTAAAAGCTTCATGAGAATGGACAGAATATTTGTCCAACTCCTCCCAAAAAGCTGACTTGCCAGGCTTTAAATTTTCATCACTTCACCACTTAAAGATGCACAAGATGCTGAACTTGTCTAATTTACAGATTGCTACTGTATGTATATGCTATTAGTCACTGGAAAGGTATAAAACAATCAAAAGAAGTACCAGACTATATCATGATTATGTAGAGAGAAATGTTGAAATAGAGAGAGCATCAGCAGTCAAGATCGACTAACAAATTTAGGTGAATAGCAAAATTCAATAGACAAAAAATGCACAGGCAGTTTTGTCACTCTGAGTACCAAGTCCTGATTATGGCAGTTACATAAAAAGCTGAACGTGTTTTTTCTCTGTCTCTTTTCTACCCCTTCCCCACCCCAGGCTATTGCAGCATTTTGGCTTCCATTTTCCTGCTAAAGAAGGCAATGTTTAGTAAGCAGGACACAAGACCAGGAGTCAGCACACTTGGGCTTTACTCTTGGCTGTGCCATTGTCCTGCTGCTTAACCTTTTTCATCACCCTGTGGAAACAAATAGCACCTTTGTGTGTCTTTATGTTTGTTCCTACACTTTGCAAGTCCTATGAGCAGAACTGTCCCTACATGAGCAGGGTGTGACACACAACAAAACCCCAGTCTTGGTCAGGGTCTTGACATCCTAAAATACTAAAATAAATAATTATTACTAATTGTCCAAACAGTGCACTCTCTGAGACAGCAAGTGATTGGCAGAGCAGCCTGTGTCATTCTTTCCGTTTTCACTTCATCTTGCTTGTTCAACTTTCAACTTTATATGTTAATCCTACAAATATTCATCGAAAAAGTAAGAGTCATTCATTGCTCATTTTTCAGGACTCATATTGGTGCAGTCCTCACCTAGGCACTGTACTCACTTTTTAAATTAAAAGCTGATTTTCTGAAGGCCCACCCAGTTATGACCAATGACCACGCAGTTAACAGATCATGCTGTTTAAACTGGTAAAGGACAAAAATCAAACAGCGAACTGGTACTTTACAGCCTTTTACTTTTCCTTCTTCTACATTGTTACGCTTCTTTGGATGTTGTTTTCAATTCTGGGGAATAAATTAAATGAAACACTTAAAACCAGTGTAAACAGAATGGTCAAAATAATAAGGAATTGATATCATGACTCACTGGAAAACTAAGTGGCATGAGGGTTTCACTGTAAAGCTAAAATCTCTACCTGTACATACCTGCAACATGACAGGACTTCCAGACTATCTCCACAGCATGAAGGTGTTCATTCTGCACTTCAAGCCAATGTCAGTTTGGTGAAAAACCTGGAGGGAAAAAATTAAATCTTTGTTGCCATTATGATTTTTTCATAAAATCAGAAGTCTAGACACGTTACAAATAACCAGGAGGAAAGCAATAGGCAAAATACAGTTAAAACAATCAAAAGCTGTATGACACTTGCCATTTATCCATATTCCTCTAAATTTTTATCACAGTGAATATAAATCATGCATTTATGTGTGTTCGTATTTGTAAAACAGGAAGATTTTTCCTATAATGAAGTGATAGGGACTACAAAGTATGTACTAATAAGTATCTGTGTGTACATATTATCCTATTTAAGTTTGAAAATGCTAATAATAATAGATTTTTCTTTTTCCAAAACTACCACGATAAAGAAGCCCTTATTTTCTTTAATATTTAACAACGATACAACCCAAACCTCAACCACAAAGTTCCAAACTCTAGTATCTCTTGAAAACTATATCCAAATAAGGAGGCATGATTGCTCCTCTTGCATAAAGTAAGGGATATCAGCACTAAAGCCCAGATCCTCAGACTCTGCTTTAGAGTTCACTCTTGTTTAAAGCTGAACCAGAAACAAATAGGACTGAATGCATCTGAAAACATACTGTTCCTCTGCAGTGAGGTCATCTCTTATATTCCATTGTCTAGTAGGTAAATTGTATAACAGGAAAATCCAAGTTGAAATATTCAAACTGCCAAGGATTATGAATTCTTTGTTTTGCTTTGGAAACAAACGCACAGTAGAGACCAGAGCCATAGTGCAAGGAAGACATAACAAAGGCTTTGTTTGTAAGGGGATGGAACCACTGCTCTCTGGTCAGAGATGAGGTTGGCTGATGTGTTTTCCATAATAGTCAATTGAACAATCTCAGTACTCAGTCCTGGCCAAATACTAATCTACTGAATTTATTACATTTGGGTTTCTAAATTGAAATTACCATCTGTAACCCATGTGTGGTAAACAGCACAGAACATGTGATGAGAAAGAAAACCAGCTCGTGAAAAGCTGGGCAAATCCCACTCAGTTTCAGGAGTTCAGAGAACTGTGACACTGCACATTGAATATTTTCTTGCTGAGCAAAAACTTAGCAGATTAATGAGGTTATTTGCTAAAAACCCCTCTGTTCACCTCTGTAATGGTCTGTGCAGTCCAGGTCTGGAAATGTAGTTGGTTTGACCAAAGCAATACCATCAACTAACAAAGCCAAATTTCATAGGAAAAATGCCATGGTAGCCAGAAATAATACGCACGCACACATACAGAAGACAATCACAGCTTAGAATTTCAGTGGGTTTTGTTTGTTTATTTTTTTGTATTTAGGATTTCTGTTCTCACAGTCATAAATATTCTCAGGACAACAAAAACTTATCCAATATTGCAGCTACACAATGTGAGATGGGTGAAATCCTAGACTACTAAACGCAAGACACTTGGACCTCTGCAGGCCCACCATGTCACCCAGCAGTCTTGGTCAATAAAGCTTCTGGTGGTGACTGTATGGTCTAATTCCTATTATTTCACAGAAGCCCAAGGGCTTCAAACTTTTGTGTGTGCGTGTGTCTTTCACATCTCTAATACATGTGCTCTCTTCAGAAAAACAGTCCAGAAAACAGCAAGTCTATTCATTTCCAGTTAAATAAACATACAAGGTATGAATGTCAACTAGTTGCCCACTTCATGCTTTCAGTTTGATTTGTGCCAAACCATTTGTTTGACATGATTTCTGCACAGAAATGGAAATGGGTCTGGGCTTAGTGGAAACATGTCACACTATACATGTGGACAAACAGAGCTGCAAATTACCTGCAAAATGGTGCTGAGTAAAACTTGCCTAAAAAAACGTTTTGAGAACAATTCTGTTTCCAGCAATGTTTTTGTTTGTTTGTTTAATTAACCAACTTTCTGTCTAAGTTTCTGCAAATGCTGTGAGTGAAAATCTGAAATAATTTTTTAATGAGGGTATCATACAACAACTGATCCTGTAGCACTGATCCCAGGAAGCCGTGAGTCTTAAGAGCCACCCAAACAGGGTCTTCTAACCCTCCCATGATATCATTGCTTCCAGGTCATACTTCATAGCGAAATAAAAACAAGTAAAACAGGACCTCAGACATGCTAGGGCTGAACGGAGTCCATGCTTAGAGTCTAACATGAAAAGTGAGACACTAACTAAGGACTGGTCCCATAAAGCCTAGCTGTACTGTCAAAGGAGATGTGTACATTTAAATGACAATTCATCCCATCCATGGGAAGGGATGGGATGTCTCTGTAGGTGTCCATCTCTCTTCACTCTCTAGAAAATAACTTAGAAAAAAAAGTTCACATTTTTAGTGGTGAATAGAGACAGATTTTCTTTTCTTAAGGCTAACAAAAAAAACTTCCTATCTTCTACTTGCCGATAAAAATGGTCAGAATCACTTGCTCAAGGTCACATAAAAGGTCTGTAGAAAAGCTAGGAGTTAAAGCCCAGATCTTTTTTTTTAGTTCAGCCCTTCCTTCCTCATGGTGAAGTAGGCAGGAAAAAGGTTCTCACTGCTTTCCAACAACCAGCAGTGGAAATACACGATAGATTTATTTCACACTTTGTGCTTCCTGTCCATTTCTCTGTGAAAAGAACACTATCCCTGTTGTTTTCATTCTTCCTGACCTAAGTCGAAGACATAGAAATTTAGTCTACTTTTCCTGTTTCTTTGGCATTTATTCTTAGAGACGTTGTTTATGTTGTTAATCTCACTAGGGCCTGAACCTTCAACTGAGATCAGTGCACGACTTGCAACCAACTTGAATGAATTCAGTACAAGGTCTTAGACAGAACTGTTTCAATGCAAAAGGACTCCAGCTTCACAAATTACAGATCTGATAGCTCTTTGTTCTTTTCAGATCTGGGATTAACAGAATCAGGAATCTGCCTGTATTTTCTTCTATTTGACTTTCACAGACTTAAAATATCATGCTGCTTCCATCTGTTCAGGTGAGGCATTAGCACAGAAAGAGCAGGAGCAGGAATACCCATGCAGAAAGTTCTCTGAGCAAGTGTTTGTGTAACTGTCTGGAGGCAACAAGCCAAGTTATTTAACAGTGAATTATTACAAATAAAATGGTTCCTAAAACCGACCATTTGGTAAACAGTGCCTCAGTAACAAAAGAACTCATTAAATTCGTGTCATGGTGATGAAACGACCAGTTATTGATAGAAAAGCTAAGTAGAAAGAAGACATTTGTTGTTTTTTTCTAAAACCTACCTACATGTTTTCAGTCTTCTTAGGTGGGCCATCCACAGATTGTTATGAAAAGATCTGATTTTCCTTACCCAAGAGGTCAATCCAGAGCATCCCATTTCCACTCTTACACCAATGTAGACACAGATTGGAAGACCCTCAAGGCTTACAACACCAGCCTAGTGAAAAAGAGAAGTGCACAAACATCAGAATCACCACAGGTGGCTGTGTTTGACATTCAAGCAGCCAGGAAAAAAAGCCTGTGAGTCTAGTTGTGATTCCCCTGTACAAAGTGGCCTACATCAGCATTACGTGTGTTTCTGACTCTTTTCCTTTAGGGCTCAAAAACAATTTAAGAATAATATAAATTTGTCCACTTAAATACCACTTAGATATTTTTCCTGTTTAAAAAGAATTATTCAGTATTATTCAGTAATGGCAAATCCATGGTAAAGCTCGAACCCCAAAATTATTAAATTATTTTAAATTGCATTTTTAAAACAGTATGATGCTGTACATGTATTTATTGTTAAGCTCACAGAGAAAGTTAAAGCACAGAGTAGACCAATATTGGTGAATGGTTAGAACACTTACTGAACTGATAACTAGCTTCTGACAGCAGGCCCTCTCCTACCAGAAAAAAAAAGAAAAAGAAAAAAAAAAAGAGAAAGAAAAAGGAAAAAAAGAAATTCTTGTTCATTTAATCAGGTCTCTAAAAGGACTCATTCATTCAGAATTGGTAAAGAGACTGAGATGTGAAAAAGAAGGAAGATTTCTTTTCTTCTTACAATCCCTGCATGAATAGGAAAGCCTGTTTTCCTCTTATAATCCATAAATAAATGATGATGCCTAAGGACTCTGAAACATTGAAGTACATGATAATCAGAAGCTGACCTTTCAATTCCTTTATTTTTGCATTTAACAATTTAGCTTTACATGCAAAATATCTTTCCTATATGTTCAGTAACATTATGTTTAAAACAACTAATAAAACATTTTAAAGGGTTTTTGTTGTTGTTGTTGTTGTGTTGTTTGTTTTTGTTGTTGTTGTTGTTGTTGTTTGTTTTTAACTTCAATTCCAATTTTTATCTAAATTCAGTCTGACACAATGAACAAGCAAAAAATGAGCAGGGAGCTAGTAAAATGAAATATATTGTTCATCCTTTTCTAGCATAATTCAAATTCTAGTAAATTTGGAGAGTCAAGAAACCTAATGTTTTGTTACATAATCTCTAAAATACAGATACAGGGATAATACCATGGCAGAAAAGGTCAGGACCAAGGAAAACTTTTAGTAGAAATATACCAATGAATGTCAATTCCTCAAAGCTTTAAAGGTAGATATAAAACAAGGCTGAAGTGGATTATTCAACATGTTGTATCAGGGCATTGTTACAGATCATGTTTGAAAACAGAAAGGGTATCTTTGCCACCCACTGCTTTTCCAGGAAGCAGCATGGACTCTCACCTTCTCAACTCCCCAGAAATCAAGACACACATGCAGGTTTACAAAAAAGAACCGTCAGGAGAAAAATACAGTCTGAGAGGCGTATCAGCAGCATGATCCTGGTGTACACCTGTCTTTTTCTCACTCCATCCCTCATGCTGTCTGACCGCATGTACTCCAGCCAGTTCTCTTTCCCCTCTCCTAACTTGTTCTCACTTGCCTGACACATTGTTTCTAGCATCTCCCCTACAAGAATTGCTCCCAGTCTCAAGAAACTCTCGCTGGAATTCAGAGGAACTGTTTCACAGCCTCTGCCAATATCTCATATTATTTTGCATGAAGAATATGCACTCTGCTGCTCATAATGCTCACTCCCATCCCTGCTGTGTGCTCACCTTAAAAGACTTAAGAGCTGAGTGCTACGCAGAGTTTGGGGAGGGGGAACACGGCAGCTAGGCTGTTACTTGGATTTAGCTGCTAGAAGGCTCTGGGGAGCAGAAAGAGGTACAAAGATGGGCATTTGTGTATTTAAGTTGACTTTAGCATAATGGAAACAGTGCATAACTCCCACCTCCCCAGCCATCAAGGCTCTGTCAGCCTTAGTCAGCATCCCAACGCCCTCCTGCTCATCCTCCTGGAAGTAAAAGAGCCGTTCTGAGTCTGACATTTCTTCCAGAGGCAAGCCTAGCAGGGTCTTCCTTCCTTTTAACTTGCCATCATTCAGAGTTTTAGTACCTTGAACCATCCTGTAACACCTATCAGGATTAGCTTCCAGTAGAGAAGCACTCGTACTTGATCCAAGCTAATCAAATGTTATTTAGATACTAAGCCCCAGGGTTTAACTGAGCAAACCCAACAATCTAAGCAAAAATGACCTTCTTAGTGTGGCTACTGTAGCCTCCTTTTTGACCCCTTTTGCCACAATTTTGGCTGAGACAAGATAGAGTTAAAGCCATTTTGAATGGGCCAAAAATAATACAGTAAGTGTCCCTCTGATGCCACCAGACTATTTTATCATAAGGTGAAAAAAGCTGTTTTAGATGGAACTGGACATTTTTTACATACTACTAAAATGGGGGTTTTAGTAAATAACATTTTGTTTTTAAACTTTTATTTCAGCCTTTCCCAATGGATTTAGTAACCATATTAAGGGTTTTAGGAGCTCGTATTATAATCAAATGCAGGTCTGAACTTACAAGTCATGCATGACCTGGCAGTCAGGAGGTTATGGTGAGTAAGAAGGTAGACCACAGAGAACCAAGGAACAGGAAACTTTTGGTCTAGTGTTGATGGAAAAGCTCTGGATTAGATGGATGCAGGACTGAATAACTTATTTCAGGCAAACAGCTCTCTCAGAACTTTCTGATCCTTTTATAGAGGAAACGCTGAAGATGTATGATGTAAGATTTCAGAGGTGCACGTTAAGCTGCAAAGTCTTATTCTGAGTGATATACTGCAGGATGTGTGTTTACGCAGCTATACAGAGCAATTTCCCCTTCTTCCATTCACAGGCTCCATTGACCAACTTCCTTAATTTCAAAAAAATTACTAGTACATAAAAGCTGCTACTTAGACAGTTCAGTCCCTTATCAAAACTGCTCTTTCTGTGCAGCCATAGAAACAATTCCTTTTCCACCAGTGACAGTGCCACAGACATCCAGATGATGACAACTTAAAAAAGGCAAAGCATTTCACTTGCATTAAAATTAACCTCTTTTTTTTCTTTTTTTTTTGGGGGGGGGGGGGGAGGGAGGGGCTGTTAAATTTCAACCTCACATGTACATGTGACCTTCTGATAGATACTGAGGGGCAGTAAATACACTAGCTTATAAATTCACGTTCCTAAAGCCAGTTCCAAGAGCGTATGAGGTTGCGTTGCCTTAACTTCAGTATTACCCTGGACTTCGATGAGCAGGATGTTGATTTTAATTCTGCCCACTAAAGCGCAACACAAGCTGTCAATGAAAAACTTGGAGAAAGAGAAGGCTAAGCTATTAAGAGGAGCTGAATTCCTTGAGTGAACTTAGGCTTGATTAAATTTCTGAAAATATAATGTAACATTAATAACAAATTTAAACTTTGACCGAGGTTAGCTCTTTAATTTCCATTGGAATAAAAACAAACAGATGTCTCTAGAGTAAAATGAACAAAACAAAAAGTATTTTAAAATTGGTCAAGAAGTCCAAATCTCACTAGGAAAGCTGTACATACAGTTCCCATTCATATTAATTGTAGGCATCAGTCAAAAAAACCATGTGTGATCGGTTGCTACAGCTCAGCTGATGACTGGTAACTTGATGATGTGCTGGAGGCCAAAATCTATCTAGAGGCAGCCTCCTGTGCTGGCTGATAGAGCTGGCTGATGATTAAAAGGATATTAATTTAAATTAATATTGAAGGTGTTCAGATTAAAATAAAATAATTAAAAAAGAAAGCTGATAAAATTCAAAATACATTAACTTCAGGGAGGAGAGTCCCCTCCACCCTTTGTATTTTAGGCAAACCTGCCCTCTTTACTGGTACTTTCACTGGTAAGGCTTCTCATAACAAAAGTGTAAGGATCCCAGGTATTAACTACTTTGGGGACGAGGAAAATGCATAAACCATGGTTTGTTGGTGTCGATATTATTATTTAACTTCCACAAGCATGTCAGAACCAATTCCTGATTTATTTTTTCAGAGAATAAGGCAGACAGTTATTTTGCAGGAAATTATTAGATGCATATGGCTAATACGTAACCTTGGGTGAAAATCCTGTGATATTATTAAAATGAATATATATATGTATAACTAAAAAAAATAAACCTCCATGCTATTTTTCTGGTCATAACTCTACGGTTTTATGACATGACATTTATTCCTAAAAGTCAGATGTTACGAAATACTGGATCACATTTAGAGGCAAAGTAATTTTATCTTCTTTCCAGATCTGGATTACCTGACCTGGGCCACAATTACTAAAGCTAATGTCCTGTTGTATCATAAAGGTCAGTATTTGCTGATACTGTTCATTTTTGCCATACTCAGCCTGCAAAACTTGCCTTAACATCTCAGAGAAAATATACAGCTTGTTTGGAAACATATAGAAATGGCATGCTTGGGTGTCGCCTCTCTGAAGCTAATTTAGAGATTAATGTAGATATTTTGGACTTTTCATTTTCAAAATCCTTCCTCATCAGAGCAGAGCGATAGTGCAGGAGGCCTTGGGGTGGGAGAGACAGGGGGATCCACACTGTGGAGCATTATGCTGCAACTAAGAGCTGTTTGTAACACAGGGTTACTGTTTGGAGAAGGGAAAGTTTAGAGCAGAAAAAGGACCAGAGGGTGGCTTGGAACAGAGGTCAGTGTCAAGGGGGAATCCTGCTGCAAGGGATTAATTAAGCCCAGAAACTGCCTCTGTTTTTATTACTATTTATAATTAGAAATAAATGATAGTAATTTTTAAAACTTAACTTTCACAGCAAAATCCCGAGGTCATGAGAATCAATGGCAATACAGATGACTGAGGGGAAGATAGGAAAACGTGCAGCTGCATGGGATCCATCAGCTGCAGGCTCCCATTCCTTGTCCCACTGTTCACCTCCTCCTCAGTGCTCCTCACCGTACTAAGCCAATGCAGTGCCGGCAAATGTAAGAGCAAATCCAGGTCCACAGCATGCCAGGACACAACTCCTGCTGCTTCGCTGTGAGATCCTTTTGCGTTACTCCAGGCATTCGTTCGGCCTCTGCTCACTCCATCGATGGGTAACATAATTCAGGATTGCCATGGGCACTCTGTCATCAATAGGGCAGGGATTAGAGCCCAGTACAGACAGCACATCCTGGGTAACAGCCATGCCTGCAAGAGCACCTCCCCTGGGACCCTAGCATGTGCAGGAGAAAAAGCCAGTACACCAGGAGACAAAGCCATGCCTGCTTTGAGCCATGGCAGGGAAAGAGCACAAACTGAAAACACTGACTGTGACAGTCTGGGTTCCCTGACAAATCGGCTTCTCTGCTGCTCACCTTCCAGCCTTTCCTGCAGAAACTGATCTTTTAACATCTTCACATCTCAGCTGTACTCCAGCACTTCCTAGGACAGCCACACCAACCTGGCAGAAAATTTTCCTGTCATGTAGTGCATGCCTGTATCTCACATTACCTTCACATCCACTTGAGTTGACCTTCCTTTCTGCACTGAAGGGAGATTCAGCTGCCACTCAAACTACCCAGCTCCTGTAAACTTTAAAGAGGTGTGTCTTTATCAGTACTCAAGTATTTAAAAAAAAAAAAGTTCTGCTGGAAATTTGGGATTCATTTGAGTGAAAGACCACAAACTACCTTCAAATCACGGCCAGTAGAGAATGCAGGAACTTATACAACTTTGCTATGAATCAGTTTCATTCTCTGCAAAAAAACACTAGCTCTTTGTTTACTGCAGGCCCTACCAATTATAGCTGTTACATCACCTAGCTCAATATAATGCCTCACATCACAGGAGTCATTATAGATAACAGTAAATTTATTACCGAAAACAAGCTGCTGTTGTGGCTGCTCCTGTGCAATGTGAAGAGTCTTGGAATGTAAATTACTTATCTTAAAAGTAACCTGCAGTTGGACAGTTTGCAATGAGCCCAGCCGTATGACAATCCCAGCGTGTTCTGCCTGCACAAGATTTACTGAAATAGCTTCATTGTCACTTGGAAAGATCATTCAGAAACAGTTATTTTGTTTTTTTTCAGATATGTGGAGCTGGTAGGAGGTTTTTACATCTAAAGCAACCTGCCCACCAGAAAGGTCCTCACTCTGCAAAGGGAGGCTTTGCTTTCCATAGAAACCCAGAGTTTCTCATCAGAAAACTTAAGCCCTCCTACCAAATGCTTCTCAGCTTTTCAAAATGACAAAAGTTCACCAGAAAAACAAAACGCTTCTAATATTCGCACCAAGTGGAAATTGCCAGGAAGCTCAAAACGAATCAGGCCCATTTCCCTCTCTAGTCATTCCCTGGGTGTCTCTCTGCAGCACTAATCCCCAGATTAGTCTCCAGCTAAGAAATCATAACGTACCATTTCACCATGAGTAAGCATTACAATTCAGTGAAAAGTTTCCTTAGCGTTAGTCCCTTTGTAAGTGACTAATCAGGATATAACTCCAGGTACTTTTCCTGCCCTTTTCTTAAAATATAGTTAGTACACACAGTTACATTACAGTGGAAACATTACTCCAGCTACTACCCTTACCAATAAAGATATACATATACATGCTCCTTTCCTCCTGTCTCTTCAGAGTAAGTCTTCACTAGCAGGTGCCACAGGTTACTTAGTGCTTACAGAAGAGCTGGATCCCACTAGCAATGACTGACAGAAGTATCATCACAACCAGGGTTTCCTCATTTTCTGTTAGGAAACACAGTAAGTTTTCCTGATCTGCCTCTCAAATGAGCCTTGCTTCTGTGTGGACCATGAAACGGGACACAGGTTTTCACGACCTTGTAAATAAGAATATCACCTTTTAATTCCTACCACCTGGGATAACAAAACCCCAAGATTAGTGATTTGCTGCTCCTTGTTCTTATAAGTGAGCCACATGATACTCACCTGCAATGTGTCCTATTGCCTATTATTTGGCTGTCTGAAAGTAAGAAAAAGATTTTTCATGAGTTTATAAACTATTCACGCTGCATAACTGCTGCATTTTGTTTTGTTTATACAATACAGGGAGATGTACAAGGTTTATTTCCATTGAACAGCAAACACTGCTCTGTGGGCGTTGAAGTCAAGAAGATGGCTAATTCTAGCAGAAGAGCCCAGGTATTTCTTTATGTTATTACAGAATGGTGCAAATGAGGCAGAGAGAGGCTACAGATTAGCTTTTCAAAACTGTTTAAGCAGATAGGGATTTGACAGGGTTTTCAAAGGCCTCTAAGGAGTTTAAGGACCCAACTGTCACTGAGTGTAAGGCAGACGCTTAAGAGCGGTAAGGTAGTGAAAGCATTTAGAAGGACATACACATTTTTCCTGAAACTTTTAAATATAATACTACATAATCCTATATAATAATTTGGTGTAGCAAAAGAAATAATGCAGATGTAATTTCCACAGGAAGACAAAACATGAATTTACTGTAATCTTGGCAGAAAATTAAGCTCAAACCTTTACACTTGAACGGTACGCTGTGGTGTTTCAAACAAGACTGAGAGCCTATACAAGCTGTAACTCAGGAGATACAAACGCTGCTACTTGCTGCTTAACTGTAATGTACAATCTGAGTTTCTGTTTACAATAACAAAGTTTTTTTGGTTTCTGTGCCTAAAACATATTTTAAATGTGAACTGAGCTCAGAGAAGTTTTCATTTTGTCAAGACTCCAAATTTTGCTGTTTAATTCCATGTTCCAGGTCCAGCTGGAGCCAAAGGGAAAGAACGGGGTATCTTACTGTCTCTGGGAGTATGAGGCACAACAGGACCCTGACATCAGCTGGGGTTTCTAGCTCCTACTGCAATACAACCCTTCTCAATTTTCATTTTAAAAAGTGCTGGTTTTTCAGTTTAAGTGATCATGAGAATAATTGCCCAACCACTGCAGAGAACAGAAGACCTTCCTGTACAGTTCCCAGAGTCTTGGTACTGACCTTGCTTTTTTTTTCTTGTCAGCCAAGAAACAACCCATCCCTGTTACCACACAAGGGCACTTGTTTAATGTTGATGGAGAAGGAAATGTACCACCTACTGAGTCACCAATGCCACATCCTAAACACCTGGCTTTTGCCTTGCTGGGCTTCCATTTAAGTATGAATCTAGCATGAGAAGAGCTGTAGAAAATGTCTATAATAAAACCTCAAACCACACAACACCTTCCTGGGTGGGACGTACATTATGATCTCCTAAAGTTCAGCAACCTCCAGAAGAAAATTGTAAACCCTTCCAAAGCAGACCTGAGTTATCCATTTTGGTTTTGTCCAGTTTCAGGGACAAGAACTGCATGTCACAACCCAAAGCAAGGCATTACTTTCTTTGAAGTCAAAAATAAAAGCACAGCTAAAAAAAAATGTTTAAAGCAGCCGTACAAATTATGGTCAAATCTGCTGTGGCTTAAGATGCCACCCTTTTACTGTCACTACCTTTGTGAGAGTTGATCCAAATTCATCTTATTCTCACAAGACTTCCATGGAAAAATAAAATAAAGGCAGATTTCTTAAAGTCAAATTAAAAACATTTCTTACAAGTGAAATTCCTGTCTGCTAGACAACAAATCATTTGCTGTCCACAGTATATCCCATAGTTGACAAACAAAGCAGTATTTTACCACCCTATTGCAAAACACAGTACAACATGTTTTGGGAAATGATTGTTCATTAAAAAAAAAACATCATCTAGAGCAATACAATGCAGCAGGAGTCACATGAGTGTGCTACATCCTGTGACTGGCTCTGAAGTAAGTGTGGAAACAGTCACAAAGCATTTCTGGGCAGGAGGCAAAACACTTTTCTACAGGACATCAGCTCACAGACAGGCTCCCTCACCTTCGGTTTGTCCCGACTCACCCCGCAGTCCCTTTAACCCCACACCAAGATGCTCAGCCTCCTGGCAGCTCTCCCACAAGCAGGATGGCCTAGCCAGCATCCTTCAAAGACACTTTCTGCAGTGAGTGGCTTCCACAAAAAAAAAAAAAAAAAGAATATTTGTCTACCTAAAGCTTCTCTTCCTTCCATATGTGCTACCTGAAGATAGTCCTGTGCTCAAGCTCACAGCCCCAAACCATAAATGTGAGATTTGAGGGGAGGAAGAAGTAAGGCTAGGGAAGAGAGTAATGACATAGAGTGCCACTTCTGCAACTCACATTCTTTCTAAGTGTGAATTTCCTTGCCTCTTTTGAACTAATACTAGCAACCTGTAGGTTTGAAAAAACATATATGGTGCAGGAGGTATTTGCAACAGCTGCTCTGTTTATATATATGTATATATAAATATACATATTTATATATAACGTACTGGGATCCACCATTTCAGATAAGTGTGTCTTTGCATAGGAGGGAGAGAAACCAAGTGCACACAGACTGTTCCAAGAGCAAAACCACCTCAGTACGTACCACCAGTAAAACTGCTAACAGAGCCTCAGTGAGACAGCCCGGTACAGACTGGGACAAGCAAAGCTACTCCTGAACAAGAACACAGACTTGAGCCATTAATGACAGCAGTAGTGGATTTTGTTTTCTCTAAGCACATCCTTCTCCAGTGATCAATTGATAGCACCACGGTCACGCTGTAATAGGCCCCTGCGCAGTGGGACTACAGCATCATTTTTCCCAAGAAGTATCCAGCAAACCCCACTGGGCAATTGCTCCCCAGCAGAAATATCCTAATGAAATGGCAGAATATCCTAATGAAACAAGTCAGCTTAATCAAGGTTTTCTGTTGTACAGAACAGGAAGATAAAATTCCCTTGGTAACAAAAGAATTCTTTATATTGAAAATTCCCAAAGGCAAATACATAAAAAAATAAAGTTATAGCAACTTTTTTTTTTCATTTCAACACAAAGGTAGAGAGTCCAATTCCTCTTTTTCTCCTCACATTTTCTCAAAACAAACTTCAGTTTTCTGGGAGACTTACTGGATTTCCCGTAACTCTCCAATTTTTATAGAATAATTATTTTTATTGTCCCTCATACGCAGCCTAAAGTCATATTCTGAAATCTAAAAGTGCCAGCTGAAACAAATTACTCATCCTCTGCACACAGCTCAGCTCTTCATTCCCTCTCATACACATTAGGAGCCCCTGCACGGATCCATCCTTGCAGTCTGATTAAAACCCCTCAATCCCTTAGAGAAGGGGCATGGACAGGCACATTTGAGAAGGGCAGGAAAAACAGCTCACAATCCTTATCCTGCAAAACGAACGTTGGCACCCATTTCCCACACCAACAGCAAGTCCAAAACTGCATTGTACAAATCCAAGAATGACGGTGGAGAGTCTGGCGAGAAGGACAAGATGAGGAATGAGGAGGATACTTCCCAGATTTTGCCTGAGCCATAGAAGGAGCCTCCAGCGCAGCTGCACGCCCTGACACCACGAGGCTGCTTCACCTCCGCAGCACCCTCTTGCATTCTTGCATGAAATACACTTTCTATCTACTAAATCAAAACATACAGACTACAACAAAGACTTTAAAATTTTTGTGTTTGTAATAGGAATAAGCCTGTTAAATGGTTCCATTTTCTTTGGGTTACAAACTAACTTCCAACTCCAGATGCTTTGGATATAAAGCTAGAGCAACCTGGCTTCAGGGGAATTACTTCACATCTCAACCTGACACCTCTCACATTTAATTCAAGATGCGAGGAAGAGTCTATCACGTCTGTACTCTTGCTTAACGCTTTGAGTCACATATTGCACTAGCCACAAGACAAAATGATTGTCTTTCCATCCCTTTTCCCTCGCTAAAATGAGTAATTCCTCTCAGGGGGCAGGCTTTCCTTGGTGCCTTTGGTTGGAAACAAATGGGTCACCTTCAAACCAGGCTTCCAAGCAGACAGAAAAAATAAAACAAAATAAAAAATGGTTATCTCCATATACACCCAACTCACAATTATCAAATAATCTTGCAGTGAAAAAGAAAGGTTGCATATTGTTATTTACTTGCAAAGTGGAAGCAGGCAGTCTTGTTCCTGAACTGTGACCATCTGCAGAGCATCAGCGCACAAATAAATACAGGGGGCAGAGCCGAGGGGCCCGGCGTCCCCCCCTGCACATGGCTCCATCTCCTGTAGGGCCCCTCCTGTCTGTGCCAGGTCCCTCCTCTGCTGTCGGGTTACACAAGTTATCCTTCTCGTCCTGGCTGATTTTTTCTTTATTTGATATTTTCATAAAAAAAGGCCTCTAAGGGCCTTCTCATACGCAACCTCTGTACTGAAGTAACCGTCAAGCTTTGGGTTAAAGCAGTGAAAAGACAGGGAGCAGCCTCTGTCCTCAGCTCACTCTGGTGCAGTTCTGTGCCAGAGGGATCAGGGAAGAGGCTCTGCACTCCAAGTGTGTTGATGCTCTTCCCTTCCACGATATTAAGCCATCCAAAAAAAAGGGGAAAAAAAAAGTTCAATTTACACAGAATGCCCCAAGCGCCCATAAGCAGGACGCGCCAGTACTCCCGGCACATCCCTTGCTTTTCAAATCATTTTTCAACTTTACAGCTTGGTGGTATAACAAAAACAGCTGCGCGGCGTTGTCGGGTCCCTCCCCGAGCATATTTCTCCCTGTCCTTGCTGCCGCCCGCCTGTTAAGCAGCTCCTCGGCCGCTTCTTCTCACGGCAGCGAGATGCCAGGCACTGGGCTGGCAGGCAGGGACAACCTCAAAAATAAATGGCAAATGTTTTGAGGATTTTCCACAGGGGAGGAAAGACAACACATCACCTCCACGCTGCCCCCAGCTAACACCGCCGTGTTTTACAGAGTACCCCTCCACACACGGGCCCTGCCTGCTCACAGTGTCATGTGTGCACTTCCACAGTTCACTCTGAAATCTTCTTGTTCCTCTGCTGCCCCTTTTTTGGGGCATTTTCCCTCAGTTTTTAGCACTGCTGCAGCCCCCACTGCCAGGGAGAGCAGAATCTCCACAGAGTTCCAGAAAACCCCAGAAGGTTCGGGGGGGGGGCAAAGGCTATGGGCCAGTCTGGCAGCAGGGATGCAGTGCTGGGCACAAAATCATATTTTTTTTCTTAGTTTGTCGTTATTTTTTATATTTATGAGGAAAAGTAGCCCTCACCCAGCACCCTAAGCACTACAGTCAGGACTCACCTCTGCTCCAAGCCGCGGGCACCAACCTGCCGCCATTAAAATCGCCAGGAAGGAGGTGAGCTGGGGCTTGGGGCCGCCCTCTCTGAGAAGTGCCCACCAAACCCAAACCCGTGCTGGCAGGCAAACCCCTTGCCACGGCAAATACCAAGCAGGGTGATCCCCCAGGGGCTGGCAGCCTTCCCCGTCTCCTCATGCCCAGCCTTTCCCCACAGCCCTCTCCAGCCACCTCTGAGAAGTGCGCACCTTGCCCCTGCCAACCACCCACCACTTCCATGGCAGCCCTGTCTCGCTGCCTCGTGAGGAAAAGTCAAACCAAAAGGGACCCCGAGGCAGTAAACCACTTGAGGTGTTTGGGGGGGAGCATATAATGGGGTCAGTGTTTTGGGTGCACTGGGATTTCTCTCCTCTAGGCTGAGAGACAGACAGAGCTGCACCCTCTGTGTTTGCCAGCACACAAAGCTGCCCCGGCAGCTGGTTTGCCTCAGCGGGGCCAGAGGCAGCCCCTAGTACATCAGCTCTGAAGTTTTCTCCTTCCAGAGATTTCATTCTTGGTGTATTGCAGCACCACCTGCTGGTTTCTGTAAACTGGACACAGAAGCATCTCCCTGCAGGGCGGGAAGGAGGGAGCACAACAGCTCCGCAGGTGGTTTTCTTGGGGCGCGAAGGCACTGTTTTCTCTTGTGCATGGATTTTTCATAAAGAATTTCCTCCTTTTAAAAGAAGAAGTGAAACACCTCTGAATAAGTCATCTCAGTAAAAAGCCACCTCCCAGTGAAACAGTGGATAACTCGGAGTTCAGGAATTTCACTGCAGGCTCCTTCTCTGAAGAACTTTAATGGACAAAATCTAGGCTTTTCCCTACTCCTATAGAGCAAAGCCTAATAAACTTTGCAGAGCCCTTGGGGAATAATTTCCTGTACTGACTGGTTCATTCTGGACACTTCTGTATTTTCCATGTGTCTAACCCGAGCTGCCTGCCTTTAAAGGCACTTGCATTTCATGCAGTCCTACGTCGCTGCTTTCTGACCTGCAGTCCTCTGAAGGTGCTCAGCCTGGCCACCTGCAGCCGACAGTCTGTTTAGGAAACCCTACCTGATTTTCAGCAGTCACTTATTTCAGCCAGTTTCCTTCCTGGAATTGATTCATCCAAACAGTGAAGTCATGTTCATGAGCTTTATTCAAAGTTGCTCCTTGCTGTTAATTTACAGCCTGGTGAAGGCAGAGGAAAGAGATTTGGATTTTTTTCTTCAATGGCTGGCTTGAGATAATCTTAATACAAATAGGAAGAAATACATTACTTTCGAATTACAGTGTATTTGACAGGGGAAGGGCTCTCACTTGCTTTTCTTCCTTAAAATTCGGGTGTTGTACTGACTAATCCAGTAACATTGGAGACTGCCAACACATGCAGGAATTATTGTAGAACTACTGTCTTGTGAAAAACAATATGACTTTCATTTTAACCCAACGTTTATTGCCCACAGCAGTTAAATGCAACACAATATATGTGCTGTTTCTAAATTTAGCACAGTATAGAGGAAAGCGTCGCTGGCTTTTGTTATCTCTCAGCTCTATGCCCAGATCATTCAATTTCTACTTCTCTTCTTATCAACAGCTGTGCAGCAACTTGCAGGACAGAAATCCAGTTTCAAGTGGGTTCCTGGCAAGGGAGATGAGCCTACAGACACCAACAGACACAGCTGAACACAGTTAAACGCTACAGGTCTGTTCAATAATGACACCTAATTTAACCCTTTCCATATCTGCTATCTCAGTTGTTCTTGCAGCAAGACCTCCTCCTCGGTACCCACACCACACTGCAGCACTTCATGTTCTGTCTGACCCCACTTGTTCTAACGATGAGACACTGTTTTACCATTAGCACCATCACCATTGTAGCAATGACTAAACAAAAGAAAACAGGCTAGCTGTACAGTGTGTTTGATTTGAGAAAAAAAAAAAAAGTTTCCATTTACAGGGCCCAGCAAATGTCCAAGGTTCAAACAAAGTACGAGGTGCTAACGAACAGAGCCTTGACAAACTTTGTTTTCCTGCGCAGGGGCTCAGTGCATAATGATTTCATTCAGCAGCTACTGTTCAAGCATGGAAAGTGTTGGTAAAGAAATCCCACAGAGTTCAGACGACCATTTTCCTAACTTAAGCTTCCCCCTCTGCTCCTCCCCCCGTTTGCCTTTCGAGCCTTTGCCAGGCATAACATAAATATTCATCAGCTGATATTTGCAGTAGCTGTGAAGTTATGAATGAGGCCAAACGCCTTTCCCTCCTGCCCCATCTGCAAAATGGCAGCTTCTGGTCTTAGCTCATGGCCAAATGACACTTTCCAAAATCCCCAAAGTGCACTTGCAGGCTTTTCAAATTCAGTCGGGTTTTTAATGCACAAAGCAGAAATACTGTCTACCTAATATTTACCCTGGGATTACAGAAAAACATATATATATATTACTTTGCTATGCTTTAAACTTTGTGATGCCTTGACGTAATAGACAGAAGTGTTGGCAGCTCAAAATGTTGGTTGGTTTATTTCAGGGGACATGACTGCTGCAGGTTTCCTTTCTGAATCAAATACCAGACACTTGAACCATTTGTTGTACAGAAAAGAGAAGCAGCTTTTATTCTTAATACTGGTTTCTGAACCACCTGGGTGCTGTCAGGAGGAGCCACATGCACTGGAAAACACTTTTAATAAGACTCCTTTAAGCCTGTCTTAAACTCTGGATCCTGAGAAATGGGATCCCCACTGCCTGTCATATGTGCTTTTCCTCTGCAGATTAGCACGAGACTGCTGCTTTACAAATGTTCCCTTCTTACAAAGCCTAGAATTATGCTCTCAAACCTACTATGGGTCAGTAAGACAGCGAGGTATCTGACATACCCACACCAGCAAAGTCAAAAGCAGAGAAGCAAGAAAACAGTGCAGATCCTGTTTGAGTCTCATTAAGCAACGTACTAATCCAGCCAAAAGGGCTGTATTGATGGACCCAGAGGAGGATCTTATCCAAAGCATCACTGGATCTCGGAGGCTTAGAAATCCTAAATCCCCATGATCAATCATAGTGTTGTTCTGATAAAAAGGCCCAGCACCATTCAGGATCAGGTACACTTCTTTGTAGCTGAAGTCACACCTATCATGCAAACTTATGTCTTGCCAGTCTCACAGCAATTCTGCCATAAATAAGAGGGAAAAAAAAAAAAAGAAAAAAAAGCATTAAAAGGAAAGTAATTGTCTTGGTAGGTTTTAGAGGTGTTTTAACCACCTAATTTGATTTCCACCATGAAAAACTCAGTGTTTCACTCAACAATTCTCCAACAATTTGTGGCCAAAATAGAGCATATCTTCTAGAAACACATTTATTTTTCATTTAAATACTACAAAGGATGGACAATTTACCACATCTCTTGGGAACATTCCAACACTAATAACCCTTGCTGCGAAAATAAATCCCATACTTTGTTTTTCATACCTCCAGCTTGCAGCCACTGGATCCTGTATGTCTTTACTTTGAGATGAAAGAGCCTCAAAACTCTCTCTGTTATCTCCAAACAAGATCCAATCCTCTCTCAATCCTCTCAATAATCATCAAGGTACACTTTTATTTGCACTGACACAAATGTATCAGGAATTGTTGCTTTTGACACCAAATGCCCCATGAAATTACATACTGGTTGCTTTCTTGCAGCAAATCACTAATATCCAAAAATCCGAAGTTCTTTCTAGGCTGATTTCATCAGCTGTTTACATGCTGCCATTCTGCTTAAAAGCTTCTTGTTGGGGCAATGGAAGTGTCTGGAACTACGTAAGCGAGCAGTAATTGACAAAACAAAATTGAGATAAGCTGTTGCTGGCATTTTCTATGCTGGTGCATGGTAGGACAACCTAACTATTGCCAGCACTGGAAATGAAAACAAGGAAAATAATAATAATAGAAAAATACATCACAGCACCACATTCCTACAGTCAGTGATACAGAGGGGAAGGGAACGTTCACCAACTGAGTAGAAAAGGAAAGAAACTTTGAGGAATTTCTTCTGTAGCCATTTTCTCAAGACAACATGAAGGTGAGACTGAAAAAGGCTAGCTGTGAAGAAAGGAATACTATTTAATATGGCTGTCTCCTGTGCAAAAAAAGAAAAAAAAAAAAGACACCTTTGCTTTGATGCATCATATCATATGGCATGCAGACATTATGCTTTAAAAAAAAATACAAATTCTTTGGAAAATATCAGTCTGCAATTTTCTAACCATCCAAAACAACAAAGCTTGAGATACATTAATACATGGAGACCCATGCAGCTATGTATCTGAATACATATTACTCTTCCTTTATTCATAACTAAAAAGCTTCTGGCAGAGAAAATAAAAATTCTCCAAGGTAAATTATCTAGTGCATCACAAGGAAGATTCAGTCAGAAGGGAGACTTTTTCCATGACTGTGCTACAATTGTAGCTCTATAGACCACAGCAGCAACACGCACTTGACATTGCAGCCAAAATCTTTGTTCATCATGTAGGGCCAAAGATTTTCAATCACACCAGTAAGCAGCAACACAACTTAATAAATAGGTTTGTGGGCTGGATTTACCCTGCAGTTCCTTGTTCTTTGAATGCTCTCTATGTCTTCTGTAATAACTGACAATATAACTCCCATCCATATCAGAGCAATAATGGAAAAAGGATTGAGAATCAAAAGCAATACTTATCTTTATGGTAAAAGGGCCTTTCTGTGATAGATCAAAAGCATATATTTATGTCGGAGGACGACAACACCCAAATCTAACACACTTGAAACTGATAAAAAGCAGAGCTTGCAGATGGTTAACTGTCTGGGTTTACTGTTCATTAGCATGCCAGTAAATTATTTAGGTCATGTGTGGTTTGCAGTCTGTTACGCAGCAGTTATGAACCTTTTCATAACTGTTTGTGTGTGACTATCCATAGACTAACATGAGAAGACACTGTTAATGATGCACCGTGAGGTCTTAAGAGTTTCTCTGGCACCACTGCATAGCCAGAAAATAAGCTGTGGCTAGGACTATCAGAGATCTCTTCTAGGCCTGCTGCACAGCTGTAGCAGACTTCCAGGTTAACAGTGAACATAAAATGCAGAGACTGGGAGATGGAAAATCCAGGTAAGGTATAGTTTATGGATAGACAGCATAAAGAGCGAAGAAGTCATAAAGTACTCGTTCATACGTTTCAGTGTGTATGTCATTCACCAGGGCTGTTTGCTCTTCCATTCACACAAGAGCAAGCTCTGATATTCAATATCGGCTGTGTAATAGGGCAACTTTGGTTGGGAAAGATTGGCAGCGTTCAGAAGGTAACTGTACAAGTCTTGCCAAACTAACAACAATCATCATGGTCTCAGCACAGAACCTGCTGCTTTCCTCCAGCTGTTGTCTCAAAATTCCCAATAAAAAGTGACATTTGAAAACCTTGCATAACTGCAAATATCACAAATTCAAATACTATGGGCCTGATAGGGTGCACACAAAACTTTCAATTAAATAGGTGAAAACTTTGATGCCTCTTGGGAGGATAGAGAGAGAGGAGCCTGTAGGTTCAGATTCTCAGCTGACAGAGATCAGTACAACTCCGCAGATTGCAACAGAGCTATCCTAGTTCAAGATTTGGCCCTAAACATTTTAGACAAAGATAGCATCAGCATCTAAACAGATGAAGTGGAATAAATGTTGTAACGGTAGGGGGCTTCTTTATTTACCCAAATGCATGACCCTTACAGCAGAACTTCTGGAACAGCAATCTCTAACCTTCCTGGCCACAGAACAACACCACTGAGCAGATAACAACGTAGACAACAGTACTTTAAGGTCTTTGCCAGCCTTATTTTTAAATTCTTTAGGTGGCATGCAGCCTGGGAACTGGGGACTGGGATCCTCTGTCATGACAATGTGCTCTGTGCTATCTCTACTGACACAAAGTGGTGCCGAAGCACTGTATGCAACCTGTAGCTCATGCCAAATTGCCATCTTTTCAGATTCCCTTGTCCCATCTAGGAAGTCACTAGAACAAGACTTCAACTTCAATACTGGGTATGCTAAGGTGCTCTTGAAAAATGAAAGGAGCTCTTACCTCCTGGCCAAATGCCCTTCACCAACATGCACGTGTCCACACCTTGTTTGGAAGTATTTGCAAATGGCAAAGACTCTGCCCAAAGGTCCCAGGCATGTCTCTTATTCCAACTTCCTTGTGAGATCAAACCTAAGGACTTTGCAGCAAAGGCTGGAAATGGCGGCAATAGGCAGGATGCAGCAAGATGTAATGCCACAACAAAGCAGAGCTGGATCAGGCACTGCTGGCACCCCTGAACCTGCAGCCATGGATTAGAAGCTGCGGAATATACTTGCCAGTATGCTGAAAGGAAGTGTGGTGGGTTGTTGCCAGCTCTTATTCTTTATTTGCAGATATATTTTGTTGTGTTTTCCTAAGACTGTGACCAAGTTCTCTTTTCCTAATATAAATTTCTCTGATTGTAACTTTTTCAAATAATGTATGAAGGGCACTTTTTTTTTTTTATTAAAAAAAAAAAAAAGGTTTTCCATGTTCCTGGCTGGATACTTATGCTTGTCAAAAGGAGATGACTCACCTGAAATTCAGTATTTTTTGCTGCTCTTAGCTACCCGGTGGCTGCAGATGTGTACCTCTGGAGTCAATGACACCTTGTATTAAACTTACAATAGAGACTCCACTTACACTACAGACTCAAAAGAAGGTTGGGTATGATAGATGATCCTGCTGGTCAAATTCCCATCTCTAATCAGCATGATGGGCTGAGGCCAACTGCATGAAGTTCAACAAGGCCAAGTGCCGGGTCCTGCACTTGGGGCACAACAACCCCAAGGAGCACTACAGGCTGGGAGATGAGTGGTTGGAAAGCTGCCTGGCAGAGAGGGACCTGGGAGTATTGGTTGATAGTCAGCTGAATATGAGCCAGCAGTGTGCTCAGGTGGCCAAGAAGGCCAACAGCATTCTGGCTTGTATAGGAAACAGTGTGGCCAGCAGGTCTAGGGAAGCAATTGTCCCTCTGTACTCGGCTCTGGTGAGGCTGCACCTCGAGTACTGTGTTCAGTTTTGGGCCCCCTACAAGAAGGACATTGAGGTGCTTGAGCGAGCCCAGGGAAGGGCAACGAAGCTGGTGAGGGGTCTGGAGCACAAGTCTTACGAGGAGCGGCTGAGGGAGCTGGGGTTGTTCAGCCTGGAGAAGAGGAGGCTCAGGGGTGACCTTATCGCTCTCTACAGGTACCTTAAAGGAGGCTGTAGAGAGGTGGGGGTTGGTCTATTTTCTCACGTGCTTGGTAACAGGACGAGGGCTAATGGGCTAAAGTTGCACCAGGGGAGGTTTAGGTTGGATATAGGAAAAACTTCTTTACTGAAAGGGTTGTTAGGCATTGGAATGGACTGCCCAGGGAAGTGGTTGAGTCACCATCCCTGGAGGTTTAGATGCAGAGCTTAGTGATATTGTTTAGTGGAGGACTTGTTAGCATTAGGTCAGAGGTGGGACTAGGTAATCTTGGAGGTCTCTTCCAACCTAGATGATTCTGTGATTCAGATCTCAGTTGTTATGAAGATTGCTTATCTCACATCTATGCTAGATTTCTGGGTCTGGTAACAATAACACACTGAACTAGCCGTACCAATTAGAATAGTGTACAATCCACATCCCGAATGTGCATAAAAGCTAACTTTCTGCCACATGGGCTTATTGTAGGATTCTTGCACCTTCCTCTGATGTCTTAGTGGCCATTCTTAAAGATTAGACAAATCTCATGAGAAATAAACTTAACCGTGAACACCTGGCTCTGCAGGAATCTTTGTAATGAGCATAAAATGTTGTAAAACCATTCTGATTCTTCATAACAGAAAACTCCAATATACAGTACACAGAACTAGACGTGTTAGCATCCTGAAGGGTTTATGGAGAACCCAAGAAAATCATGTTATGCTACTGAATTATAGATAACCAGGAAGAAATAGGAAGCCCACTGCAAATCCACCAGAAGCAGAGTTCACCTGGCAAGCTGGCAGAAGGTTAGGTATGGTCCCATTTGCCTCAGGGCCTCCCCCTTCTGCAAGGAAAAATAGAGAACTTAAGGGCTCTGCTGTAGCCCAGGTGTCCCTCTGCTCTGTAGTACATCTGTGGACCTTTCCCATGGTTGCTGGGTATTTGCAATATCTGATGTCCACCTCAGAGTTATCTGCCTTCGGGAGAACAGCTTGATTTGTATTTAAGACAGTGAAAATAAGATTTAAGGAACTGGGTTCAATCCTGTGATTTAGCCTTGGTGAATCAGTAAGTCTCTTTATAAAATGGGGATAAAAACATTCTTTTCATGTGCCTGTCAATTTAGACTTCAGATTCTACTGGGTAGAGACTGCTGCTGGCAGCAAAGCATCTTTGCAGTGCGCAATACTGTCTTGACCTTGACTAGAACTTACAGCTGCTGTTGTCATAAAATAATAACAAATATTAATCATTGTCAATCTAGTTTTATGAATGTTTTCCCCTGCCTGAACAAGCCATCTGTATGTATCTACCAGCATTGCATACCATAAAGGTGCTGCAAGTGCAATTGATTACTCAATAGAGTTAACTCCATGAGCGCCCAGCAGAATTGTTACAGAGATGGATTGATGGTCTCAGGGCATTCCTGTTCATTTGAAATAATGACTTAGGAGCTGGAAATCCCTGAGGGGAAATCAGACCTTTGAAGTCTAGGGGGGACAGCCTCTGGGTGGCCCTGGAGAAACATGGGGCTGGTCCTCAAGGGCATTCTTATATTGACACACAACCAACATACCTATGCAAAGAAAGAAGCTGAACTACAACACAAAGGCATTTTGCATCTGGAGGACATGTTCTCAAAGCAGCAAAACATCTTTGTTATGAATGTAACATATGTGGTACTCTCCCTCTGTTTGGCAGGAGATAAGAAAAACAGAAGCAAGGCAAAATGAAAACAAAATGGAGCATATAGGCATCGTGAAACAATTACAGTGCTGTGTCTCATTAGTATCTAAATTTGGGATTGGCAATCTTGTTTTAAAAACAGTTTTGCTCAACACTCAGTGATAGAATTTAAAAGCTGACATATCTTGCTGTATTGTGGGCCACAGTCACAGATGGTGTAAATCAGTGTGAGCTAATGAAGTCAATGGAGTTTCTCTGATTTACACTAGCTGAGGTTATGGCTCAATAACATTAGGCTTGCTTTCTAGGATTGTTCAAGGAAGCCAACTTCTGTGTGTCCTGTGATGAAGTGGTTATTTATAATGGCCTTCAGTGTGGTTTGGAGCCAAATTTCCACATCAAAAGTAGCTTTATAAGAGATATCCTTACAGTGAGGTTCAGTGCAAAATCATGACTTCAGAAGGCAGCTTTCCTCGTGCTCTCAGTATTTGATTTCAGCCTGAAAACCATTTGAGGGGCCAAGAAAAGCAGAGCCATTCCTGCCTACTTCCCCAGCTCTGCTTCATCTTTGAGTTGCCTGCATATCTAACAGGCCCCGACCTACACTGCCCATTTATCAAACCGAGTTACTCTAAGTGTCTGTTTATTTATGTTCAGAAATTCTCTTCTCTGTAAGACAGACAAGTTTCTTGCCTAACCTGAAAAATTGGGGATGGAGGTGGAGTTCTTACCAGTTCCAGAGCTATTTGTTTGACTTGGCCACCAATAAAAAGCAAAATGCAATAATGTGTCCCAGAGTTACAGCAAGAGGTGGAGGTCACAAGAAAACAGATCATGTCTTTCACAGCTCTTCAGCTTCAGTGAACTGAATTATGACTCCTATTATTTACTTACTGGATTCCCCACCCTGTGCGCAGGCTCCAAACGTTCAAAAAACAGCAGGTCTCTGCTTCAAAGAACTGACGGGCTAAGTGAGGGTGTAAGATCTATCCCAAAGCTACACTAACTTCCTCCTTCACTTCATATCTGAAAGGTCAGATGGTCTCACAATCCTCAGCTGACTCCTGCCACCTTCTGCCTAACAGACTGCCATGCCTACAGCCGTGCACTTCCACACTTCAGCACTCTCCTCTGCTGTATGTAACTGTCCCTCTCTCGTGGCAAATACATTCCCAAAACAGCCAAACCTGTCCTCCAGGCACAGACCGTGTGTGTGTTGCTGCTCAAGATCTTTCACAGAAATGTGTTGTTTTTTCTTAGGCGGGTCCTGCTCCTTGCATGTCCAGCTTCGATGTGCTCTGCCAGACGTCCAGACAACATCACAGGCTCTTTCACTGACCTCATTGCTTTGACACAGACTGTCTTTGCTAGTAATTGCTAGAAAATGGGCTCACCTGTTGAGGTTCCATACCAGAGCTGAAGCCGCTCAGCATCTTCCCAGTCGTTTCTACATATCCTCTCTAGAGCACTGTGCTCTTCTGTATCCTCTATGGTGGGTTTAATCCTCTACGAGCTCATGGACGCCAAGGAGATAACTTTGTGGGAACACTTCCAGAAACAGTCTTCCCAGCTGACATCACCAGAGAAATCCACACACAGGCTGAATTAAAAAAAAAATCAGTAATGTAAAACCCTGTCTCACATCTTCGGCTCTTGGGAGATACCCCTTTTCTCCTCAGAAGTCTAGGATCTTCCTTATCTTTCACACTCTCAGGGGTTGACTTTGGATCTTTCCTCCCCACAAAACATTGGATAAATCTTCTCTCAATGAGAGCTGTAATCTTTTTCAGGGAATATTCCTGGTCTACTTCAAAGGTGGCTAGGGAACCCCATTCAGTTATTGTTCAGTTACCAGCCTCCCAGATGGACTGTTTTTTGTTGGTGGTGGTGTTTGTTTTTTTTTTAAGGCACCCAGCACATCAGTTGACTGCTAGCTTTCTGGATAGGTAAATATGATTCAATGTCCTTCCCTTGCTGGATACATAATACACAACACTACATATTTTTTGTATGCAGACATTTTCTTTTGGTATCTGTGGTTTAAGTTAAAGTAAATTCAGAAAATAATTTTACAATTAAAACCATCAAGGTACTAAAGCATCAGAAATGCAAAATATACTTTGTTTTTGCCTTACTTCTATGCCTTGATTTGAGGACTGTGACTTCTTGTTCCCAAGAGCTCATTGAGTTCACTTGTTACTTCAGAGGAAAATAATCTATTTTAACATATCCCACAAGTATCTATTATTTTCTTTAGTTATTTGCTTGTATTTTCTTCAGAAACACCCTCACAAACTCCAGAAAGATCTACCATTACTCTGGTAGGTGTGATATGCTTTCTTCTCAGCTCCAGGTGGAGGAACTGTAGAGTTCTGCTTTTACTGGTCATTTTTCAGCTTTTAAATTGTCTGAGGAGACTATCATTGGTCTTCCTGCTTTCTATCCTGAAGTCAAAACCAAAAAGATTAACTGTCTTTTGTTAATCATTTCCAGAAGCAGTTGTATTTGGATGTCTCCAAATCTAGGAAAATTCTCTTGACTGTGGAATATTTTGTTTTCTACCAGGCAAATCACTTTCATTTCTGTTAGCTCTGTCTCACAGCCTCTCAGTGTTTGGCTCTAATTTTGATTTTTAATGTATGTATATCCTTACTAGGGTTGAACTGGAAGGCAGTCAGACAATTCTCAGATAACAAGCAGGAAAAAAATAAGCCCATTATCCCAAAGGAACTAGAAATAGTTAATTACGCACAAGCAACAAAACCAGTTTCCTCACCATCAGAATTTATCCTGGACCACAGAGTTACAGAACTTTTCTTGAATGTGGTTGGGGCAAAGACAGGAAACTGCATCTTCTAAACTTTAGAAATGGATCTTAAACATGTAAACATAAGATATTATGCCCCTCTCTTTTAAGTAACATTTATATTATCTAAAATAAACAGTCTTTCTGAAGTTAGTCTGTAATTGACATCTGACACAGTCCACATTGCAACAGATATGATAAGTGCAGTAAACAGTAGAAATTATGCTTCTCTATGCTCTGAGAAACATTCATATTTCTCTACACAGATAAACTTTATTTTGTTGCTACGCAACCCTCACACAACACACTACATTCGGCAGTAAATAAGAGTACAAATTTTACAACTGAAGGGCAAGCATGTGGCCTTTTGGGTTTTCTCCCCGATTTGAGTTCCAGTCCCAGCTTAAGTTCACATTGTAATATTCCATCATTTTATTACAATGCTGCCTCTAAAGCTCAGTACGGGATATTTCAAACAGCAAAAAGGGAGAATCAGAATGCATGAGTTCTTCTGACACTGATGGGAAACAAATGGCGGAGACAGTGATGTTGGTGACAGTGGAACAATGAAATCAAGGCACTTTTTTTTTAAATCCTCCTTAAAAATAAACACTTTGTTTCCAGATCAGGATTTTCAAAACCATTCTGCAGTGGCCTCTCTCCCTGCTCCCAGTAATATTGCCATGCCTGCAACAAGAGTGTGACAGATGAAGAGCCACCCTTACTTTCACTGTAGATGAGTTTCATAGAGCTTTACCTCCTTTGTCTGCTCACTCTGGGACAGGTTGCTGTATGAAGATATTCCTATGTTCTTTCTCCTGTATTCAGTAGGTATTTGGACTGTTACAAGAAGAGAAGCACATCCTGTATTTATCTGTATCCTCCTCATAAAGTGAGTTAACACTCATCTTTCTCTAAAGGGTGTTCATGGAAACTGAATGGAGCCACTAGGATCTTCCCAAATCATGGGTTAATACCTCAATTATCCAAGTTTCTTTTACACGTGGCTGCAAATCCTACAAACTCTCCCATCTTTATGAAAAACAGAAAGAGGCTGGAAAGGGATGGATTAAACTCAGTTATACTTATAGTCATAATACAGAAAGAGTGACCTGCTGGCAACTGAGTTTCTCTATCCATGGAAAGCGAGAAGAAACTTTTTTTTTTTTTTTCAATATGTCTGTTGGGGTCTACAGCCAGCCTCTGCCTATCAATTCTATGCAATTGGGATGCAGGACACCACAGGCTTAACCAATTAATAATCTAAAAAGCTGTCAGTAAATGAGTCCAGGTGGAAAACATGAATTAGGGCTCAAGCTGGGTGTTGTCAGCACAGTTTGGCAACAGTGTTAGGACTGCAAGGATTTGCACACACCAAGAATCTGATGCACGTCTGACACACAAGCATAGTGGATGTCTGATTGCAACAGGCTTTGTGTCAGATAACAGAACTTCCCCAGTTTCACTTTGTTGTTCAGTTCTTTATAACTAATAGTCCTCTGAGCTTCTACAACCTACAAGCCCACATGCTTAAAAAGGAATAGCACATAGTTGCTAGGGAAAGGACATTGTTCATAAAGCAAAATTTAATCTTTGATCTACAGTGTAATTTCTCTAAACAGTGAGCAAGAAGTATCTTTTACATTTTAAATTTCTACATTCTGGTAGCTGTTTGCCATCTGATCATTTCTGTTTATAGTTTCATTTTAACAAAAAATTATTGGAGGTTTATAAGTTATTATTAACATTTGTTGCAGAAACACCTTGTAGCTTCTGTGTTGATCTTGTATAAAGACCAATTTCTAGTCACAACTACCAGCAGAGCAGCTTTCCATAAGAGCCTAGCAGAATACAGAAACACCTGTAAAATTTGCTTCATGTACTTTCTTCGGCAAGTGATCTCTTACAAACGACCCCTTCTCAGTCAGGATTGCAGGTTGAGGCCCGAAGAGCAGTTTCTTTTTATTTGGTAGCATACTTTCTGTACAACAGGCGAGGTGGTCACCTTCAGACCTAAATCTTGGAAAACAATACGTCGTGTCTTCGTATCAGCGTCCTGCTAATTTCTTCTACGCTGCGGCATCCTGGAGGACAAGTTACATATTGGTCAAAAGCCTCACTTTTCTATCCCATTCTAGGCTTTTTTTCTTTTTCTATCGCATTGAAATCTGCATAATCAGACAAAACCAACCCCCCTAGTGACTTTTATTTGCCACTATTTTTCTATGGATTTATCACTTTCCTTATCAAAAACCTTTACACTTGTTTTTACTTAATCTATTCAGTTCCCCATATATAAGACAGGGTTAACAGCAGTCTCTTAACAGCAATCTCTTTTCTCATCTCTCTGCAGCTTGATCTGTTTACATTGCAAACATTTCTATCTCCCTTCTATAGATTACTATAGCACCTTGCACAGGGCAAGTGAAAGCTCAGAGGAAAAGTGAGGCAGAGGTGGCTGTTACCGAGAGGAAACTAGTCTCACCCGTCAAGGCCATTGCCAGGCAAAACTCTTCCTTCAGCATCTGGAGAACTTCTTTTGCTCCTTCTTCACCCTAGGCAATTAGAAAACAACATGCACTATTATATGTACTTGTAGCTCATGTGTAGATACAGATAACATATAAAGAACGTTTCATGGAAACCCTGACTCCTAAGTATTTGATAGGAGGTTTTAGATTATTAAGAAGATCTGGATAACCACATGCATTCAGAAACCCTCTCTCACACACACACCCCTACATGCACACATATACACATGCACATACACTAAGCCTGAACAGCTAGTCTGGATATCTAAAAACATAAGTTTGAGATTTTTGTGACTTACTTGATAAACCAAGCCCCAGACGAGAGGCCTTCCGATGAATACAGCTTTGGCACCCAGGGCTAACGCTTTGAGAACGTCTGTGCCTTTTCTTACACCACCGTCTAGGAACACCTCCACCTTTCCCTCCACAGCCTCAACAATTTCAGGCAAGACATCAATCTAGAAGAGTGAAACCAGGAATACAGCTTGTCCACTTCTGCAGCACAAAATTTTGAAATCAAGCTTTTAAAAAGCTAAATCAGCAATTGCTTGCCTAATTGTATGCACAAATAATACAGCTTTGTGTTCAAAAACTGAAGTGACTTAGCATGTTAGCAGATACATACAAAGGTCAAATTTACTTGGACAGTCACATAAATAAAATGAGAATCAGCAGAATCACATAAAATGTCAATCTAATCCCATGACACGTATCCAACACAAGCCAGTATGAGATACCTGTGAAGAATATAAAGAAATACTAGGCACAGATGAGGTCTGCTCCTTGATATTGCCCCCCTCCCCAAGCTTTTGGTGTTCAGTAATCTGGGAATAAAATTGAATCACTGACTTTTTAAATAACCATCTTCACTTTCTTGCTTGAAGTCATTATTAATTTTAATGAGGGCCAGCTAGCACCAAGGAACACAAAAGTGGGCATTGTACATAAAGACACTGAGTAAGAGATGTGTCATGAGGAACTTGCTCTTAGAGTTCACAGAAAAAGTAAAGAATGTATTTTTCCACATGAAAATGCATTTTGGTTACAGGAATAGTTGTAGAAGGAGCTTCTTCATATAAGAAAAATCTAGCATTCTCTGAATTTTGAGCAAGGTGGAAAATGTTTTCTTCTACTGCACATGTATATTGCTTTTACCAATCTCCCCTTACTCCCTACACCAGTGGTAAAGGTAAAGGGAAAGGATGCTTAGCTTTGCCAATGTACAGACAAGTAACCAGGGAATTTACTAACACGTCAACACCATGCAAGAAGTCCCAGGAAGAGATGAACCTCCTGAATTCAAGGCTCAAGCATTACATAGCAGCTGTTCCTATAATGCCTAAACAGTTCCTTTTCATGAATATCAGGAAAGACACAGAACTGGAAGAACTGGTACTAAGGAGACTGGAAACAGTGTGTGGTAGTAAGACAAAAGGCATACAAATTCATGTCTTTCAAGTACGGATGCAATTCATTTCCTTTCTAATGGATAAAAAATGACCAGGAGATGAGGGAAAAAAAACTTGAAAGTACAGTTTGTTTTTAGATTTGGATTAAAATTTTCTTGAAGTTTGGCACTTGCTGTAATTTTTCCCCTCCCTTTGGTTTTGCTCTCTTGCCAAACATATTTTGGATCTATTTCCATATACAGAGACCACTTTCTACATCCTGACAAACTGTACCAACATTAAAGTGCTATAATAACTAAAGTATGATGCAAACCATAATTAAAACATAGATTTCCTCAATGTGTAACTAGACACTAGAAATATTAACCAGCTCGGGTTCAGCTCACGTTCTGGAAAGCCATGAAATTGTTTCAAAAGCAGAAACACTTGCATGTTCCAATACAGATATTTACATTATGAAAACTGCATTGTGAAATAGTTCTTTGTAAGATGAAATCCAGTGAACATGCCAGCTTTGATAGTGCTTTCTCATCTGCACAGTGAACAGTGTTGTAAAGAAATAACTCAAAACAAGTAGTTCACAAGTTTAATTTGTTCTACTTGGCAAAAAATAATAATTCTTTTCCTTGAGTTCTCATTTTTCAAAATTTGTTTCAATATCCTCATATATTCTTGCTGTTGGGTTACCTCACACAGACTTGCCCAAGATTTTTCCAATACTCTTGGTAAAATTGAGGCATACATTCTTAAAAGGTGACAAGAAGACAAAAGTTAAATTTATTTCAGAAGCCCACATGGGCTTCACGTGGGTCCACTTGAAGACCTCTGAAGAATCAGCTGGTGAATGAAATCAACTGGGGAAATCCTCAGCTGCCCCCAAGGAGAAAAGTAGAAATACTTCAGGGTAATAAGGGGGGACACCATTGGGCCTGCAGGGCAGAACTGCTAAAACTTCACATACAAAACATCCCACAGTGGAAAAGGGCTTACCTGTCCTCTTCTCCCTCCAGAAAATCCTCATGGAAAACAGGAGGTTTTTCATCAAGGGCACATTAAGAATACTGAAACAGTCACGTCTGGGCTTTGATTCTCCTCCCATTCATTCTCTCTTTACTTGTGCAGCTTTCTCACACCAAATGAAGCATAGTGAGTGATGACTGGAATTTTGAGGGTTTTCCTTCAACCTGAACACAACCCTTTTCATGTTCATTTACTTCTTTCATTTGTGTCAATTGAGAACTTCTCAAATCCCTTTTTACCTTTGGAAGATGTACAGGGTAGCATGGCAAGGAAAAGGAAGAAGGAAAAAACCTGTTATTTAACCACCCTGTACCTTTTCCAAAGGTGAAAAGGTTTGAAAGGAGAAAAAGGGAGAGTTTCCTTCTGTCTTTAGCTGTTCTGTAACTTAATTTTTCATAAATCTCTGGAGAATATTAAAAGGGAATAACATCTTTAGTACAATCCTTGGTGTTCTACAAACTGCAACAAAGGGTTTCTAAAGGAATGAGGAAGAAATAAAAGAGGAGACTAGAAAAAAATATATTCCTAATTTCTAACAGCGTAACTGCCAATAATATGCTATCTGAAATTGCTCCTCTGGATTCCCATGCTGGCTACTGCAGCCAGGATAGTGTACCCAGGTAGCTTGAAGAAAGTCACATGTAAACCCTCCAGTGATTTTTCAATTGATCTGGCAAAGGGAAGGCTGGTTCTAACTCTAAGTATGTTGTGACATACTAAAAAGAAGGAAAGAGGGGGAGACAGACTCATGGGTTAAAGCATGCAACAGATGTATTTACAGTTTTTTTCCTCCAGCTACCATGTATTCAGAGGAAGAAAACAAGAAGCCAAAGGCAGAGAGAACTTGTTGCATATTGGCACCAGTACTTACAGTTGCAGGGACTCCATCAAGCTGTCGTGCTCCATGATTTGACACCAGGATACCATTTACCCCAAGCTTTACAGCTTCTTTAGCATCATCAGCTGAAGAAAAAAAAAAGTCATAATGAGAAGATACTCCTTTCCAGAACTGGGAATGCAACATCATGAGGGAAATTATGGCATCAGTGGCATCAGTTAAAAAATAAAATAAATTGCAAGATACTGGGAAACCACTTAGGGCTTCATCCTTCCAAATGCTCATCTCAACACAGAATAACAGTTTTGTCTTTAAGCAAAAAAACTAGAAAGGTCACTTGAAATACTGGAGCAGAATATTTTATCATTTTCAGCTAACAGCCATTTTGATGGCTTTTTATTCTCTTTTCTCTGTCCTGGAACACTCAGTAAAATTCTTTTGCTAAATAATTTTCTCAATGCCATAGTTATCAATAAGATTGCAGTAATAATCCATAGTAAATGAAGCTGCTTTACCATCTTCGGTGCTCTTTTGACAGAACAGATATCCAGCTTTCCTTTAAGTAGCACACAACTCAGATTAGAGTTACGGTTTACAAGTGCAAGTTTGATCCTCCTGACTATGTGATTTCAGATACAACTGATGTTATACCAACCTATCAAACTTAAGTAGAATTATTGTTTATTATTATTATTATCCAGGCCTGATAAGCCACAAACCTTGACCTGTACCTTCAACCAGCAAAATGCAAAATCCCCTTCTTTGACTTTTCCCCAGACAGGAACACTAAGTTAAGTCCCTGCTGGTCAACAGGAAGAAAAACCTGTCTGCTTCAAAGACTACCTTCCACATGGAGGAGCTCGTATACAGAGGCAGCACAATAATCACCCTCCCCATTTCCCATTGCACTGAACCTACCCAAAATGGATGAGCATTTGGTGATACCTGTCACCTTCCAAATACTAACCATACACAAAGAAGAGTTTTTTCCCTACTTTGCACAGCACACAAATATGAACATATATACCACCATATTTAATGTCAGTAAAGCAGATGCTTGCCATTGAAAAGTAATACAATTCTGCAGAAGTGCCAGCAGCAAAAGCACTTTTTACTCCCTGGTGCCTACACAAGAAAGAGCACCTTGCCTGCCTCATAGAAAGCGGTAGAACTACACACCCCTGAGGATTCCTTTCGTGACGATGGGCAGTGAGGTCAGCCCTCGAAGCCACTTGATGTCCTCCCATTTGACACTTGAATCAATCGCCTCGGCTACATAGACAGCCAGTCCACTATTTTCTCCAAAGTCTTTTCCTGAGGAGAAGGCCAAGCTGTTGCTTGTAAAATTTTTTAATCTAAAATGACAAAAAGCATAGAAAAATAGTCTGAGAAATATTCACTGGAGTCATAAAAATATTAGTGCCGGCATTCAACACACTTGTGCTAACTTGTGTTGTATTGTAGGGCAGGAGCAAAAAAGCCTACCCCAGGATGTTGTATCAGGGTCTGTCAAAGTCAAGATCTTTGGCTGGCAAAACATTCGTTAACTTTGTTGCAAATTTCTTTGGCCCAAGGCAACACTCCTAATGTTTTTGAAGGAAATAGAATAAAGTCCAAACTCTAAAGGTTTGGCATCAAATCCACGATCAGGAGGGAAAACCCAATGAAAAGACTAATTTAGGGTTTGGGCCCAACCATCTATCCTGCTATAGACCTCACATGCAACATTGGACACAACCCTTAGCCACTCCTTTTGCCTAAGTTTCCCACCATACAATAGGAACAACAGTATCTCCAGGAGCATCTGTAGGATATCTGTGATATATGATATGATATCACATATCTGTGAGGATAAATGCATCAGAGACTGTGGGCCATTCAGACTCTTGAGCAGCAAAGGCTACATGTACCAAGAGAACATCGATCTTTCATAACATGATCCAGGACCCACAGACGTCAAGAAGTGCACCTCTACTTACCCATATCTGTAGCAGAAATGCCCTTAGCTTTCATGTCGCAAGTATTTTCCTGCCATTTCCTCCTTCCCCCCTCTAATCCAGGGGATTCAAGCACTGAAGGGAATAGGGAAATGTATAGATGGTAGAGGAGAAAAAGGAAAGGAAATTTTCCAAAGTTCCATGAATTAGATGGAACTGCATGAAGCCTTGCAAAGAAACCAGAATTTTCATCAGGCTGACAAGACCAACATCCAGACAGTTCCTCTTGTGTACAATTCATCTTTTTTTTGTACATTTGCTTGTAAAATGTAGGGGAACAAAGCTCATATGAAAACATTAGCTATTATTTGCTCTTTAGCACCAAATCAATCTCATCAGTTCTAGGAATCAAATGGTAAGTACCAACCCCTGGCATCAGAGTTCAGTCTGACTAGACAAGGCAGGAGAGGAGGAAATGAGGGTGCGCAGAGAAATTGAGTGCCTGAGTGCTCACAAACACCAAACCACCATCAGTGACACCAGTACTACCAAGGACACCTCTGTTCCACACCAGGCTGATTGCTCTGTTCTTTGGAAATTGCGTGTCATTCCATGTTGTGCTATTTTATACTCATATTCCACATTTTGGGAACACACACTATTTTTTCACGGAAACTGGCTAGTTTCACTGCTGATTTCATGCCTGTAACAAGCAACATTTCACATGGGTTTTCTGTTCAGCTCCAAGCAAAGAAGAAAATGAGAAAGGAGCAGGCTCTCAGCAAGATTCAGTTTTTCAGCTGTTGGTTTGTGAAGGGTGGGGTACCCAGAGAAAAACAGAACCATGGATAAGATTATATAAATAACTGTTGTTTTTCTTGGACTGTGAAATACAGATCAACACTTGAATGAATGTTGCCTTACATACATTTCTGAGCACAATGGCACCTTGTTGTTGCTTTGAAACTTTGTTGAAAATCTGAAGCCAAGAAAAAGTTATCACATAACTAAGCAGAGCCCCACACTAGAGAGTTTCACCACCAACTCTGCAACAAAACACTGACTGAGAGTCATTCTGAAATCTGAAGGAACTTTAACCTTTAAAGATTACTTCAACTTCATATTATTGCATATGGTTCAATCAAACAAAACCTTGTTCTTGGTGGGTCAGGTGGGGTCAAAGTGTTTCCGAAATTCTCTATTGCTTTTCTCAAATATTTTTTGGGTTATTTGACTCTCATTCAAAAACTGTTTAACTTTAACCCCAGGCCTTAAAATGATACTGTCCCTAAAAAAAAAAGCTCTTAAAAATACCTTCTCCTCGGGTAAAATGACAGTGTGTATCAACAATGCTTTGTCAATCACGGATCTATAGCAGGATTAATATGTGGGGCATATACATACCAGCGTACTACATTTTAGTGTCAGGTTTGTCAGGGATTTTTGTGTCTTCTGGTGCTTTTCTCATAAGATTGTACTTTAATATAGAAATCAGAGGCAAAGTTAAGGCTGTTCTGTCAGTCTTCGCTATCTCATATATTAGCTTCAAGGACTGGCATATAGGGGGGGATCTGACACCCCATGTTCTGGAGCTTTGTGTCTCCAAGGTGAACAATCGGATTTATTGTGCAGTCCCATGGCTTACCTTTGAAATGAGTATTATGAAAATGAAGAACCTTGGGATGTGATTTTGTATTTCTTGGTATGTTCATATTACATATGGTACATACATAGCATAACATAACAGTTAGAGGAGACATTGGAAGAGCACTTCGGATACATTAATAATATTCAAAATTAACTTTCACTCAGAACTCAAATCAATACTAATCTGCTTCAAAATATATATATTTTTTCTTTTTAATTTCAATTTTGTTTTCATTTCCAGATTCTGAGTAAGGGCAAACACAGTACTCTTAAGATATGTCATGATACTGCGGACAGTATCAGGACCTTGTAAGTACAAGATTCCGACAAGATTTTTAGCTCCATTTTGCAAACCCAAGTCCTGCACATCCCATTCATTCTTTACCCTTCCAGCCAATCTTTGGTTGCTACCACTGTGCCAGCACTTCAGCAAGTATTAGTCAGGGTCTGTACAGCGTACCAACTCAAATGCTCATCCCACATCCCACCAGCAGGCACCTACCTGAGGTGGGGAGGAAGTTGGAACTTGTTTCGCACATCATCAATGCGCCTTCCGAGAAACGGCGTGTCCACCGTCACAAAGATCCCTTTGTAACCTGCTCTCTCCGCACGCTTCACTAGGGATTTGGTAACCTCCCGGTCCTTGTACACATAAAGCTGCAGCCAGCGAAGGCTGTCAGGAGCTGCTTCAGCAACTTCTTCAATGGAGGAGGTCGCCCAGGAGCTCAGCATCATCCCTGTCCCCATGGCCTGGCAGGCTGGAGGAACACAAGGTCATGTTCAAGACTGCCCCAAAACACAGAGGCTCCTCTAAACAGGAGCACTTGACTCATGAGAGAGTGTCAGTGCATGTGATTTCACACTGCCTTTCTCCAGCGTGAATGTGCTGCTAGTCTTTCAGTGAATGCTATGTTAATAGTTAGCAGTTACTAACAGCAATGGGCTGCTGCGAGAGCTCTCTGGCTTATTCTCTGTGTTCATTGGCCTATTTCTGGCAACTGCTGTGTGCATGTTTGGGATGATTCCTGTTCCAATATTGGAAATAAAAGACATTATAATCAGAATAAGCCTAATCCCACATTACTAATTCTTCATCCTATGGGGAGCCTCTCTGTAAGCCTCTAGAGTCTGGCTAACACTCGTCAAGAAATTTTAGCACACATTTAAGGACATACTCGCATACACATAGTCTTAAATGATCCAAAAAAAAATCATTTCGTATTTCCAGTTTTTGGAATGCTGCCACATTGGTGCAGATTGGCATTTTAGGACTATCATTGTCAACATTGCTCTTTAGTCCTCCTCGCCATTGCCACATGAGCACCCTCGAGCACTTGCTACTTTTCCAAGTTTTTATCATAGCCTTTTGACTACTTTCTCCCACCCAGGAGTCCCACCTAGTCCCACCTAGGACTTTTCTGAGCAAGTGACTGTTTTCATCCCTGCAGGGTATTTCAGTGTATAATAACAGAAGAGAGAAAGGACACAGTCCAGCAGGCAAACTTATTACATAGATTCGATCCTTATTTTGTCCAAGATCTCTTGTCTAGCAAGTGTTGCTGTTTTTATAGCTCTTGTTGATTATAAAAAGGAAGCCACTGGCCTCAAGGTTGAGGGCTTCTTATTTTCCACATAAGAACTTCCCACAGATGTAAGCCAAAAGCACCAGCTAAAGTGCATTGTCCCTCTCATATGAGTTAATATTGAGCTGTAAGGATGGTCAGTTTCACAGGGGAACATTTCAGTTTCTTGCATGCAATGCATGAAAGAATTTTATTTCCTCCCTGCCTGCATTTTTAGGTTGTTTTCCGATATCGTATTATGCTGAAATGTTAAAACATCATTCTGCTATTCATTCACCATTTCATGCAAATGGAAAAAACATCAATTTGTGAAGTATTTGTTTGTAAAACAGTGCAAGTTGGATAAGTGTATGTAGGTACACAGTACAAATGTTAACAGACTTAAGAAAAAGGGTGCTGTAGTACGTCTTAGCCGATAACAGATTAGGTAGCTAATCACATTTTCTCCAACTGAAAAACTGAAAAATGAGTTTGTTCCAACTAATCTTTGAACAGGGCTCCTATCTAGCTCCAAATCTTCAGAAGAGTGGTGGTAAACTAAGACTACAAAGCTAATGTTATGAACACTGTCACCCAGAGATCAGAGCCAACATGATGTTTAGATTCAATGCCTCTACAGGATTTTTTTGGTGGACATTTAAAGACTCGAGGGGGAACCTCCACTAGTGTTTCGTCTGACATCTTTGCATCCTATCTCATGACCTAAAGGAGTGGGTCTCAACATACATCACCTGATCCTGCACATAAAGCTTCACTCTTCTGGAAAAGTAATAAAACTAAAAATAAAAATCTGGTCTTGCTGAAAGTGAGAGAAACATCCCAAGTGGCAGTTGCCATCCAGGAGTCCCTAAACGAGAAAAAGAAGATGTGCAGGTACACCAGACAAGTGATGTCCAAAAATCTCCACAGAGGCCAAAGGGATGGGAGTTCATACCAAATGTTATTTGCACTTTCCTTCTTCACATTCAATAACTGTACAGTGAAATCACTCCTGAGGTGTGGGCAGCCCCATGGTCAAACGTCAGCAAACAATCCCAGATGGGGTCAAGCAGCTCAAGGCTCTGTGCCAGCTACCTCCACAGGGTGATTTCCAAACTGGGCTGCACTGCAAACCAGCTAACCTCATACAACTACATTTTTATGAATATATGACTTATTCTTTTAGAAGTAATCTATCACAATGTAAAATAAAGGAAATCATACTGTAAAACTCAAATATTATATGAAGCCTATTTTTCTTGGTCTACCACAATACTTTTTTTTTTTTTAAATGTAAATGGACCTCTGTTTCAAAACCTCATCTCCAGCCCATGAAGGCATTAAAAAGTGGTCTTTATGACAGCATTTTATTAAATGAGGATTACAAGTCTCAGAGTTGAAGCTTACGAACAGCTTTTTCAAACAAATTGGATAGAGCCACAAGGCAGCTTTCAGTCAGTGAAAATACCCATGCCTTCCCATGTCTTCCAGGTTTTGCTACCTCATGAAGAGCTGTAAACTGCTGAAACAACAGATTTTAAGGAGCAGCCTAAAGAAACATCTAACAAGCTTCAGAAAATGCTGCCCACTTAAATTCACCTTCTGCTTCCAAACAGAAAAAAGGTGTACATCACAAAAGACAGCATATAACACGAACCGATATAGATGCATCTGCGCTGTCCTAAGAGGAACTGAGGTAAGGTAGTGTTTTTCTCCCTCTGCCTACCCAAGAAAAGGTGCATTAGAAACCACCGATTTGTGTTGTATTTTCTTCCCCAATCATTTGCAATTAGACTGCAACTTAATCAAAAGGCTAAGTGGGTCAAACTGTTGAAGTCTTTGCTGAATAATCCTCACAGGTCAATTGTTTTATAGTATTCCGTTGTCAATCAGTTGTTGTCAATGTATTGTATTGTATGTCAATGTATAGTATTCCGTTGTCAATGCATCTGTTGCCTAATTTATTAAGATTGATGTATCTGAGCAAATACAAGCATGTGCATATGGGATAGTCTCCTAGACTCCATTTGAAGTCAGTAAAGTGAAATAGTTAGAAGGTATAATTCTCCTCATTGGCTATAAAGGCAGCCTCTGGTGAATAGATTGCGTGTAAATGATTAAAGGTAGGTGAGTTGCATCACACCACAGCCATCCACTTCAATCACTGCAATTTTTAAGTCATGTTCAATTATTCTTGCTGCTGCTATATTTGCTTGACTACAATATACAGGAACAAAAATCTGGACTGAAATAAGGTATAAATATTAACTGACTCAAAATACAATCTGATTCAGTGGAGTAAAAGGAAACAACTGACCAATTTAAAATTCCAGGCCTAGCTCACACTAGTAACTAATAAAAATAATAATCCTTCTGCACATCTTAGAGGGGCTGTGCTGGAGGGCACAAGCTTTCCATGGTGGAACATGCACAGACCTAGCAAAGAACCAAAGGGCTACAATGTGGAGGGTTTTGATTAGTCTCTTTAAAATTACTGGAAATAGTCCCCTCTCACAGATTAAGTACCTAGAAATAAGTTTCTTCTGAAGAACCCACTGAATGCCTAAAATCCTGCTCAGATCAGCTGTGGTGGTTTGTCACAAATCCCATTACAAGTGATTTACTCAATCAAGTCCATTAAGTGATGCTGAGAAACAAGGGAGCAGCATTCCTTTTGCTCTGTCAAATATGAGTTCGTGAATGAGAGGGAGGGGTTACTAACCCAGCAATTGCAAAACTCTCAGATCAGATAAGGGAAAAATGTAAATGTTATGGTTCAATTTGTCTTTAGGTATCCTTTTATTTCTATTCTTACTTTTATTCTGAACATATACAGCCCTAAGGACACAAGAACAATTGCAAAAGCAGAAATGGAAATAGAAACCCCACAGTATATTCAATGAATAGATTTTAAACACAAAATACCATATCCTTTCAACTTACCTGGATATATGGCAAAAGAGAAGGTAACACTTTCATCTTATTTAAGATTAGATTTTTGATGAAAATCAAAGTTCAACTATCCCAAATTAGGTTATGGAGTTTTCATAAGAGTGTACTCACAAAATTCGTCCCTCATTCTACTTTTAAAGTTAACCACTCTCTGGTAAAGCACCAGCTCAACACATATATTTTGGACATCCCCGGAGGTCTTTAAAAGACGTTTAGGTAGAGCTTATTGATATGGTTTAGTGGAGGACTTGTTAGTGTTAGGCCAGAGATTGGACTAGGTGATCTTGGAGTTCTCTTCCAACCTGAATGATTCTGTGATTTTTCACGGTCAAATTCAAAGTCTATGCACACAAAATTTTTCAAAGTTTTGGAGATTCCAGGTTTCAGTTTTAGTTGACCTACATTTGTACCTTGATCATTTTTAAGGTTTTGACAATTTTGTAGGCTTTCAAAAATATGATACATAGTCTCAAAGTATTACCAGTTTTTTCCCTACCTCAAATCAGGATTTGGCAAAATATACTTCTTCTTACATACGTAACTGCAGTTGAAGAAAACCGAAGCAGTTCATTTCCTCTAACAACTATATTTTACATTTCAATTTAGGGGTGCTGCGAATACTTAAATTTACTGCTACAAGTCAGTCCTAGATCCGTATTCCCACGGGAAACTTGCAGCAACATGTGACATTTGCCAGAGTTTAAACATCAGATTTTTTTAAACCAGCCTTTCCTCATGCCATTTCAGATAGCCTTTTTTTTTTTTTTTTTTTAAGGTCATCTTTTAAACCCAAATCCTAAGCATTGCCCAAAGCATACATTTACCTTTGTACACACCACAGGGTCCCACTGAGGTCAGTGACAGAGCAGAAAGCATGGCATTAGGCACACACAGGAGGCTAGGGGGAGTTGTCAAGATCAGGACGATAAAGCTTTAAGTTCTTTGTACTCCACCTTAGTTCAAGGCCAGATGCACCTCTAATTGGGATATGATAGGGTGCTTAAGAAAGAGGACCTCCACAGACTTTGCTCCACTGCTGCTTTGCACAGGCACAGGTGCCTCAACCCCATTGCCACCTGCCCTGAGCCTCTGGACACACCTGAACTGAGACACAAGGACACTTATTTTCATTAAGAAAGATAAACCCAAACCAAACAGGACTGTCTTCTTTCTTGAGGAATTCAACTGAACTATTTTACGTAGCAACAAATCAAGGCTGACCATGGGACAGGACCTACTTGTGAAGTCCTCAGGAGAACAGAGCAATAATGGTGGGACACTGGAACAGGTGGCCCATGGAAGTTGTGGATGCCCCATCCCTGGAAGCATTCAAGGCCAGGTTGGATGGGGCTTTGGGCAACCTGGTCTAGTGTAAAGTGTCCCTGCCCACAGCAGGGGGCTTGGAACTAGATGGTCTTTAAGGTCCCTTCCAACCCAAACCATTCTGTGATTCTATAATAATGTTTCTCAGCCCTTTTTTCATCTTTAAACCATGTCTCCTTTCTAACTCTGGTGGGATATCACTACATTAACTGATATGGAAAAGGTACAGAGTTTATTCCTGTGGGCAACCCAGAGGCAACACACCTCAGTGGAAAGCACTGGAGAAGATCCCAGTTTAACCTTTTGTGTTTTGTCAGGGTTACCTTCCTTGTATGGAAATGGTAAATCTCGCTGGTTTTCTCTTGCTCTGCAAGTTCCCATTGTTTGCCTTTCAGGGGCATCTCAGAAGCACATCAGCCAAAAAGCCCCACTGTGGTCATTTTTCCCTGAATCCACTGTCCCCATGTTCGGGGCCAAAGGATAAGTTTGGGATCAACATGGTGTCCTTTTGGCACAGTGGTATTTCTCAAGAGAAGTAGCTATGTTCTTTGAGTTGCATCTCCTAAGAAACAGAGTTGTTTAAAGTACTTAACATTGCTCTCTTGACGAAACACACTTGGCTGAGAAATCCCCTGCCCAGACTTACCTCACTTATCCCTTTCAAAACTCTCTGTGCAAGTTGGGCCTACAATTTGTTGACACAACATTTTGTCAGCTGGGCAGGAAGGCAGCAGGAAAACACTCTGCCAGGTCTGAAGGTCTGTCATGCCAGAGCACCTGTACAGAGTTGCACCAGAAAGTACCCTGGCCATACACATCTCTGGGGGGAGTCAGTGTCAGGTCCCATGTTGTCCCACATGAATATTTTCCTTTCAATGACTCTGTGGAGTAGCCATGCCCTGAAATTTATTTTATTAGATCATATAAGTAGCAGGTTAGAGATGGGTGCAAAGTCCTGCTGTTGTCACCATGGGGCTGAGCACAAAAAACAGCAGATCACAAAATCCTTTGCTCAAAGTCATGGGAACATCAGATGAGCACAAGGAACCTGAACTCGGATCTTCAGCAGCATTAAAGAAACAAAAAGCATTTTAGAAGTCTGTTAAGAGCCAAGGGAACAAAGGTATTGATCCAAGTCTAGGTGAAAATGATAGAGTTAACAGTAAGTAAACAGGTGGGAAAAAAGCTTTTCAGCCAGTATTCCTCTTCTCCATTTGGCAAAGCAGACTCTGCAGATGCATCACAGGTGATGGTGAAATCCTTCTTGAGTCAGCAGTAACTCAGAAAGCTGTTTGAGAGCAATCGCAGAATAAACAAAATCATCAGACCTGAACAACTACCATTCAACATTTTTGAAAGATCTGGCCAAGAAAACAATCAAGCTGTTCAGCCCGATTTTCAGTAAATCTAAGAGAAGTCAGGTACTGCAATACCGCTTATAGGCTAAAACAATAGAATACTAGGTAGTCAGTAAGCATTAAGACAGCATTATGCAATTAGCATCACTATATAACAATAGAAATCTTGATAAAATAATGCCCCATATCTGTTCATGATCAACTGAGACTTCAAAAAATTGCTATTTCTTGCTAAGCAGCTGGATAATGCACAAGATTTTGTTTCAGTGTACTTAAAGGTGGGTCCTATTTACAGGACCATAAGTGCTACTGTACTCATGGTGAGTACATGTACTCATGCGTGAGTACAGACAGAAGATAACATGGGGATCACTTTGGTTTGCAAGCACATCATGAAGTCAGGATGGAAATGAATGTCTTTGCATTGAGGAACAGTGAATATTCCAATGGACAAATGGGAAAAAATAGGAAAAATTCTGCTGAAAAGTATTTAGAGAACAGCCCTTTGCTCTTTAATGGTGGCTAAGATTATTCATTGAATTTGGCAAATATTTTTTAAAGAAGCTGAAATTGGAGTGGGGAGGACAAGAAAAATTCACCAAAGTCAAAATGTCATGCATTGATATTTTCAAAATGGAAATGTTTTCTTCTGAGCTAACACTTTTGTTTCAAAAGCGAGCTATGGTTAAAAGCATTAGCTAGTAGGAAAGTGAAATAAAACATTGCCTTTTGGATCAAATTAAACATTTCAGTTAATCCAAAACAATTTTCCTCCCAATTTTTCAGTTTCTACTGAAAAGGAAAATCCTGTATTTGGAAAATTGCCACAGATGAACTACAACAAAAATGCTAGGGAATATACTTGAAGCAAGCCCTGAAAAAAAAAAAAAAGGGAATAACTTCTGCCAAGGTCCATGAAATTGTTTAAAGTATGAGAAAGCACTCAATAAGGAAGGACTCCATGTCCTTTTAGATATGTCAAAGAAAACTGACGAACAAACTTATTGCAGCCAGTACGGACTATATATATAAAGTCTAGCTAACAAGTATAACAAAATCCAACCTCTGGAATTTGAAGCTATACAAGTTTTGACCGTAATTACAGCTTATACTGTTCAGAGTGGAGTTAACTTTTGGAGTAACTTACAAATATTGTGTTCAATTGCCTACCATCAGGAAATTTTAATATCACAATTCAACTTTTTTTCCCCCAAAATAACCTTTACTAATGAAACCGAATTGTTGATGAAGGTGTGTTTAAGGCAAGTGGCCAGACTTTGACCTATTTTAAGTCAGACACATGCTCCTTTACACCAGTGTGGTCATTTGTGGAGGAGCCTCCCTCAAGGAGAAACAGCAACTCCCCAAAACACAACTCCTTCCTGAAGCAAGGGGTCTGCAAAGGAAGTTTTACCTAATGAGAGACAGCATGACATCGATGCCCTTCTCCCCAGAGAGGACATTTATGCAGCAGCCTGCAGGCAAACACACTGGAAGAGCAGAACAGATCAAAGCACAATGCTGTTGCTTAAGGGAAGTCACTGGTAGGACTAGACATTGCTGATGAAATACAAAAACAGGGGAAAAAAGGTTGCTATTTCTACCTGCACCACCCTGTTCTGTAGGTGAAGATGACGTGAATCCAAGATCATTTCCTGAGGTTCAATCCCAACCCGGCAGCTACATTTCTTATGGCACCTGCCCAGGCACACGCACATAAATGCACTGTGGGCGCTCCTCTGGGCAGCTGCTGTGCCCCCAGTGAGAGTCAGGATGCATAATGCCTGGTCCTACAGCTGCTCAAGCCAGAAGGGGACAAGGCTCAGACCACGCTGTGCTTTGTAAGGGCCGTCACAACAGCTGCATGCATTGTTCCCTATACACCTGAGGTGTATATTCAAGCTTACAAATACATAGTGCTTTCAAAAAAGCCACAAGACTATGGATCAGACTTTCTTGACTTGCATAAAGCAGTGCAGCTGAAACAAAAGTGGATTTAAAGCAACCAACAGCCTGGCCACTTGTATTTCTGAGGTATCACTAAGTTTAAGAGAAGTTGGATGTAACAAAACCCTTGATCCCAAATGTCCCAAATTTAAGGGAAGCTTTAAGCCAAACGTGTACTTTACAGCTAATCCCTGTCATCTTATAAGGTCAAACCAAAAGCTTGGCATTAAATGCCCTGCTCCACCTCTAACAGAGCACAAAACTGAGGACTTTTTTCTACAAGATATGCTAATGCAACACAGAGGGTGTGATTTTAATTACACTGTCCTTAAAGTGATGAAAAATTTATCAACTCCCGAGGACATGTTTATTTGACCACATATTCAGACCATTGCCAGCACACTAAGCTCTCCCCTAGCTTGAAAATCCAGGAATATTAAATGCAATAATCATGTTACAGTTTGAAACTAAGTGCAAAAGAGTCAGGAAATTCCAAAATTAAGTTATCTACCACAACCATAACTCAGCCCTAGTAGTTAGCCTTATTTTATCACTCAACTCTATATGCAGTTATAGATTTATGACTTAAAATGCGGCCAAGCCATAGCATTGGTGGGTATTTTTGTTAAGAAAAATCTTGGGTTTTGTGTATTTCTAATCTCACTCTTAACATTGCATTAATGTGTTTGCACTTAACAGTATTATGCTTCAGAGTTTCCTCCCAGCATAACCTGGGCCAGAAATAATTCACAAGCATTGCCAAAGGCCAGGACAGCACTAACACAGCTGACAGGACGCTGCTTCTCCAACTAGTTTAAGGTATTCGAGCTCCATCGTGTGGAATGTGCCTGCACGTACAATACGCATGCTATCTGGCTTCTTAATAAATCTCTTAGCAAAAAGAAAAAAACAAAAGGCATCCCCAAATATACTATAAATTAAAATAAGCCTCCTTTGACAGAAAGGACAATTCAGATTGCTCCTTATTGAGAAGCAAAGTCTAAACCTTACAACAAGGTTGTGTTTGCTGAAGGCCTTGGATGACAATACTGAAGTGTTGCAGCTCATCACAGTGAACCTCTCAGCAATGCTGCATTTTAACAAGAATCAAGACCAGCTGTCACTGCAGGGCATATAATCAGACTCACTTCACACTAGCATTTGCTGCATTGATCATGGAATTGCTGTTAAATTAATAGCTCATCCATGCACAGCACTACTTCTGTTTTGTAACTATTTCCATTCTTCAATGCTGGTAATGTACACCCTGATGCTTTTTGTATGCAGCAGGCACACCATGTGACCTCTTCTGAGATTGTCTCATTCTGCAACTTGGGTTAAGGAGTGAGAAATTTTTACATCTGAATTCTGTTTAATACCCCATTTCTCACACACTTTAAGGCTGCGAGCTCCACATCAGCAACCTCTGTGTATCATCTAGCTTGGAGGGGCCCTTATTTTGCTAGCTCCCTGGGGTGTCCTAAAAAAATGCCATATTTGAAGCAAAAAGTCTTGAGATAGGCAAGGGCTTCTGAATTTCTAGAAGCAAAGACATGGTTGAGCACTGGTGTTCATAAAGTCTTGTGAAAGGAAGCATATCTTGTCATGAAAATATATACACATTTACATTTATAGAATGTATAAATATACAGATGTTTTCATTTTTTATTTTGATGACAAATGATATTAAGGATTCCTGCAGGCCTGTGAAACATCCATAGTTAGAGAAATCAAGTCACTCACACCATGACAGATGCTCTGGTGGAGTGGGCAAGGAGGACACCAAGGGGAGATTTCTGGCACCAGGTGACCCTTCAGCCAAGCAAAAAGTATCCAAAGCTTGCAAATTCAAGCCAGAAACAGGTAGCTTTTATTTATTTATTTAATTGCCATTTCTGTTAAAAAAAAAAAAAAGTGATTTTTCTACCAATTCATTCCCAAAACAAGACCAAATGGCTTTCCTAAAAAGGTGCTGCCAAAGTAGTACAAAAGCAATCTGCCAGCAGTTGCAGGACTAACATAACGTAGTCATATTATTTAAGTACTGTAGTCTCTCGTAGCCCTAAAAAGATAGGGATGTATTTGTATTACAGAAGATCACAAAAATGTTTCTGCCAGTTATCCAGAAAGACACAATCTTTAATAGAAAACAGTTACAACAGAGAGGGCTGAAAAGACGACTCCTGGAGCCATCACACAGCTCCAGCTCACCCACAGAGGGACATCAGATGCTCTCCAGTTTGGTCACACAACCTGCTTCATTTCATGCCTCCCGTGTCTAGTTCTCCACGTTAATCTGTATTTGTAGTCTGTATTTGTTGTAACATGGACTAAAGCTAATAGCAAGTTTTTCCCCCTCCATTTTCACCTTTGAAAATTAAGTACTACTATTCTGATATGTCAGATTGCAAAACCACTGTTGAAGATGTTTGGGCAAAGCCTGTGTGTGCCTTAAGTCTGGGATCCAGATCAAAGTCACCTTCTTTACTGATGTCCTGGGCATCTACCTTTTCCTTCTGAAGACACAGAAACAAGTGCCCACCTGCTCCCTTCCCACCGTTTTTCTGTTTATTCAGAGATAAGAGGACTGCAGGGACTCTGCACAGTTTACCTTTAGCAGTAGCCACCTCTCCATCAGCGTGAGCCATGCGCTGCATAGCAGTTGCTCCAACGCAGACAGGCATGCTGATTTTCTGCCCTAAGACTGAAGTTGACAGGTCCATTACAGACACGTCCCTGAGCACCCGGGGGTACAGCTTCCATCTGACAAATAAATAAAATACCTGCATCACTGGAATTATAGTTCCTTAAGTACAAGAGCAGATTTTCCTGTTGTCAGGAGAAAACTGGTGAAAAATGGAGGGGAGGATGCTGCAACAAGGCACCAGGTAGGGGATTGTTGGAACAGAACATTGTGTGACCTGGAGCTGTAGAGAACCTGCAAAACGTACAAAGCGAGGAAGAAGCAGGCAAGAAAGGACCAAAATCAATAGAGGGTGAAAGTCAACAGAGGGTGAAAGAGGCAAAGATCCTTTGAAAACCATTGGCTGGTATCATTTGAAAGAAAAGATGGGAGCTGCAAAAGAACATTTAGTGAATCTCAGCTTCCCGGAAAACCTTGGGACAGAACAGGATGACAGAAGGTGTGCGGGAACAGAAGAAATTAGTCACCATCTCAGCTCCCTCAGTTGTTTGCCTGATGGGCCAGGGAGCCAGAGGATACAAGATTTTTGGATAAAACTAGCCTGGCTAGCATTCTCGCCCCTTCTTGTCCCTGTGCTCTGGGTCTCTGCATTGAGAAAAATGAGCTGCCATACTTCTTCCAGTGGAAAACAGGTGAGCAGGATCACTGCCTTGGCTTTTCTCAGCTCAGAGGGCTGCGAACATTCTCTGCATTACATCTTTGCTGGCACCTTTTGAGAGCCGCTAGGCCTGGAGAAGCCACAACCCCAGCAGACACAGGCTGCTGTGCATCACAGGCTTAGTTGAAAAGTAACTGCAGCCCCAGGAGCAGCCCATCATACCACAAAGATTTGAGATTTCCAGGAAAAGACCAAATGCAGCCACTGTAATTTGGTACAGGAAAAGACCAAGTAGTACAATTACTTTCCCAAGAGACTAAATTACAATCTAGTCCTTGAATGACTTGACCCTGAATCTGCTCAACTGTTCCTGACCTTGCTTTGCTTCCAGTGCATCCACCAGAAACCACACCAACCCAGGGCTTCATTCTCCTTGAGCCTGGGTACAAATGGAAGCTGACTCCAAAAGAGAACTAAAACACACACAACACATCTGAATACGCAGTCAGGCTGGACATCACGTTTGGACACAAAAATTTATCTCCTCCTTCCTGCTCCCAAATGGGGGCACAACAGGCCAATGAACCCTGTCACAGGGTCAGCTAGACACCACTGGCAATATCCAAACCTATGTTAATATGGCTGCGTTCATGGGAGTACCTGTGAAAGTGGACTTTTTCTCATCAACCACGTAACGTCACAGTGCAGCCATTGTTAGCACAAGCCACAAGAGGGTGTGCATTAGCAGGTGCTGGCTCTCAGGGGTGTGCTCTGAGCAAGGTCCAAATGTTCTCTGCAAGCAGTAATTGGCTCTGCATCAATGTCTTACTAATGCATCCTTCTCTCTGAAAGACTGCACTTTTAGACGACTGCTATTGAATTTTAATTAAAGAAAATAATTAAAAGCTTAATCTCTAGTACTGCTGAACCTGACTACCTGCTCAGCACTAGAATGCCTGAGGGAGACGGGTACTATTATTATTAGCATGAAGAGAGCAACCAGAGCCAGTTATCTTAAGATCGTGCTCTGAGTAGCGGTCAGCTTGAGCTTGCATACTAAGCTGCAGGTTGGGGGTGGTTGGGAAGGGAGGAAGAAAGAAAGAAAAAGAAAAAGTCTTTTCATTTTATAGGAAGATCAATTTTCATTTCCATACAAAGCCTGAGACATAGCCAGGATGAGATCCGAATTTCTTATGCCATAAAGCACTGGGCCATGCTAGTTCTCCAGAAAGCGCTCCCAAGGGAGAAGGATGGTTATGATGCTTAGAAGAAGAGATGTAGTTGTGGGAGTCATCTGTATTATTCGATGCCAAGACACACACTGTAAGTATGTCTCCTCAGACTTGTTTTCATGCTTTTATGGCAGATTGTTATTTTTTAGGGGAGGACAGGCTGAGGGTGGGACAAAGAAAACATGACTTTTTTCCCCTTCTTCCTGATCTTCATTCCAAAGGCTTTCTCCCAGCTCCAAGGCATCTTTTCCCAGCAAATACAAATTCATTAATAATCTCACTCAATTTTACAGACTAACCCAAAAGCATAAGGACATGAAATATCTTACCCTTTTCCAGCCACCTAGTTCTCAGCTGTCCCTGACCTGTAGGATTTTTTTTACCTGGTGCAAACAACTGCAATTTCAAAGCACACATTTGAGTGTCAGTCCTGGAGAACAAAAATTTCTTTAGTTCTTTTAGCTCAGAAAAGAAGCAGAAAAATTCCCCTATCTCCCCCCAGCAGTGTATACAAGAAAAATGATGCTGTTACAAGCAGTGATAAACGCCCTCCTTCCCACTCACCTTTACGTACCATCAAATAACTCTGTACACAAGCTTTTTGGGGCCATCAGATTTATTAGCCCCAGAATTTAAACATGAAGTTTCTCCTGATTGCTTTTCTGGCTTCTCCTCTCCTTGCGTCTTAGTAGGTCACCTGCTCTAGACCAGCATCAAATCAATACTCATAACTGAGCACTTACTGGATCCCACAAACAACGCCAAAGGGATCATCATCTTAGTATTTGCTGCTTTTGTAAAGAGCATGCAGGTTTTATCAAATGTGGATTTTTTCAGCTGCGAGTTTACTAGACAACTGAAATTAGGTATTTTCTGGACAAGCCATAGGGATATACCCTTAACAGCAGTAAGCAAAAACCAAGAACATTATTTCCCAGTAACTAGAGCACACATTTGTTAGACTGCCACACAAGACATGCTTCCTGCAATGCTTTTGCTCATAGCATTTGCAAGATATTTTGTGAAGACCTTGTACATTTGTAATTTATCTTCTTGTCACCCACACCTTTTTAAGCAAAGCCCACACTTGCATGCTATAATCACTAATTGTAAGTTGCTGCGTCTTTCTTCCCAGCTGGTGGCTGGGAAGTGCTGCACTGGGGAAGGTAGTGAGCTCTCCCAGTTCAGACAACTTCAGCTGAAAGCTGTTTTGAAAGAAGGATGAAAGTGAAGGGGGATTAATGGGCTTTCCCTTTTCCCTCCCTGTTCAGAAATTTCAGAATGTAAATTATCCTGCAGTTGAGTAAGATAAAGAGGAGAGCACTCATTTTTCAGACTCTTTCAGCTTTGAAAAACTGCTGAAATTTTCAAAACGTAGCACACTTTTCAAGCAGCTGTTCTCATTTCTCTTCTGAATTCATACTAAATAATTCCTTCACACTGCATTGCTAGCAGTGTGCTTGGGAAAGGATGCAGTGTTCAGGCAAAGGCCCCATCCCAGCTCCAACCCTCTTTGATAACCTTAATCTCCCCTACAACTTCTACTTCCCATCACAAGGGGCACGTACTATTGCTGCACGAGGCCAAGCAACAGCTGCTTTTGCTTGAGGAAAATACATTTTCTCTACCAGGATGTCTCACCATCCACACAGCAATTCTTTTCAGAGCACGCTGAATCTGAGGTGAAAGACATTACAGAAATGTACCCAACCTGTTATTGCAAGCATTCCTTTCTTTTCCTCTCCCTGCAACTTGACATGCTTGTTTGACCCCAATCACATTCTCAGCCTTAATTTAAATATTGGTCAAAAAAAGCATGTGCCCAATCGTTTCAATGCCCTTAATACCTAGCTACAATATGATGGTACATTTACAGAAAATATGCATCAGTGCTGTCACTGATAAACAAGCTCCTGGTACACGACAAAAAAATGCAACTTCAAATGCCACTGGGAAGTCAGTGGCAAAACATGTCACAGCAGATTATCAGAAATGTATTCCTAAACACACATACTTCTACCCTCATTAAAATGCTGAAAGAGGTGATTTCAGATTGATTTCTTGAGAGCCATCAAGCCAAAGGCATCCAAGCCTTGTCATAAAATCTATTCTTTATTCAGGCCTGTTGCTTTCTTGACAACTTGAGTGCGAATTTAATCACCAGACAGCACAGTGTTGGAAGGACACATGGTGTTTTGGGACGGAGAACAAATGCAAGGTGAATAAAGTCAAATGCCATAGGGAATAACATATGCTCTGACACCCTAAATGGCTGTCTCTGGCCTTAATGCCTCACTTATGCAAGTGCCATTTCCATTTCATTCAGAAACTGAATAAAAAATTATCTGGCCTTATCAGGAAAATGCTGATGTTGAAATGTAAACACCAGTTCTTCAATCCAACATCAAATCTCAGATAAACTGGAAGCTGGAGAAGAATGACTGTACCTAGTGTTGACTTCATCTTAAACTTTGGTCTGTTGGGGGCATTTTATACTCCAGTATCTAATTACAAGTCCAAACTACTTTAAGCTCCTGTGCTGTCAAAAGGCCAGGCCATTTGATTTTATCAAATGGATATGAATTGTGCTGTTCCAAAAATTGCATAGGCCATTCCAAAGGTATTGCATTATTTATCAACACAGCCATTCATTTGCTAGATCACTCCTTAGTAATAATCTATTTCCATTGTAAATGCAACCATTAAGTTGCCAAAAAAAATTAAGAGCTCACAAATTTGACTGATTTTTTTTTTTTTTCCAGATAGAAACTGTCCTATCATTCTGTCTCACCTAAACAATCTTGCACCATGCATCACAAAAATACCGGCTAAGAATTCATGCTTTTGGTTCAATTTCATGTTTTCTTCTTTTCCATTTAAATACAAATATTTATACAGATACCTATAAATATTTAAATACTATACTTTAAATCTTTAAACAGGCTGATCCCTGTGTCCTGAAACAGTATTTACTAAGCTTTTGACAGTAGAAATCAAAATGAGATTTCTCTGGTCATTGGAAGCAAAGCTTTGTACTTCTTTCACAAAGTAATCTGACACTTTGTGATCTTTGTGAGTGTAAAGTCCATCTTACTTTATATTTACCCATGATCAGCACTCAGGAGCAGGGAGATAACCAATAACATGCTCAAAGGCAAAGACGATGCAAGTCAGGGACTGAATCCAGAGTGAGTAGCAGCCCTGCATCCATAATGGTTAGACCATGCTTCTCTCAGAGAAGCATCATATTAAAAACGAAGATTTTCGAAGTCGCTTGTGCTGAAGTTAGTCTTAAAATCTAAGATAACCTCAAGTCTTTATACCAAGTTTCACATCTCTAGATGTGCTGCAAGGAAGCCATTATACATGGCCTGAAATTGTTAACCACAGCATCCCATATGCTAAGAAAACACAAATACACTGTCACATGGGGTCCCTCAGCAGCTACAAGTAGGGACCACCGTTGCTATTGAGATCCACCCCATGGAGCACCATGCTCAACATGCTTCCACAGAGGTCCAACATCCCATTAAAGAAGGGAGAGTTCAGGGTTCACCTTCACAGAGGGGAAGGACCATCTGGCAGATGACTTCGGTTATGTTACCCTTTCTTATAGGAAGAGCTGTGCCAGTGCTGCAGTTATCAGAAACCAGTGGACAGCATGTCTTACAACAGTGACTGGGTTTTGGACTCTGATCCCAGCTCTCCCACTGTTTTACTAGGTGGCCTTCAGCATGTCACTGCACTTGTCTGTGCTTGGGTCTATACAGAGAGAGAGAGGAGAAGTGAAATGAAGATAACAAGCATAGTTTTGACTTCAATATTTCTGGCCCATGCCATCTCTCTTTGGCTGTTGGTAAATTCTGTTTGATGATTTAATAGAGTAAATCCCATTTGTCAGTCATTTAGATTTTATTAACTGCCTTTTGGAAGGCATTTAAATGGTCTAGAGCAACTGCTGGAATAGGATCATCTAATACTCAGGCAAATGAACAGAGAGCAAAAACAGAAACACAGCTTCCACCTCCAGAACCACCCCCATTTGTAACTTCACTGCTGAGGAGGAGGAAGCCAGTACATGGGCATTTCAGTCACACCAAGATCTGGCAAATTTACATGCCCTCAGGCTGTTCAAGGCACTGCTAATTAATACCACCCTCAGTCACAGGCTCCCTGTGAGCTCTGCAGTTTTGAATGCCTAAAACCAGAGGCTGAAAATACAATGAAAGATTGCAGGAAAGAGGTGAATCCAACAGGTGACCAGGGTGATGCAAGGAGGCCTGTATGAGAGGAGTCTGCTCCTGCAGTGGGAAACAACTTCAGAGCAAAGCTGCTTTTATATCACCACTAACATCTAGCCCCACTAATACCAAAATGGCAAGTTGACATACTCATTTTTTCTTACCTGGTTTCCAAACAGATTAGATCCAACTACGATTCATGGTGTAACCATGATTAGCTCTAGTAGTCAGTAGTTAAAAAAAACACACTACTATTATAGTTTATTACCTCTGATCACTTCTTCTGAACGTGATTTTCTTAACATTTTATTTTATTCTTATTAGGGTAAATAACCTTTATAAAGCATCTGGAAACTTAAAAAGACTTATACCTTCAAAACCGCTGCTCCCTTTTTAACTCATTCTGAAATCCAGAAGTGTTCCCACACAACCCTTTCCTTTGTCAACAAAAACATTTTCATCTCCCAGGCGATTACAGACTGCAATAGGCTCAGAAAGAGATGAGAGCTCCATTGCAGCATCTCCTCAACTTCAGACACTGGGAACCAATTAGCTTGGTGGCCCCTCTTTTCACTCCCCTGGTGCTGCTGGTTTCCTTTCAGGCACCCAGCTCTGCCTGAGTGTGCAGGTCCCAACTCAGCAAGCTGCCTAGAAGTTAGCGCTGAAACTAGTAGCTGTCCTTCCTCTAACCCTTAGCTTATATTTCATTTCAAAGGCATAAAGCAAACAATAGCTACCACCACTGTAAAGTGATTTGAAATCCAGCTAGTGGCAGGTGCTGTGAGATGAAGGGGAATTGAGTCATACCCCATACGGACATGAGAATCCAGCCCAGTAAATTTCTCTACAGGCATGGGAACATCCACACCCCTTGAGTTTAGACTGAGCTCACTCAATGACTCTTCATTAGTGCCAACTTTAAATTTCTACCCTAGTCTGATGTTAAAAGAAAAAACGATGCTGAGTGATCCTAACCTCTCCTACAATGCAGCTTGTAACATCTGTCCAGGTTTGACATTTTTGTCTGAGCTCAAGGCAGAAACTATTAGCCATGCTGCCAGGATATGTGACATTTGTGAAAGTGAAAGAAAACCAAAGTAGGGAGGGAGAAAAACTGAAAATAAATTGGGAAAAATAGTTATGGTTTGTTAGACACAGCAGGATTAAAGACAAAGCCTTAAGAGATTAGCAAAAGACAAGTGCAGGGGAGTTAGATGTCCACACCAACAAAAGACAGTAACAGAAGGAAAGGGAAGTTAACACCTGCAAGTTTAAACAGTTTGACTGGGATCAAGCAGGATGAGGTGATCAGCCCGCTGGCTGCGTTCTCTCCTTTCTGCTCTGCTGGGGATGATGCTCTGATAGCAGAGCTGCAGCACAGATTCAGGGAATGGGAAGCCAATATAACACAAAGTGATTTGACATGAGTTTTGACACTCCTCCACTGAATCTGACAGGAAATGTTGCTTTACTCTGTGCTGACCTTGCACTTCTGGGACAAAGGGTTGAGTGATTTGAGGTACTGATGACAGGAGCCCAGAGCTATGGTCTGCAAGTCAAAACTGGTTTACAATAATACCTATCATTTACAATATTTCATGGTGAAGTGCTGACCTTTTGTTGGAAATCTCCTGAACAGTCAGTCACACAGCAGCCACATAGTACTGAGCACTGGCTTTCAGAGCTTGCTCCAGAGCACACGGCTAGGATATGCTAGGATAGGCAGCTGCAATTTAGCAGTGTTGCACAGACTTACCAGGGAAGGCCACAAAAGTAACTCAGTTTAGGAGGTACAGTTGTGTTGAAACTGACTCGGGACCTAAAAAGTACAATAATACACGAATGCATTGCCTGTATTATAGCTTAAAATGTAGAAACTACACTTTCATCAGCTTATGAAATATTCGTTACACCTGGAAAGTTTGTTTCCTGAAACAAAAGAAACAAAACGTGGGTAAAGTTAAATCATGCTAGTGGATTTTTGGTACTGCTTTTTGATAGAAAATGTTAGGTAAAGGAAAAGAAAGGGGAGAGACAGATGTTCTGAGAAGGAATTTTGAGTCATTTGGCTAAAAATAAAGAAGTTTCAGAAAAAGCAAGTTTTGTTGACACAAAAAGAATATTGCACCACATCTACTAATAACACAGAACTTACGCACTCTACAACCTTAAATTATCCTCCTACCTTGAAAATGCTGCCACATTATCTGCTAACGTTTCCTGGTCATCCGCTCCAGATCGGTAATAATCATACACTGATTTGGGGAGAAATTTTTTAGCATAATCTTCAAAATCCGAAATACAAACTGGCTTTCCAGACATGTTTGCAGATCTCACAGGATAACTTTATTCCTACTTTCCACTCTTTTAAACTTTGTATTTCTGTCTGTAAATCATTAATGTGGGATCTCATCGAGATTTGACTTGCTTATCTATGCACAAAAAATATACACCAACTTCTTGTGTCATATTGGACTTCAGCACCCCATTTTATTTCATGTGGTGAGGTGAACCTAGAACATAATGGAAAAAGACTCAAAACTCCAGTAACAGGCAAGTACCATCTCTTGTGTATAACTATCGTCAAAAATATCCAGGAGACTGAAAAAAAGATACCTTTTATGTTCAAAAAACAAAATTCTGATTTAGTTGATTTATAAAAGCAGGTCTGAGCCTGGACTGGCATTTAGAACAACAGTTAACACAAGCATGTTTCCAGTTATTTCCATTAAAACTCCAAATTTTGAGCCAAGTTGCATAAACCCAGCTGTCACCCAGCTAGGACATTTAATATACCCTCAGGCAAGTAATTCCTGTTTTTTTAGGGTAATTCCACCTCCACAACCCAGAGAGCTCTATTCTTAGAATGTTATCAAGTCATGTGCAGTCGCCAGCTTCAAATAAAATTAGCTTACTAGAGGTGATACTCATCCAAAATACAACATTAAGATTTCTTGATTTAATTTTCATTTAGGATTTAACAAATACCACATATATACTTTGTTTGGAACAGGTATACAGTATTTGTTTGATAGGGAAAACTTGCAGTTATATCGTGTATATAAAACTCAGTTTTCCTCCTGCACACTTGAATTATTAACAATTATTTTTAAGAATAAAAAACAGGTTTGGGGGAGAATACAGAAATTGGTCCCTTTTTTGGAAATACTCTCTAAAGCACAGTATAAAACATGGCAGAGCTTTGCAACAAGCACAGGAACAAAGCAGCATGCACTGTGGTCACCAAAGCCCAGCACACACCTCTGTTTCTGTCTACAGTGCAAGCAAACCAGAGAACCTGTTGTTTGCTTACTGTCAGTTATTTGTGAGGAATCTCGTGATGAACAAACATGAAGAAATGCAATGCAACAGAAGTACATACGTGCCTTACTTCCTCCAAAAATTTGGGATGTTAAGTTACTTGGCGTTATCTAAATTCTTCAGCATTGATGAAGAAATCGAGTTAAATATAGATATACCTCTGTTAAAACCACAGCCATCATCCTTGCTGTTGGTTTATAAATAACAACTAGGAACACAATATTCTGCAAAGAGTGAGAGGAGTGCTTAAGATTCAAAGGAGATTGTCAAGCATCTGTGGAGGAGTATTTCAGGGACTGGAGCAGGAAGGATGGTGCCAACTGTAAGGTCAGTTTCAGAAATCATCTTAAGAGAATGATGGCACTGAAGAGATTTGCAGCTAGAAATAGCTGCTTTCCCAGATGAGGGCATCTTAGCTTAAAACATATGGGGCCCCTTAGGGTGTTCATTTTTATAGCTGGTCAGAATATTCATGGGAGAAATTACTGGAAATGATTATCAATATACAATTACACCATCGGGTATTTATAATTGCATATAATTTAAATGCAAACTGGCTTACATTGACATTTCTCTGTGCTCCCAGCACAAAACAGGGGATATATCTGCTTACATTTATTCAGTTTGCATCACATATGCTCTAGGATAAATGGCTGTTTTTAGCATGAGGAAGTAAGCATTGCGTGATAGCTAAACATTTTAATGTGTGCAACTGAATTCAACATTAATGAATGCAACATGTTGGAAATTTGCACAAAATTGCTGAAGGTAACTAGACTGTTTCATTGCTGATCTTTCCCCCTACTTTTACATCTATATGCACTTAAAAAAAAAGAGTTAAGCTCTTCATAGCACTTCCCACATTAACCTTTCCCTCTCCATTTATGTTCATTTATCATATTCACGTGATACCAGCCTGTCTTTACTGGTCATTTTTTGCCACTCGTACTAAAAGTTCTCCTCCCCTCCCCATCACTAAATTGCTCACATGCAACCCTTTATAGATCCCCCAAGAAAATGCCAAACGTGCCAAAGCACAGTGACTTCTTCTTGCAGCCCAGGCAACACGCCCTCGGAAGTTACAGCCCTCGAAAGCCCACCAGGAGCTAGAGCTGCTTCTACTCCAGACAACCCTTACCACCACTGGCCAGTTTATGAGCTGAGGCATGGAGGAAACTGCCAGTATCAGCACAAAGGAAACAAAACTAAGCAAAAAAGTTTAATCTGTAGCTACACTACAATTGCGTATCCTCTTACTGGTAGCATGAGTGTAATCCCTAGGAGGGCACAGCAAATGTCTCCCCAGCACATCTGACAGCAACACACAGACCAGCTCTGACACAGCTTCTTTCCAAGTAATTGGATCCTTATTTTAATGAATCTATCTGGCTGCTCCCTCTCTGGATGAGGGACATCCTGTCTGCTTAACGAGACATCAGCTGTCTTAACTTTAACCTTGGTGCAAAAAGGATAGCATCTTATTTAACAGCAAGGAGTTTGCCCAGGTAACCAAGACAAATCTCACTGGCAAAAGTCAATGTGCAATTGAAATTTGAGGTTGGACTAGATGATCTTGGAGGTCTCTTCCAACCTAGACGATTCTGTGATTCTGTGATTCTGTGAAATGTCCAGATGTGATTACGGCAGAGGGGAAAAAAGAAGTGTACCAGTAACACCCTCTCCCATATCAGCTGTTTCTCAGTTGTTCCCTGAGCTGGTCACTAGTGAATTGCCAGTGGAAAACAGCATCACATAAGTGAACCTCAGCTGTACCAGGCTCTGCAAAGGAACCTCTTTGCACTTAAGTTAAAAAAGGGATATCAGAAGTTCAGGATGAAAAACCCACAGAGGGCTGCAAATTACAGACATACAACTTCCAGCTCAGAAAGTGATTCAATCAGAAGCCAAAAAGAAGTGTTCTAAGAAATATCATTACACACTTGTCCTTACATATGTTATTTGCCAGAGAGAGGAAAAGAACTACACAGAATTTTAGCCTGAGTCACTATGTTCCTACTGCAGGATCAGAGAAACATCAGTTATCTCCTGTGAAGCAGCAAAAACTCCACAGGTGAGGAATGAGTCAACTGGGATTTTCTCACTTGAGTTAACTGAAGTAAAGATTAACTGGAAAAGTTAACTCCAGTATATAATTAAAATATTTCAATGTCTCAGAGATTACTTAAGTGTTTCTCAAGAGTGCTGTGGAAAGCTGTTTTATCAAGTAACTTTTTACATAGGTAAATGGCTGTGTTTTAACTTCCAAATTCCCCATGGACATTCCTGAAGTTCTGCAAATAAAGTCAGAAAACACACCTTTATAATTGTGAACGCTAAAGTGAAGTGTTTTCAGTGAGTATCTCGTCAATCAGAGCTGAACCAATCGATTTTGACCCCTCCAAGTCAGAAGAATCAACAGGAAGTATTTTTCTTCAGCCATCTGACTTCAGCATGAGACTGAGCCAAAGACAATGGCTTCGTTGTATGAATGAAGACAATTTTTTCACCCAGGAACAGCAAGTAGGTGGCCCTAACACGGCCCCAGGAACATCTGTTTTGGGAAGTCAGTTGGGAAGTCTCGGGACTGCCAGGGTGCAGGGAGGCTGGAGCATCAACCAGAGGAACAGTTATCCTAGGAGGACCCACATAACTGGGTACGAGGAAAACAATGCAGGGAAGATGTACAAGAAGGTTCACAGCATCATTTTTGGCTCCATAGCAACCACCACCCTCCTGACTTTACCTCAGGAAATCAATGCAACGGAAAAGAAAGAGGGAATTGCAAATCACCCCACCTATAGAGCAGTTCTGCTCTGTGCAGACAGGCAGCCCAGGAAACTCACCTGATGTATCCAACTGCGTACTGGATCCTGTCGTTCACATCACCCAAATATGCTGAAGCAATATTTCCTGGTAGTCACAAAACACCACTTCTCCCTCCAGTACACCCAGCCCCAGGGCTTGTTTCTTTAGTAGTACCTGCTCCCTGAGAATTGTCAGAAGAAGTATGATTTAGGTCTGTACCTTCCTGACCCCACATAAGGTGGAGGGATGCCACAGGTAAGTAGGGAGATGTGTACAGCTGTCCTCCAATCCCAGAGAGTGCTAGCACTGTTTGCATGCTTAGACAGTAGATTACTAGCCAAAAAACCTAACCCAATGTAGAGGTGACAACCATCAAGGGTTCACAGTTGCACTGTTTTGCTCAGTCTCCATTTGCCCAGCTGCATTTTATACCTTCAAAAGTTTACTGCTCAGTCCACAGTTATTACCATCAAAGGCTAGATCTAGGTGTGTTTCCAAACATTTTTTCCACTTGTATACAAAGGAAACTGCTTGATAATAGGTTTGTTTCATTTGTTTGTTTTGTTCATTTCAAACCTTGATAAAAGGTTTGTTTCATAAAGTTTGAAGAATCTTCAGAAGCAAGTCACAAGCCATTATTAATTAGAAGATCAGTATTAAAGTTGTTAATTAAACAGATGAGCCATCTATACACTGAAAAAAATGAGAACTACAGCAAGATCGTAAATACAAAATTTATATGGAATTTTAGTAAAAACACCCCTAGTAGAAACTTTCATATAAAAGACAATGCTGTGTAACATTTCAATGAAGAAAGCCCACAGAACAAGCGTTGCCCAGCATGCGTGCAGCATACACAGTACTCCAAGACTTGCACACACGATTCATACAAACCTTGAGGACAGCAGTTTTGAAAAGCTGCATTTCTAGCCTCTTTAAAAAGTAACCCACAGGATTTTTTGAGTGACTTGACTTGAAGCATTCATATTCAGATCCATCAGGGACTGTTTTTCAAAGCAGTACATATCCCATTTGAAATTTAAATTGGTTCTCAAAAATCTTAAGTCATTTTTGACATATAGCTCTGGTTTACCAGCCTTATACTTAACAGCTCTATCCTTAATCAACACATTTTTTAACAGTGTTCACAGCAGCTTCTCCAAGGACATTTTGTCTATACTGGAATTGCAAGAATAACTTCCATTTAAAAAATTAATCACAACAGAGGACAGATGACAAAATGCTCAGTTTGCACAAAAGGTTGATACTGACTTTTTTAAAAAAACATACTAAATTTAGTATATTTTAAATCAATTGTAATCATCTAATCAGTACTGTACCTGTATGATTCAATTAAAATGTATTCCAGTGGAAAACAACTGATTCTGAAAGGTACGCTACCATTACACTCTGACTGCGGAACTAGTGGTCTTTCTGTTAAGCCCAAGTGTAGCCTTTGGAGTATCTGCTACTTATTACTTACTGTTTACAAGACAGTATTAAAGTATCTCTGATATCATGCTACAGTATTTTTTTACTGCAGATGTTAAACCAAATTGGATATAAATGGTTGCAGAGCAGTTGCTTTTCTAATTTTTTTTTTTAATTTTCACTAAATTATTAGTGAACTTTGTAATAAGATTCTGCAATACACGTCAAATACAGTCAAACCCAAGTTAGCATTAACATTTCCTATTTTATTCATAAAAACACAGGAGCAATAACATACATGTTATGTTGAAAAGCCCTAGAAGCCCACTATTGCTCATTTCCAGATTCACGAGAGATCTATGAAGAGATGCACCACTGTCACTTGCTGCCTGCCAACTTAATCCCTGCACAGAGTGATCTTGTTAGGTCCGTGATGATGGAAAATACTAACTTTACGTTAAGTAATCCAAACTTAACAGTGACATGCAAAAACAGGTCTGTAAGCAGAGACTCCAGAGAATCACGACACAGCAGCAATTTCAGATCTTTCTCTCACAGTATCTCAGAAACCCTGTATCTACTAGGTCAGTCACATTTGTGTTTTGTGTTTTTAAATTCAAAGACACCTTAACAAAATACAACTCCTGGGAGAACACGTTCTTTGTCTAAACATTTAAGAAGCCTTAATACCTCATCTTGAGTACTGACAACATGTAACTTGACTTTTTAATACTTCATTTTCCCAGCAGCGTAAGACAAACTGTGAGGTATATGGATGTTGTGTATCTTTTAAAGTCAAGTCTCTTTAAACAGCTAGAGAAGAATTTAGATGACTGGCTCCATGCTATTATGAAAATGAAATGAAATCAAAATTGAATATTGACACGTTCCCTCCTACACACTGTGAATATAACAAGGCCCTGTGCAGTTTAAAACATCCTCTTTGGTACCCAAGCAAAGTCATCAGCACCCTTAATCTACACCGGATATGGTCTCATATTTTTCAGAGTCTGGTAGCTTTGGATCCATGACTGAAGGGATATATCAATTCTTATCTGACAAATTCACGTAACACTGGTTCCTACTTCTCTCCTGAAATACACCTAAGTCTTGTTTTCCTTTTAGAATTTTATGAGCTCTTGCTGCACAGATAAATGAAAAAAGCAAATGTGTCCTGGAAACAACAAAACTGTACTCTGAACTTTTATGTGCATAGTTCTTCCCTCCACGCTAACGTAGCCACAGAAGTTTTCTTAATTTTTGCAAATACATGCTTAGTTTGGAGGAAAAAAAAAAATAGCCACGTACCTCAACTGAGTTCTGCTGTCTGTAAGCTTCTACAGTTTCTTAGTTACATTGAAGAACGCACAGATTACACGAGACAAACCAACTGTTCTCATTATAGTGCAATGTACATATATTAACATCTGTATGTCTCTGCATATGTGAAAGCATATTTATACATCTCCACTACAGTAGAATGAGATTCAACCTCAGCACTGAGAGCACTCCTTAAGAAAATTCATATTCAATACATGCAGTGTAATTTTGTGTAAAGAAAAAAATCCAAACTTCTGCTATATGGTTCCAAGACACAATATGTAACAGGACGCAGAGAGCAAAAGTTAAGCTTTCTTAGTAAATATGCTCTTTACGAGCATTAAAAAAGTCAAGACAAATTGGCCCTATTAATCTCAGTCTCAAAGGAAACTAGCATTTTGCACTTGCAACTTCTCTTCTAGTAAGAGAAATGATTTCATCTGATTATTCTAGAAGAACAAGATGAAATTCATGCACGTTAGCAAGGTTTATGCAATATAAAAAAAGTCAAGATTAAGACACCTTACGCACATGATCACACATCCAATCAGAAACATAACATACAAGGTCTTACTGTAGATATTCCTTACCTAAAAAAAACTAGTATTGAACAAGTCAACCAAAGGAGGGAAAGACCGGTGTCTTTAATGACTTAAGTCCTCTAATCACACCTAAAGCTGTCTACCTGCCAAGCCATTTTCACTTTATACAGTTCCATAGATACATATTTATCTTGATATAATTAGCAAAAACCAAAAGCTTCTCCTTGCTGCTTGCTCCTGCTCCTCCCTTTCCCCAATGTGCTGATTCTAGTGACAAAGTAGAAAAGTGACAAAGGTAAAGCCTTAAATGCCTCCTCAATTAGTATTACTAAAGCAGCTTGAGTTCTGCCAAAACTATTCTGGGTTGGAAACAGCAGAACTGCACTGTACATCATAAGCTTGTATTGGCAAGAAATATGCAACTTACTGGCTGCAGAATGAGTATTTCTTGCTACAATCTCTTAAAGAAAGGAGTCATGCTTTGGCAGTTTTCCCTGACCGAAATAATTGCCTTTAAGCCTTTTTAAGTACTACACATTTTAAGCATCTAGTTGCCACTCTCTCTGGGCCTGAAGCTTTTGATTACTCAAAAATCCTTGGGTCAAAAAAAATAAAAATAATCTCAGCTGGCAAGCTTGAGCTACGCAGCATGCCTCTGAATTACCAAAGCCTGAAAAATTTGGGGCCATGCTAATCAGAGCACAAGGCGCACCGCATGATATACTTTCAAAACAAACATTAAGAAAGATATAAAGGTGCTTCAGTTAGAAGTGATAAAAATAAACCCATCCTACACCACATTTTTCAACAGAAGACTCATAAGGTGCCTTCTTTCACTGCCATATCACTTATCTGGTGCTTCTGTGGCATTTGGAATAAATAAACATTCAAAAGAGTCAAAGCCCTGCCAAGCTACTTGAGAGTTAAAAGTCTTTGTCTTGGTCAGTACTTACAAAGGAGCACAAGCACAGATGACCACTTTATAGCCGGTGAACTGAGACTTGGTTCCACCTCTCTTTTCCCTTAAAAGTCTTTGAACACGTAATACACACACAATACACTTAATTTGATTGTCATGGCTAAAGTTATACAATAAACAGTATATATACTTATAAAACAAACTCAATGAGTAATTACTAGCTTAAAAAAGAAAAGCCTGCTAAAAGAGCAGAGGTTTTGCGTAAACACAAGTGACAAATCAAGTGTAAGCTTCAGCTTCAGACCCAGGGTCTGATACTTCTTTGGTCCAAGTGTACAAAATACACCACTGAACAACTATAGTCCATTGTCAGCTGCCCGACTTTTACGCTGTCTTACTGAGCTTTCAGTCTCTGAATCAGCTAAAGGCTGTTCACTCAAATCTTCTGTTTCTTCTTCACCCGATTCTTTTCCAAGCTCCAAATCCTCTTCTGAGTCACCAGCACTTGAATTTACTGCATCTTCTTCATCTGAGAGGTTTTTTGCCTCTGCAGTTTCTTCTGCATCATCTGCAGAAAGCTCAGCAGCCTCCTCTGGTTCTTCTAATGCTGCATTCTCCACATTCTCCTTTGTAATTGCTTCTTCTAAACAAAACAGTTTCAAATACTGATGTTAGATTGACTCTCCAAACAACGTCTTTAAAAGTTACACCACTGTTTATGTGAAATACATCATGAACTTTACAGTATATTACAATACTAAAATATTAATGAACTTCACTATTGAAAACTTTTGTTAGACATTATATTTCCTTTATTACTAAATTATTCAAATATTTCTTCAGTAGAATTTTTCTTTCATCGTCAATTGTTCTTCCTGCTTATCAGGCTTTCATTTGGTTCCACAAAGTTACAGGATCGATGTTGCTTGGTTCCTTGAAGAGGTATCATTACCAAAGAAATCAGTGTGAAGGCAATAAGATACTGGTAAGCTGTCAGGTAACAGCTGCTGTTGAGTCAATCAGCTAACTGGACAGCATACTGCACCGGTATGCTTTTTCTATTGATAGGGATTTTAAAGAGAGTAATTTTGCGTATTTAAAAATTCAAGATTTGGCTACAGTCTTCCTGGTAAGTATCACAGATGTATCTTCATCTTGAACTGCAAACCAGCACACACAAATATACACAGTTACAAATGAAACGTTTAATTACTGTTCAGTTTTGACACCACTTGATAGAACAATCATGTCACAAGATGTTCTGGAACTTAACACATATCTGGTGCTTACAGGAGACTTCACTTTGTGCGCAAGTTTTTGCCTCCCATTCCCTAGGGTACAGAATGCTGGCCTGAAACCCTCTCACTGAGGATCAGGAAGATGTATGTTTTCTTTTTATTTAAAGGATATGCAATGCCACACACCATATATTACTTCCTTGTGAGCTTAGTGACTAACTTCAGAATTTCAGAGGGAAATCTGGTTTTACATGCTACAGGGTGGAAAAAAAAGGCAACCTCTAATCACACAGGAGACTAAACAGTTCCCCCCAACCCATGTGATAAGAAACAGCCTTGTGTAACAGATGCGGACCTAGAAACACCGCTGTTCTAATCTTTCCCCATGAAGCTCATATAGGGACTCTCAAAGCCTCAACACTGCAACCAGGTCTGATCCGTGACTAGTGATAAAATACAGCCGAAGTCTGTTCAACTGGCAGCGATGTCAGATACAGAATTTGTATAGTTCTGGCTTTTATTATGCCAGTTTATTATTCCCTGCAGTCTCTAGATTTGATTCTCTCTACCTCCTTCTTTCCCTTTCTTTCCACAAATTATATGGAGAATTGTATAGGTTCAGAATTTTGCATCTCCGAAGGCAACATATAGAGTGCATAATAGGATGTGGAAATGTCCTGCCAAGGCAAATTCCTTTTAAGCAGCAAACCTAATGAAGATACAGCTGCATAAAATAAACAAAACACAGTATATTTCTTCAAGGCTTCCTCCTTTTGAATGCATTTGGCCTCTTCACATTTGTGGAAGTATGAATAAAGTACTGAGGGCTTTTGTTGCTGTAGTAGTAGTATTTTTGTCTGCCTTGCTACCAGGCAGATGCTTTGACTGATTAAATAGAGCCTGATACAGGGTGACAATCCTTGTCACAGTGTGACCACAATGTATACCTGGTTTACTGGGTCAGATTTAAGTGCCTGACAGCATACTGCCCTCCCTCCCACAAACATACATTTAAAACTACAGCATCACGCTCGCTCAGGAGTTCTTACCAGATGTTTCAGTTCTGTATTTTGACTTTGATGGACAAAGGCAGTCTGCAATCAAGACCAGTATCTGGGTATAGGGGGGGAAAAAAGCATTTGTTAACAAACACGCATTTCATCCCAGCAGCCCGTGCACTATTATATTTGTACCCTGTGTATAAATGTAATTGGCAAGCTGATGATGAGAAGAAATACTGTGATTTGGGATACTTCATTATTCATCTTCGTCACTTTAGTACTGCACTGATTCTGGATTTATTTTCTCTACTTCAGAGAATTTCAAGATACTTTCACTTCAGTGCATCCTCACAAGCAGCAGCTCTTAAAAAGCAGAACTTTACAAAAAGATTAATATGCTATTATTTGAATACGTAAGTATTCACTAAGTGCCAAGTAATTTTAGATACTTAGACTTGAGCAAAGGCAATGTGTGTTTTTTTGATAATTTAATATACAGTATGTGCAAAGACCTACTCATCCTTTTTAAACATACAATAAAAATTTAGAAAATTGCATTATCTGGCTCATAGGAAAGAGCTGCCTGAAGGAGCTAAATTAAAAATACTGGAAGAAAGAAGTGCTATCTCTGTATATGAACCAACATACTCTGCTTTCCACTCCACATCTTCTGCCTCCTATTTCCCTAAATTTATTCAGTATTGAAAATGCTTTGCATCTTCAGAAGAGATGCCCAGCACAAAGCTGAGGATCTTTATTTAAAGCTTTAGAAAGCTTCTTGGTCAAGATTTTCTGTGTTTTAGGATGCTACTCAATTCTGACTCCCCAGTTCCCTGATACACTATCTGTACTTTCACCTTTTATGCTCTATTGTACTTTTTGGTTTTCTGTTTGTTAAAGCAGCCTCAGAGTGGAACACATACAATCAAAATGCAAGGGAAAAGTCTTAGTGTCTCACTGTCACATGTTAAGAATAGTGCAAAGGAAAGAAAAGAGATAAAGGATACAATGATAAAAACTACATTTCCATCACAGAAAAGCTTTTTAGTAAAGGCAGAAAGATTAAGTTTACAATTTCTCAACTTTTTCCAGTTTTTTTTTTCATGGTGGGCTGTTGGGGGGTGTTTTCGTGGTCTTTTTTTGTTAAGTGGAAGAAGGAGATTTTTTTTTTTTAATTTAAATCAGCATTATCATTTACTTCTAGATATGTTACCTTGATTTGCATTTATTTGACAATAAAGTCTATCATCTCAAAAGATGCAACTGCTTTAATCGTACAATAAAAAAGCATTTGTTCACATGTATTGATACTGCATACATTACCACAACATTAATGGCTTGAAATAGGGTATGTCAGTTAAAAACGCCAAATCTTCAAAGCTTTTCAGAAAAGATGTTCATCCTTTCATCTTAAGTAACAGTGCAACAGCAAACCTGCATTGCTAACTCCCACAAATACAGCTCCATTTCAGCTAATAAAAAAGTCACTCCAGAAAGTCTGTTTTTAGAAATCTGGAGCCTTTAGACACCATTCTGATCACACACATGCAATCCTTAAGTATAATAACGAGCAATTAATAAGCAATTTAGAATCAGGTGCTGCAGTGTATCAGTGAAGTTTTTTGTTCCCCCCCTCCACTGAAGTTAATGCAAACCAAAAGTTCTAAATAACTAAGAAAGGAATACGCTCTCTTACCAAACCCTGGAACAGGCCAATCAACAAGGTAGCCAAGATGAAGATTGCATAAGACATCCAAACGTGAATTCCAAGAGTTCCAGTGAGGTAGCTATGAATTTGCTGGAAATGAGAAGATATTTATCAACTTCATGCCAAACACCACACAGCATTTATACTGCTGTCACTATTACATAAATCGACACCTAATTAAGACCTTTCATAACAGCATTTATACTAGAGTCTTCCCTCTCAAGTACCAGCCATCCTTTAAATGTCACACTAGGATTCTTCTGATAGCACGAAATCTTGTTTTGCTTTACTGAGTTTTCACATTAAAAGGCACCCCATGTAATCTTACTGCAGATAGATGTACGAGGAATGCTCAGAGCATACAAGAATGTATCACAACATCCTAGGTTTTTATATTCTGTAAGAAGGTGACAGCTGCTTAAAACAGATTAACGGGCTAGATGAATCTATGGCGTGAACCTGTACATCTATTTTTACAGCCTCTGCTGCAGGGAGGAGACCATATAGTAAGCATACCCGAGAATGACAGAACACCAGTACAGCAAATTTTACAATGGTAGTTTAGAACTTAAACATTGCAGAACCAAAAAAAAAAAAAAAAAATCAATCACATCAGATTCAAAGCAGGTGTCATTTTATACCCACTTTACAAGCACACCACCAAGGAAAAAAACAGATCCTCAAAAGGGCTTTATCCCTGGGATAAGAATTGTATCTGGGAAGAAGAATGGTAGGTGCTTGAATTTGCACAAGCTAAAAACAAATACTTCAATTTGGGAACTCATTCATTAACTAAAATGCAGCCATTTATTTTTTACTCGAGCTCTTTAGTTCTTAAAAAGAGCCACACATTCTACACAGATACAAAGTAAGTGGTTTCTAACTGGAACACAACATCACAATTTCTTTGAAACTGAACTCCGTTATTTAAACCTACAGATCTATTGACTTGAACCAAGCATCACATCAAGTCAGATTGTCCAGTAGGAAGTAAATTATAACATCATGTCTCTTCAAAGAGTATTTCCATTAGAAAACAAACCGCAATCAACATTTACAGAAGCTTTAATATTGAAAATTCTAGGGTCTGTGTCCGCCCTCCCCCAGCCCCTTAACATCTGAACAGCATCCAACATTTCTTAAACTATATGCAAGGATAGTACAGGACAAAGAGTGAGGAAATGTAGAGTTGAAATATGTATTAGGGTGGATAGCAAATTAAATGCTCTGAGAAAAAACTCTCTAATCTTTCAGGAAGGAAACTAGACATGAAAAACATCATTGCACAGCAACCAAGGAAGAGAAAAGCCAGAAGGCTGTAAAAAAGTTAATACTATCCAATGAAAGAAAGAATCAAAGATGGCTTGCACGGGAAACCTAATAATGGAAAGTTGTATTTGATTCCGATATAGTTAGATGCTTACTGGAAGTGCTACAAACTCTGTTCAAACTCCCTACTACCTTTTGAAGTAGATATTAAAATACTCAGACTTGTTTTGCTACAGATAGTCTTTTGATCTTGGCTACACCTGATAATCTTAAGAAAGAAAGTGTTTCCCAACCAAAATTGCAAAAGTGTCTGAAAATTCTCAACATTTGCGTACTACAGGAAAAACTCTGATATCTCCCAAACAAACGTGTCTTGAAATGTTTTGTAAGTTCAAAGCACACTTCATTGTACACTAAGCATTTCTCCATTACTTCTGGTAATTATTGCACCGTCCAAATTTGTTTTTATGTCAATCTTATTGATAGTTTGAAATCCAGATGCAAGAATTCTTATTAAAGAATAAGGCCATTACTCTGTTCATCTGCACAATAGATTAGATGTAGACAAAAAGCAGAAGAGCATGATTTACAACTTCTAAAATGAATCTGGATATAATCTTTATGAATAGGATTAAGTGAGAGACTCTGGTAGATACTAAACGTATTCCTGAGGCACACAGCCACATATTCAGCAGCTGTCAAAAAACTACTTTATCAGTTTGGTATTGGCACACTTTGACAGAATAGTAACTACACCAAGATAGTAACACAAGTAAGTATTTTCAGTATTTATGATAATCTTCACAATCAAATTACATTTTTTGGCATGGAGGCTATTGTCTATCAGCACTGCAAAATTTCTAGTGCAAAGATACTACACATCCAATGTACAGTAAACGTATGGAAAATCGAAGTCTCATAAAATAGTAATGAAAACATTCAACTAGATGTTGACTTCTTAAACAGAATATTATTCTAAGCATGAAGAAAGAGGGGCATGGAATATGCTACCACATAGTTACTTACCCTGATCCACCCAGAGAGGTGAAATAGCCCTGCCATACCATGCATCCTAAAAAAACGCAAAGGGAAGAACATGTTCTAGGACAAGTAAGAGTTAAGATATAAAGTAAACTATCCAAAAACCAGAGAAAGATTCTGCTTATGGATTTTTGATACCATTTCAGCCCCTAGTAATCAACAGAAGGAAACTAATGCAAACAAATACGTTTTTCTCTATGTTACGTTCATTTAAGCTGGCTCAATGCAAAGCATTGAAACGGTAGCTTGACATAGCATTTGAGCATAATCACAAAATATCAGTTCCACAGTCTGTGCACCTTCTCCCCAGCTCACAGCAGCATACAGCCCCACAGCTCCTCTCCCTGTTACTAAATACTCTATACTTCCTCATTCTCAGATGAGAAATAAGGACAGACACCGGATCTTTCATATAAATTTATACACGATAGCTTTAGTCAAAATGAAATGCAACAGGGCATTCATATCTTTGCTTTGAAATAGCATAGAACACTTGCGTGCTGTAAAAGGTGAAGCAATCTCAACATTCTGGAGACAAGCATACTGTGAAAGCATTACCAGTCTCCTATTCCAAAGGAAGACAGAAGACTTCCTTTTAAAAAAATAAAAACCTTAAAGCTAAAGGCTGCTGCTGCAAGTGACCAGAAATCAACAAGTAATAATCTACATAAACATACATTTGAAAATATTTAGCAAGCAGTGGAACTGACACTTGTGTAATGTCAGGTGGCTCTACCTCCCTCCCCTTATATATTTTCAGAGATAATATCAACAAACCTCAGCAGGCATGGACAAAATCAAGTGCAGAAAATACACTGCTTTTAAAGGTGAGAAACTGCATAGCAGGCTGTCAATAAGGATTGCTTCTGCAAAGCCTACTTGTCTAGGGAACAACAGCTTTTTGTCTTTAAGCTGTCAGCAAAGCACCCTTAATGAATGATGAGCTATAAAACATGCTTGTTGTTAATAAAAACAAAGTATTACATTATAGAAGACGGGGACTTCCATCCTGCTACCGGCTCCACAGCTTTCCATTTTTTCTCTAAAACATAACCCTGAAGGTCTTCCAACGTGCGTGAGCCTCTGTATCTGCGAAATACTCCATTGTTTGCACTAAAAAGCATAAGTACGCATTAACTTAATGGTTAAACTGTACAGGAAAAATGCAACCCTCTGCTCTGCTGTTCCTCCCCTCCTCCTCAAAATAAAAAACCAAAGCGTACTATGTACACAGATTCAACTTGCTCAGGAAGCTGAGTACCCAAGGATTCTCAATGTTTTGAAACTAGCATCTGACGGATGGTCTCAGATTTTCAACAAAATGAGATTTTGCTGTTTATTAAAATTGTTATTATTCTTATATAAAAATTCATTCTGTAGTGAATATGAAGCACAGGATATTAATTACATTAATTTTTAGGCACATCTCAGAATTAAAAGTATGCATACATATATACGTATGACTCAATACCACGATTTAATAAAGAGTTCTCCATTTAAAGGATTTCATCCTTTATTGAAGGTGACACAGCAAATATCCTGTGTGATTTGTTTATAAACCGTATTAGTAACAAAAGAATTTAGTAAATCAACTTAATCTAAGGAAAGTCTTGAGATGAGGACTGTGTTAACATAACCAAAGCCATTAGCTTACGCTGAACTGAAACTGAAAGTCAATATTCCTTCATCGCCATCTATATTTCAGAGTTACGGTGTAAAACAGGCGAGAAGCAGGACTCAACAGCTACATACCAATATAAAGTCAACAGATTAAGAATTTATAGTAACAGAAGCAGTGCTACATGCTTAGTGAGAGGTTTCTGTAGTGTTTTACATAGGATTTGTGCGGTCTGTTATTAAAATGAGAAATTGAACTGACACTTCTACAAGGTCAAGTGTTTCTGCTCACAAATAGTCAGGTTTCTAGAAGCCAATACTGCAGACTTGCATCAGTTCTTACATATTATCAAATGTTGTTTGCAGACTGGAAAAGCATCACTTACCTAAGTACAAAACTGTTTGTAGGAAAACCTTCCCCCATAAGTTAAAAATACATGATATCCAATAAACACACTGAGCTCTTAAAGAACGTTTTAAAAATTGACCAAGTGAGATAAAACAGTTGTACCTCACGTCTTCCATGTCACTGTACAAACAGGACATGGAAAAAAGAAAATGTACAGAAATAGACAATTGTTTTTAGTATTACACACTTACTGGTAAATTGTAGGAAGTGTTGTTACAAAGAATCGACCACTCAAGCCTAGAAAGAAAGGAAGGAAAAAAAATATCAAACTGTTACATAAAACAGAAATTCCCCAGCATTTTGACTTACCTATAAACACCTACAAATCTTTATCTGTATACTAGAAATCAGACTGCATAGCTTTTACCACCATTTTGTAAACACAAGTTAACAGTTTGTCATCAGACATGCCATAAACTAACAGCTGTTAAATACCGTTGCCAAATTAAGTAAAATGTTTACCTTGTAAAAGGCTTACTACAGGATGATTTTTCTACAGGGAATTCACTCCTATTTGCACATAGCTGAAGATGCTGATGAGACTGGGAGTGTTCCCCTCCAAGAGGAAGATGAGCCACGCAAATGCACCCTTATTCCAGAACCCTGCATGCTTACGCCTGTGCGCAGCCTCATCCAGATCACCACTGCTCCATCTAGAAAGTTGGACCGCTAACAACATAGCAATGCAGGCTTTCAAACTCTGGCCCCCGGTTTTATTTCATCCTCTAGCTGATTTTAGATGATTTAGAGCTGCGCATGTAAGATTTCAGGTACTTAAAGTAATTAAATAATCGTATTTGCTTGTTTGGTTGTGCAGTGTACAAGGATTATTTGGAAGAAGCAATCCGCTCTGACATGCTGTAGGATGATACAATCTCTCTCATACATGACTGTAGCAAGACAATGTTTTGGTTGTTTCTAGGTTCTTATCCTTCCTTCCCAAAAAGCATTCCTATCTACAAAAGCAGAAGTGGTATGTTAACAGATTGATAATAAAGCTTGGGATGTCTCAACATTCTGTTCCATGAAATACTGCAAATCTCAGCCATGAGAGTAATTTTTTACTGCCACCCAGGAGGGTGGGCCATGTTAGCATTTTGAGCATCAGACATGAGAGATGGCAGAAAGGCTGAAGCAGGGCTTCACAAGGCTGACTGGAAGTGACACCCACACTGAAAGCAGGTGTCGCACTAACTGGCAAACACAATAATTGTTTTACAAGTACCACACTTGACAGTGACAACATAATGCAACTTGCAGGACAGAAATTCTCCAAATCATCAAAAAGCAGCTGTGGGGGAGAAAGCGTTTGAAGTTCTCTGGATTTCCTTCCACTCAGTACTGCTATAGAGCAATAAGCACAAGTGCTTCGAGCATCACTGCTGTGTTTGCTACACCGATGAAGATCTCCCAGTGTATGGCTTCATTGCAAAGCCATCTGTGAAACAGAAAGCTCTGAAATACCTCATAAGCAGAGTGTCTGTAAGACTCAGCTAACTACAGTTGTCAGGTGAAGGTATCACTCTATCCCTGCTCCCAAGACTGAGAAATGTCAGGGCTACTTGACACTACCACCTCCTGACAATTAGCAAAACCTATAAGTGAGAGGAATAACTGGCCTTAGTGCTTAGTAATTTTAATATTTAACTCATCCAGCTTAAAGACTGCAGAAACAAAAAATGTGCTAGTAATGTCATCTATTCTGAAAAAGAAATACTGGTGTCAGAGCTTACCAACCCCTAGGTATGTAGTCTAACTCCACTAGTAAAGGCAATTGCTGCTCATAGACAGCGCCAACGTAAGGAAGGCAAATCAGTTAACTTTTCCTTCTGTAAGGCTCTGAAAAATCTTTCAGGAAACTAAATCTTTATTCAGCTTTCTGCACCAGGAAGTTAGTCATGGAAAAGTATTACAGCAAGAGAATTTCTACCCACAGAGAAAAAGAGGACACAGACTGAATTAAGCCAGGTATTTTTAGGTTTCAGTACTAATGCTTATTCTAGAGTGAAACCCCCTACAGAACTAGCAAAAAACGCTTTCAGGTTTTGTTGATGTTTGTTTTGTTTTTGAACATATTTAGATCAAAAAATCTTTCTTTAAAGTCCCCCAAAAAAGAAGGCATCTTCATTTTTCAGCTTTCTGTTTTTATTGCTATAGGGGACAGGATGGCAGGAAATCTTATAAAACAGTTCAAAGCCACACCAGCACAGGGAGACACTAAATAAACAAAAACACAAGTGTAACAGAAGAATTACTGAAGCAGAAAGAATAGCAGCACAAGAAAAGGTGGAGAGCTGTAAAGAATATTATAAGCTTATAAAGAGCAGAGTCATGGAAATAGTGAAAAACTCTGAAATCCTATCAAGGACTAAGCAGGCAAACGAAATAGCCAGCTTAAATCCCTTTTACCAATAACCTATCCTAGAGCAAGTACCAATGGTCTTAGCATGAACAATGCAAGGCATAAAACAAAATCTGTTGCCAAGTGCACTGAAGTATCCCAAAATTTCAGATAGAGGTTTTGTGCTAATCTAAAACACCTTCTTAGGTCAGCAAAATCAGATGCAAGTCAGCTTCAAAAAGCTAAGAACATACAGCAAGTTTTGGTGCATGCTTAATACTAACTTGAACTGGGTAACAGTTTAACTTGAAACACAGCTAAGCATGTGTTTGCAAATCACATCCTGGCACATGCCCATCGTGTAGTCAACAGCCAACCAAGACCATGGGAAAAAAAGTTTTGTATTTGCCTTTCCACCCCAAAATACAGAGAATATAGAAGCCATCTAAAAATACTGCTGCTTTCAACAAGCAAATATTCAAAGCAGATTATGGAAGACCCAAGAAATCTTGTTTTAAATAGAGCTGTAAATGCTGTGATTGGGAACTTAAAAACTTAAAAATGCTGTGATTTGGGAACTGCAAATACCAGGAACTTTGTGAGCCATAAGCACCTCCATTACTTACTCCTGAAATACTGCATGTTTCAGTAGAAAAGACAAGGAAAGAACAAGCACTTTCAGACTAATACATCAAGTGACCGAAGCATGCTGTAAATCCACTAAGGCTCTGATGGATTCATTCTTTGGGCATCTGTTATAATTAAGCACCATGAATGGCTGCTTCCCCCTGCAGTGTTTGGAAATGGCATTTTATGTGGCTCTGCACACATTCTTTTTCACCAAAAGAAATTTCAAGTACCTGATCCCTTCAGGTCCCAACACACCCATTCAAATTTTTTACCAGGTAGACTAATTCCATTCAGGATCCCAAATATTTTATTTTTACAGCCTCACTTTTGAAAGTGCATTTTTAAGTTACTCACATCCTAATGCCATAATCAAGACTGAAATCCTCTTATTTGAACACCACGTAAGCAAAGAATCCCTATCTAATTGGGAGAAAATAACAAGATGGGATTATACTGGATCCCCAATTGAAGCCTTAACTCCACAGTAAGCCCTGCTTTGTTAAGGTGAAGAAGCAGAAGTTGGCTTTAAGTTTCACCTATGTAGAAACGTTAATGTTCAAACTCATAATTTCTTAATCTGTTATTGATGAGTATCTGCACTAGAGGAGAGCCCCACACCAACAGCTTTTTGACATCAGAGTTTTTGTATACCTGTAAGTCTTTAAACAAAACATTAACCAACATGATGGCTAGAACAGCTGGCATTTTCTTGTGAACTAAAATCTCTGATTTTAAGCAATTTAACTCATCCACCTAGTGTTAACTTCATAAAACTAACTTGTTTGGCATGTTCTCAAATAAACAGAACACATTCTCACAGACTTTAAGACAAAAAAAAATCCTAAAGCTCTAGGAATCTTTTTGGTCTAGTAACAGCTATTGCTGTCAATCTTCTGATATTGCTGAAAAAATCTTTTATCCCCTCAAAGCCAAAACAAGCACGAAGCGTTCTTCATAGATGGTAGAGATTTGGAAAAAAAATAAACGTTGGTACTGTTTACAGAAACACGCATTCAAAACTTTGAAAGGAGTCACTAGAGCAGGAACAAATAATGTTGTATTTATGCTTCTGTGGATAGATAGGATAGCCAGTTTGTAAGTGTATTTGCATAGATGCATCAAATCAGAAAAAAACAATGAAGGTTGTACTTTAAAAGCACTACTACAATTTAACATGACAGTAAAATAGCACTGTAATGCAAAATAGTTTAAAACTTATTAAAGGAGGCTCACACTGTGGTAATGCTACCGCACCCTGAAATTCTCAGAAACTGGAGGCTACAGAACTGGATGCTTCTGCAGACAGTTCGGAGGGGAAAGAAGTAAGGTGGGCAACAGCTTCCAGTGAAGTAGATTAAAACAGAGAGCAAACCCCTTTTAATACAGCGTAAGGCCAGATCATTCCCTCACAATTTCTTCAAGTTAACCTTACAAACTCTTATGCATACAGATGTGAGCTATGTAGAAAAGCAAAATGTGGAAAGCACTGTTTTGGTATAGAAATGTCTGACTTGGCTGGCATTCCATGTACTCCAGTAAAATAAAGCACACTTCCAGATATTAAGTTGCACTTACATTGATTCATTTATTAAAAACACTGTCTATGTACTATATATACCTGGTTCTTGAGTGATATCCACCTTTCCCACAGTGATATCTAGATGTTCACTTTCTTTTGCAAAACTCTCCCATATCAATTCAATCTGTTGGCAAGCTGGACACCAAGGAGCATAGCTAGAGGGGTAAAACAGGTTAAATATTTTAGTTTTCTTATATGTGTACACATTCAAATTGATTTAACATATAGAGGAAAATATAAACAGATCAATTACAGAAAAGAATACAGTTTTTCTTAATCAAGTAGGTTTCGCATCGATCCCTGTGTTCCTCTTCATGTTATTAAAACAAAAGCAAATCTCCACAACCTTGAGAAATTCATATCAAAACCCTCACCACTCATGATTTATTCTATTTACATATAAAATAGATCCATTTTCATGGCAGCTATCTGAATTATTGAAGCCAGGCTGTACTAGTTCAACGTAACATTTCGTATTGATTTCCCACACCTCAGAACTTCTGGAAATTACATTGGCCTTAGCCCGCGACTCAATACATCAGAGCATGCCCTTTTCAATACGGCTCTTTGGAGATCTGAAGAAAGTACACCTTATATTCCTACTGCTTGTACTGACTATCTTTCTCAAGTTTTGCTTTATCTTAGGATTAATTTCAGCAAAATAAGAGAGCATGTTTTAAAAGCTGAGTTCTCTACAATACCAACTGCATTATTCAAGCCCAGTTTACCACTGTTATTGATAGTGTCAACGGGGAGACAGAACAGCTAATTTGAAAGGATAACATCAGAAAATGTTTAAACTCTGATAGGACCCCATTTCTGCCCTAACACGTCAGCCTTCTGCAGCTTGCAGCGGTTGCTCATACACGCAATTAAGATAACACAAGTAGTGAGGCATAGCACGTAAGTGAGCCATGGCAATCACTCCCCCCCAGCCATACCTTTTACAGATGAACGTTAAGAGACCTTTAGGAGATGTCCCCTAATTTATTGGGGTTTGAAATGTATAAGCAGGCTTCTGCTATTTTAAAAGGCAAGGAAGCAAATGTAGGGGGTTTAGAGTCACCCTACTTGTCACAGCACTCAAAACGTGCTACCGTGTTCCTCTTCCATTCCTTACAGAAAGAAGAAATTTCCTCATGGGCAGAGCCCCAAATCCTTCCCAGCCCACACGCCCACCGTGACTGAGAAGCTCTGCAAGTGGCTGCCTCACGCCGTGGGTCTGCCTGCCGATGCTGCTACCTGACCTAGAGGCACTTCTCCCTGCCCAGTGGCCTTCTGAGCAGGAACACTTGCTTCCTCAGCACCTGGGGACAGATCTCTCCAGCCACCCACTGATGTTTCAGGTCAATAAGGCTGAACCTGAACAGGTAACTTTTCACAGAAGAGGTAGAATCGAGTTTACTGAGTGCTTTGTAAATTTTTTATAGGGGGTTTGAAAACTAAGTATTTCAAAAAAGGAAGTCTTGCACTTTGGATGTTAAAAAAAATTACAAGTTAAAAATACGCATTGTATTTTACTGTAATAGAAATTTATGATTTTAAGTATTAAAGCTAGTATTGTGGATTTTTGAAGTAACATCATTTGTTATGAGCACACCTGAAAAAAGTACATAAATCTGATCTTGCCAAGAAACAGCCTGTCACTATCACTTAAACAGATGCTGGAAACAAATCTCACATGCAGAGCTGCTGGCCTGTAGAGTGCTCTTAATAACAGATTGACAGATACTGCGCTTCAAAAACAGACTACAGCTTATTACAATAGTTTGACTGATAAGTAAAAAACCATGTCAGATAACGCTACTGATGTTGCTCTAAAATTAAAGACAGAAGTTGGAACGCTTTCTAAATCCAGCTTCTCTAGATGTGTCAAATTCATACCACAACGCTTCCAAGATTAATTTAACCTTTAGCATGCTTCAGGTACTGTCTGATCTTGAAATGGAAATTTGGCCATATTAACATTCGCGCTTACATTTGACATTCATGAGAGTTTCTTCTATCTGAAATTAAGTGGAATATTCAATGTGCATAGTTGAGATAATATTCAAATGATTAGAAACCTTTTCTTTATCTCAAAGCAGCACTAAAATCCACCCTTACCACTGTTTGGAAGGGAGAACAATGAATTTCACAAAAGGCCTTGCTTATTTGGCTTCCTTTCAGTATCAGTACCAGACATGGGACAGAACTAAGTCACATACAGTGCTACAAGATCCAGGCACTCATGCTGAACATTGGCACGTCATCTGCCTGAAAATATTGGCTTTGCATTCCTGAAATTACAAATTCAATTTCTGCTAGCCAGGAAACACCCTGCCCCTACACAACTTGCAGTGAACATCAGATTTTTGCAGGGTCCTTACTGCTGCTTACTTCAAAATCCTCACTTCTCTGAAGCTTTAACATCCACATTGGTTACTCAGCACTTCAAGCACTATGAGGAATGCCTTCTGGAAATAACAAAAATATTCTGCTGCCAAAGCTCTACTCTGTCTGTCAATCTGAAAATACCTCCCCTTACCCTTTTTGTGAGATAGGGAGGAGTAAAATGCTTCACATTTAGGTCACCTTTATCTAAAGTTTCAAAACCCTTTGCACCCTGAAGAACTGAAGCTTAGGATGACAATTACGTTGATTTGAATGTAGGTTTCTATTGAATCCTTTAGGTCCATGGCTGCTTAGTACTTCTACAAGTCATGGTACAACCACTGTTCTTCTTCTCCTTCCCAAGAAGGACCCTAACAAACAAAAAAACCCACAAAGTGTCTGTAGGAGCAGGTAAGCAGATCCACATGTGTATTCACTAGTCCTTGTCACTATCCATCGAGCTTTATGACTCAAGATCATGTCACTTACAAAAGCAGATGCAACCGAATCTCTTCGGTTATACTCCACCATCAACCAGCCAGGAAGTGATGAGCACTGCAGCAGCAGCACCAGGTTTAGGGCTGTTGCTCTCCCAGCTCCCTTTGCACAAGGGGATGTGTTTACCTGTTTAGGTGTTGCTCACACTGTGCTCTGTGGCCCTCCAGGTGCTCCAAAAAAGCAGTACGCAGGTATTTCCAAGTTAAACCAAAGCCTACTGGAATTTAAAGCAAGACCTGGACACTTGGTTGAGGAAAAAGTTTTCAGTAGCCTGTTACATATTTAACAGCAATTTACTGATCTCCACCATTTACAAAAACCTGACTGAAAACATCACGTACCTGTAAATTACACATAGCCAAGCTCCTCGCTGCAGTATGTATCAGACACCTGCCAACATACACCTCACCCATGGCCCTACCAGGCCTCTTACACAGCACAAAGCTTCACAGTTGAAATAACCTCATCCACTGCATCCCCTCCGTAACTGAGGCAAACGTCTATTTGCTGGTCAGGTCCACTGCAAGAACACCAGATTTAAGTGGATTACAGTCACAGTCTCAGAGAAGCTGGGTGTCTTCTCTTCCCCACTTCAATCCATTACAAGACCTGAAGCTCTTTCAGAGGGCATAAAAAAAGATAATCCAGAAGCCAAGTTTTAAGATTTCAAAGTCATTAAAAGCCAAGTCTGCATCTGTCTCAGATGTAAAGCTGGATCAGCTCATGCTTGCAGTGATTTGCGCATTACACAGGCACAAGAGACCAAGCCTTGGCTTTCAAACACAGCAGCTGCACAGATGGCTGGGGTAAAACCAGTCCGAGCAAACACCATTCACTGCTGTCGCTGGAGGGAACAGGTAAAGAGGGAACAACTGCACTTACTGCACTGACCCACAGCTTCGCAGGCCGCACTGCTAATCGTTTCTCCTCTTCCAAGCAGGTGGCTAGGGAATTGACAGATTCACTCATTTTCGGATGAATGTAACTGACTCCTTTATCTGCCCTTCCAGTGCTATCATCAGCGGCTATCAGTATTGAACAGATGCAACCCCGAATCCTGTTCTGCATTTTGCTGCGATGGCAACTTCAGGAAGTTGCAAGAATCTAAGAACAAAGGCCAAGCAGCTTATGGCAGCAGGCACAAGAGGATTTACTGAGGAAAAAACAGCAAAACAGCCAAGACAAAAATGTCCTGCTTAGTCTTATTTTTTCTCCATTCAAGACACACAACTCATCTGTTCCTTCTGTGAAAGGTACTGTTGAAAATAAACCAAGCTCTTAGCTTAATTTCAGATTGGAAGTGCTATTAAAATTAGAGGTGCAACTCTTGAGACAGCTCCTAGTAGAACAGTCATAGCAGTAACAGTAAAATGGACATTTCTTTTATTCCATCAAGTTTTGTCTTACTGCTACAAGTTTTGTAAATGTAAGAGACTTGCCTAACAGAAGCCAGATTTTTTCCCTTTTGAGTTACACACAGAAACCTCCCAAAGGTTTAATGAGTGCAGGACCACAACTCGGTCAGACTAGTTTCTCCTCCTTCACAGCTTCGATTCCTCTCCTTCCCTGTATTCTCTGCCCTCGCCCTCCTCCATTCCTTTTAACAGCTTCCCAGCTCTGCTCCTACACAGCCTGTCCTTAGCCTCTGTAAACCACAGCACCATTTCCACGGTAAAAACCCCAAACCTACACACCCTCGGGATGCACACATTAGCATTTTGTGCCGAGACAGAGAAACCTTTAACAGCATAGCCAGATGTTAGCCCCCACGATCTACCCACCCATGCCTACAACACAACAGTGCAGACTCTGGAAGCTGATAAGAAGTTGCCTCCAGCATGCCAAAACCCTCCAAAGCAGACAGTGAACATCTCCCAACCCCCAAACAGTTAACAACTCCACAACTGTTAAGCTTTTACAAATTGCTAAAGGCCTATCACAAACATCACAGAACAAAGAAGTGAAGTTTTCCCTTGGGTTGTCCTGCTGGGCTTCACATAAATGGCTTAAAAAATAAGTAAATCACTAACTGTTTGGTTCCTCTCAGATGCTGTCATGCACACATCTCAAACTCTTTATAGAAAGTGACTTCTGTGGGCCAACAGCATTTTTGCAGTATATTGCCCTGCTAGGCCTGAGCTTTAGTAAGAGTTCACAGAAACTCAGCAGATGATTTCAGAGCCACAGCCACAGGATTTGGACCCTGTGGCAAAGCCCAAACCAGGCACCACTGGCAGCCCGCTGAGCTCCCATTCTGCTGGGTGCACTGGAGTAACCTGGCACGCAGATCTCTTCTGGTAACACCTGCACAAGGGGAAATGTAACTGCTTACTTTGTGCTGTGATGCACTGCGAGCCAATTAAACTGTATCCTCTAGGATAACAGCTGGAGTGCGATCCTGCCCTCATGCCACAGCTCAGTACCGAAGTGCATTTGAACATTTCAAGACCACGATGGCAAGCAAAGCCAGTTATACTGTAATTATTCAGCTTTCTACTCTCAAAACCAAGGAAATGATAAAAGTGCCATCTGCAATTCAACTAACACTCCATTCACAGGCTTTTTTTTTTTTTTTTGAAAAAGATGGAGCATTCCTTTTTAAAACAGAAAGCCAGTCAATCGCTGAAAAGTGATGTGAACTCTTGCCATACTTCAGCAGATTAAGTTCCATCACTCCATACAGGTTTGTCTCTGCAACAGTAGTAAAGCATCTGCTACCACAGATATTTCAGTTTCACATTTTATCAGTTTCTGCTCAGCCAATGACCAGCACAGGAACCAGCCGATGCTCAGTTACTGAGTAGGATAATTTGGTCACTTTCTCTGACCTCAGGAGGTCTGCAGAAGCTTCGCAACCAAACTGCAGCTCTAGTAACTTGATTTGCATTCCCTGCAGACTTTTTTTTTTTTAAACGAATAGGACAAAGAAAAGCCTAGATACTAATAAATCAAGAGGCAGCGTGAGACTATACACTCCCAAGTGACATAAAATTCCCCAATCTTACTGAGTCCTGAATCTCAGTTACGCTAACTGTTAAATAATTCACTGAATTCTTCCTAAGTTTATTTATGCAGCCTTTTTGGCCAACTATTTAAAAGCATTAATCCATGTAAGCAGTGACACATTCAGCTAGATTTTGAGCACACTCCTTCGGAAGCGGTGCAGCTAACAGGAGCTGCCAGGCACTGAACCCTTGTGATGATCTCGCCCGCAAGGCAGCACGGCAATGTTTTAACTACAATTTATAGGAAAATAAATTATGGGCCTATGCTGTACGCTATAAGCTAGTCTTGAAAGCATGATTCTTGTTATGATTATTACTGTTCTCCCAATTTTAACCTTGGCTGGAATTAAAATAGAAAGTTAACCCATCCATTTTTTGGAGCACATAGCGCTAATACTTCCTGAAACTAAAGGGAACCAAAACGTTTCACAGCCCGGGTGGGAACCAAAGCAGAGATTTTCCCAACGGGCAAACACCTGAAGTACTGCAGGACCAGCAGGAGTTAGTTTAGTCTGTAAACAGAGGCATGAAGACTATAAACACTTATTTACTTCAAAAAGAAGAGGAAGTTAAATGGAGATCAATCAAGCTTGGAACAAGCTATGTTTAAAAATGCAAAATGCACTTTTAACGAAAAACACAAGGAATCAGTTTTCTATATTCCCAACAGACACAATATTAAAAATACAGAAGAAAACTATTCATGCTAACAAAGCATTGCTTTGTAGATACAGAGTAGAAATAATTTAACAAGGGAACTTGTTATAACAGTTTGCTCCATCACCATACTTTAAGTACTTCAGCAAGGATTTGCATGCTGTGATAGTAACAGCAAGCAAAAAGCATTGCATTGTCTTTGAGACACAAAGTTATCCAGAACATTATCAATGAAATGCAGCATTGCTTCCAGTGCCTGCAGTTTTGCCAGCTACGAATGCCTGAATATTTACAAGAAGTCAGCCAAGTACATGCACTTCAGCTAGGAGGGATGAAGGAAGAAAAATCCTATTACCCCTACAAATCCTGCACACAAATTATTTCTGACTTAAGTCTCTCCATTTGCACACTCGAGAACAAATAATAAGGTGGCAGCATATGGTAATTGGCCTACACTATTTTCACAAATCGAAAAAATGAAGTTAAGCAGGAGTAGTACCTGCTTGCACCATGACAAAAGGCTTCAAAACAGTATTTTAGAACAAGTGACCATTTTTTTTTTCCAAAGAGATGCTGCAACAACTTTTGCAGCATTTTGCATTAAAAAAATAAAAAGAAATACTGCTCAGAGAGAAGTCTTATAAACAGCAGATTCTCCGATCAAATGAAGTTTTGATGAACAATGCTGCTGCCTTGCCAACAGACCCACCATGCAGCATGGGAGGAACCTCTGAACTCAAGTGCCAGATTCCTGTCCACACCACCAGCTCTAAACCAGATGAAAATCAGTAGAAGCCAAAATCTGTTAATATGAGAACTGTAAGAGTCACAAGAAACTAATTCAGGACCTTAAATTAGTGTTTAGACAACTGGGAATCTCAGACTTAATTCAGAATCAGCAGCATCCTCAGGAGAGAAAAAGGTTCCTTCTCACAAGTAGGATGTATTAGAAGTGCACCACAGAATGCAGCATGGAGAGCCAAGTTTCTTTGCCACTTGAAACACAGTATACAAAATAGAAAAAAAAATTAGGCAACAGAGCACGATGTACCAAATTCAGCTACCCTAAAGCTAACTTTTGCACCCTTACTATTCTCAGCTACCTGTCATTCCAAGCTACCTGTCACTCCAGAGTTTCAAGCAGAGTAAAGACACACAAAGCAATGTGGCTGCTCACTACCCCAACCACTTCTGATTTCAGTCAGTTCCTCTCTTCTTCCTTCCCCAGGGTCATGCACCATTAGTTACTCACATACTTTCTCTTAGAAATAAAAGAAAGCATTGGGTCACCTGAAGTGAACCCTTTCCTCCCCAGTATTCACTGGGCTGTAAGTCAATAGGTAACTTAATACAAACGTTTCCATATAGGACTCAGATGTCAGAAGTGGGGAAAAAAATCAACGTAGAAAATTTGAAAAAGAATTATTTTCACTCCAAAATTGTCTCTTCCCTCATCTTTTAGAAGAAGATAAATGGAGGTGAAAAAAAAGGCTCAAAACCAAACCCAAGTCCCTAGCCACAGCAGTGGGCATCCCTGGGCCTCCAGTCAGGTGTCTCAGGGCTGCCTCCACCTAACCCTGATGACACTCCATCAGGATCCAGAGCACCAAAGCCCATGGGGAAGTCGTAATCCCTCCCCTAAATGACTCAAACTAACTCAAATTCAACACTAAAGCAGAACAAAACTTAAAGCAGCCATGGAAATATTTATGAGGAAGCATGAGTTCAGGTGTTGACAAGCCATCTCCTTCGTGAGGCTACTTAGTCTGTTTGAAACTGTTAACGCACATCCACAGAGAAGTAGCACACATGCCTCAATAAAATCCTATTTCACATTTACAGGTGCCATGCGAGTATCCAAACTACTTTTTAACTGGTATATTAGAAAACCTCGAGTTCCTTTTCTCCTGTCTAAATACAACCAGATGAGCTTGTCCCCAAGCACAAGACATCTCGTGCATTTCAACAACAGCTCTGTGCCAGTGGCGAAGCTGTGGCCCCACAGAAGTTTGTTAGCAGCACTGAAAGCCCTTGGGCACGATGGGGAAACCTGCCCAGCTGTCAAGAGGAGACAGCAGGAGCAGCACTGAGGAGCTGAGGAAGCCTGATGCACATCCTCTGACAGCAGGAACCCTGCAGCAATGCTGCTGGGGGTGGTGTTGGGATTTTAGGGAACACTTCCCACTCCTGCTAAGCATTACTTACCAAATTCAGCTCGCACAAGCCCCCACAAAAGTCCCAAACATATAAGCAGCGTAAGGTGCATTGCCTAACACTGTTCCCCAGCAAGTTTCTCTCGACCACGGCCTCTGAAGCGCAACCAGTGCAGTCCCAGGTTACCAGATCTTGGCCACTTTATCCCCCTCGGGCTCTCCCAGCCTGCACAAGAGGTGACCGGGAGGAGGCCCCCTCCTCCTGCAGAGCGGGCCGGGGCAGGGGGTGCCCCGTGAGGAGGCTCTGACCCCGACCCCATCCCCGACCCCAGCCCCTCGGGGGAGCCCCTCAGCCCCCGGCCGTTACTCACAACTCCACCATCCACTGGCCCTGCAACACCAGGCTCCAGTTAGAGCCGCCCAGCACCTGCACGCGGCTCCGCGGCTCGCCGGGGCTGCCCGCGGAGGACGAGGAGAAAGAGGAGGAGGAGGAAGAGGAGGAGAGGGCAGCGGCAGGGCTGAGCGCTGCCGCCTGCAGCAGGGCCACCGCCACGCACAGCCACCGCCCGGCGCCGCCGCCCGCCGCCATTTTCCCCCCGCCCGGGCCCAGGAAGCGAGGGCGGGCGCCAACGGCCGCGGCGGGGCGGGGCGGGGCGGCGAGGGGCGGCCCCCGGCTGCCGGCCGTTGGCGGCCGCCTGAGGGGAGGTGGCGGCGGCGGCGGCAATGGCTGCCGCAGCGACCCCGGGATGGCAGCGTCGGCTTTTGGAGGCTGTCTCGTATCGGGGTGACCATCCCCGTCTTTGGAGTGCCAAGTGAAAGGGCGAGCTTGGCGTGCTGTTGGCCACCAGCGCTGTATCTTCAAGTCTAGTCATCCGACCCCACTACATTCTGTCAGGAAACCAGTCAGCCGACTCCAGCACATAGCCCCTAGCCCAACCCAGGTACTGGACTTCACGTTTCTTTGCTGGTTTCAGTCAGATTCCTCTCAGCACCATGCCTTTTAGGGTGCCCTGGTCTCTGAACGGCAGCCCTGCCCCTGAGCGTAGTGCCTGCACCCTCAGTTAATGGGGATTAGGACAGCCAACCTCCGTAACCTGGTAAATCGACCTGAATAAAGCAGAGAAGACTGCTGTAAAGGTCTGATCTGCTTTCCTGCCACATACAGGTTGTAGTCTTCAGCCAAGATTTCAGAAAATTCTGTGTGATGAATTCTCTAAAAGTTACTCCAAAGGTTAGTAAGCCCTGTTGTGAAAACATTTACACAGCTTTTTTTTTTTTTTTTTTTCCCTGCTTGAGGAAATTTTAAGACTTAACCACCATTTTATCACACTACCAGTTTGTCTAACGAGGCTCTTTTACATTGCTCCAATTTTTTCTCCATAGGAATTTGGGTTTTGATCAAACCATTCCTTAAAGCCCGGCCTTTATTAGGCTTTTATAGGTCTGGCCTTTATTGACACTCAAGTGGACTCAGCATTAGCGTCTGGGGACAGAAGCAAAAGACAGCTCATAATCAGGAGGAATTTAGAAGCAGCTGAGGGCTTTCAAGGTTCCTCCAACACTGAGCGAGCAGGGAGACAGGCCTGCCCATAGCACTACTCACACTATGCAGAAATGAAACATCAATAGCAATTTTCCTCAGTTGCTACTGTACAAGGGTAGGTCACATCTCCCAATGATTCAGCGATGACTTATATTCTTTCTTCACTAGGTATTCAAAAACTACCTGCTGCTACCAAAGAAGATTTTTCATTGATAGCTTCCCAGCATTGAGAGCCCTGTCTTTGTGAGCTGTAAGCTTCCTGCTACCACAATTAATGCCAGCTGAGAATTAAGTAAGTAAGAGCCTCAGGGAACACATACCTTCTATCTTCCATGCAGTACACAGATACTGAACTCAATATTATTTTTTTTTCTAATCCTTTAGCTATTTATGTGGTTTGTAAAAAACAAACAAAAAAAAACCCTCTAATTTATCAGTGCCCTTCCTTCTTGAGTGAATAGTTTTGATGTTGAATGTGATATTTTAGAAATATTTAGACCTAAGAGTATTTAGACATGAAATAATGTAGGAAAGAGAAAGAAATACAGCAGTAGAAATTATTTGAGAAGACATACTTAGCTGAAGTTCCCTTGTGATGAGATAGTACAGGAAGGACTTTTCCTTGCTGCTCAGTAAGAACTGGGGAAGCCTGAGGGAAATACACTGGTTTTCCTGTAGATTCTCTGAAGAAAATGAAAAAAGTGATCAGCCAAAACCAAAAGAAGTTTGAAAGGTGGTGGAGGAATTCACCTGCTGGAATCAAATTAGGTGATTTACATGACAAAGAGCTGATGTGTGAAAGTAAGGGTTAAGGAACATTTTATTGTGTGGTACAAGGTGCTGAATAATTTATATTTCTGTCCTCAAAGAGCATGTGAGGGAGAGAGGTGACAAAACAGATGTCCGTGAAGTGGAGAAGGGGAAGCATGTA